>NW_027509208.1:6300000-6347500 GCF_051911475.1 Siphateles boraxobius
TGATTATCCATTTTGGACGAACTATCCATTTATTAAGTAGATTATTGCATCTTTTTGAGTCTCTCAGGCCCCAAACAAAACATGAGGAATAAACAGGCTTAGATTTAGTACAATAGCAAAAGTTATACAAAACCAAACAGAGACAGAAACAAAGGGATTTCAGTCATTCCTCCCTCTACTTCCACCAAGCTAAAATATGTCCCATTTTGCATTACACTGGTGGTGTGTGGGTCATTATAATTGCTAAAGCTCTGTGCTTGATTGAGCTGATAGTAACTGATTGTAACTCCTCAAGCATGGGCTGATGTCTGTGGCCTCATTTGCATGTCGTACAGGGCTAATATACATGTGTCAGCGATCATAGCTGCTGTCCACTGTAATAGTCTCCGCTCACAAATATCATAATTTAATATGAGACATGTTCATATTTCTCTTGCACCAGACCTGCAACTGGTTCCCAGAAAGTCGCTAAGCTTTTCTAAGGCACAAAGCAGTAATTTGATTTGAGAAAGGTCACACATGAATTTGAAAGAGACAATCATCAGTCCCAGCACACGGAGCGACTCTGCTCGGCATTGCTTGAATTGTAGAGTGATTGTCTCTGAAAGGATGTAACTGCTCCAGGAAAAAATGCCATTAACTGCTGGAAAGCATTACTGGCATCTAAATGTTATGCAAAAGTGTGTATATTAGAACCTTTATGAGACATGTAAGATCCAATATCCATTGCAATATAACTCTTCAATACCTCCCTGATTAAAAAACTAATAAAGTCTCTGTTTATGTGATAGTGTCCTTAGAAGCACCACCATGTCATCTGCTGTATGATATTTATGCAACCTTTAATAAATACCTTATATTTGATGTTTAAATCTGTCAGGTCAGACATGGCCATCTTTGTGCAGGGGAGAGGTAAGGCTTCTCTGATAAATATTGATAAGGCTAATCTCTTTTCATTAGTCTGATTTAAAAGAAGGCTGGGAGTGCAGTCATGGTCTTGCTCATGTCATAACGTATAAGCCATATGGCCGATCCACCATCTATAATATACCACAGCCTAATGTGGAAAACAGGAGAAATGCAGTGGTAAAAAAAAAAGTCAAGTGTTCAACCTACTCGTTACGGTAAATATTTTGCCTTTTTTTTATATTTACCTTTAAAAAACCCATTCTTTATATATAATATATGTAATGATATGATGCATATAATAATAATAATGATAAAGTATGGAAATTAAATAGTAACCAAAAATAATAAAATACCCTTTAATATATTTATATAATAAATAAATATATCACTTTAGAATTTTTTTTTTTTTTTACATTGGCAGCATTTACAAAACTAATTACAAGCATTTAAGCGTAAGACTACATAGATGAAATAAGGTTTTTAAGATCATGAGGATCATTTATTCTGAATTTTAGCACAGTTAATAAAGATCCTGGCACAGACCTCGCATAATTTATGATCAATTAATGCACTTGACGAACCACCAAATCACTAAAAGACTTTTTAGTGTGCCACCTATTTCACTTTCTATGTGCTGGTTGGGGGTGAACACAAAACACACGCATACTGAAATGTTAATGATGATTGCTGCTGAAAGCCTTGAATTAGGATGGTACGCTTCAGAGCCTGGGCGTCCAAAGAGGCCCCGAGACTGTTTGAATAAGGGGGGCTCCTTTTGTATGCAGTCTAATGACCACAGATGTTCCCTTCTGCCTCCGTAGAGGTCCCATTAAACACCCCTCCCTCACCTTGTACGTGTGTGTGCTTGTTTCTGTACTTCTCGCACCTGCCAATGGCCCTCCTCTGAATCACAGCTCATCTGATGACAATGATGATTGCAATACATGCAACTCAACATGTATAAAAAAAATGTAAAAAAGCATAAGCATGGTGATACCATGATGATACTATTTTTGTTGTTGTTGTTGTTAGCATAAATGCTTCAGTTTATATGCCAAAGACAAGACACAGCAATACACACAATGATTTTTTTCCTTTGGGAATATAAGGAGGCAAAAACTAACAAGGGAAATAAGCTACAACTATATAGACCATTTTCAGAGATTGTGATGATACGCTTTTTATATTTTCACTTAAAAAAAAATGCATTTATAACACTATACTTTTCATTTTCATTCACCTCTATAATTTACCCAACTATGATGACTTCCGCTTCTGAGATCCCTGGAAACATCAAGGGGGTCCATAGTAATTTTACCTGCTTATTAGATGTATAACAGACTGTCATCTACATGTTTCACTCCTTCCCATAGTCCGCCTTTCTCATCCTGTCCTGACTAAGTGACATTGTTTTGATAAGATAGTCTCTTTAGCTTGAGATTGAGTGAGCAGTTCTCACACTGCTGAAGTTCTGGAGCTCTGAATGCTTCTCTTATCATCAGCTTTGTGGTCTCAGCGGATGTACTTACCTGTCTGGGAGCTGTCTGTCAAAAGCCTTCTTGAGAACCAATTGTGAGTTGCAGTTCAATGTTAGAGCCAATAGGGGGCAGATGAGCAACTTGACTTTAGCTGGGAATGGAAAAACTCCCCAACACACAGTAACTGAATGATTGTGTTTTAAAATTGTGTGCTTGGGTGGCTGTTTGCATGTTCACAGACTGCATCATATTACCGGAAGGGCTTTAGTATTCATGCTTTGTCATGATGATCTGAGCAGACACCCGCAAGTATCCATGTGTTTAAGCAGCATTAAATAAGTGAGGAATCAGAGAGGTGTATCAGCGCGTAATGGCGTCTCAGACATAATGAATGACAAACACAGACCTGTACACAGTTGCGACAAACTTCTCGCACCTTCTTTTTGAAAATAGGCCTGACAATGACCTTCTAAAACTAATGAATGCTGTTCATGAACCTTTAGTATAGGATTCACAACATTAGTATTTAGTAAACACTAACAAATAATTAATCTTTTGCACGATATTAAATAATCCGATTATTAAATAATCCAATATTCGATATGTAATACGATAATGCTTTAACTTCTGAAAGTGAACAGCAGTGTTTAACTTTAGCATTACATAAAATGTAAGTGTCATTTACACGTCAGTGTAGGGTTTCAGGTAGGCCTATTAGGTTTATTTAACAACAGAAATTGAATAATCAAATGTAAAAAAATAAATCACTCCTTAGTCTTTACTTTACGAATTAAATATATAGCCTACTGATTCTTATTAAAGCAACAAAAGTTATTCCGGCTTGAGCAGTGAGTGATTTACTGTCTTTTGTTGTTTGATTAACATTAAGCATTAGGTTTATTAGGCTGCAGTCCCTTTTAACTACACAGATCCATGTTACACATGTGCTTTCTTCTTTCATAGACATAACTGACTGTGTTTACGTGAATACTCACCAAGACTGGAATTTTGACATAATTTTGTGTGTATTTGGCCATTAAGTTGCTTAAGAGGTGGCTTTTTATGCGTGTGAGTACTTTGATTATTGCCTTTAATAACATGCAGCATGTCACACCTAGGCTATGTAACAGTCATGTGTTCAGTCTCTGCGGCGACCTAAAACATGGACTTTTTGTAATATTTTGGAGTATCACAAGCCGTTGCGATATGCATAGGGCGAAATGTACATTTGCGATAATCCGATATATCGAGATATATCATGCAGCCCCAAAAGTTATTCATATTTAAGAGCTGTCAGGACGGATTTCGAGGAAAATTGCATATGTCATCAGCCTGTGCTTGTCGCAAAGAATAAAAAAAAAAGTGTAGCTTTATAATATACAACCTTAAGTGTGGCTGCATACAATGAAAACAGACCAAAAATAAGTCCAATTAAGTAAAAAGACAGAAGTTTAGATGGAGCGAGTAACAGTTACCTGATGCCATTTATATCATGGCAGACGATGACATACTGTACATCACTCTAAAGTTTCAAGTCTTTCATCATCAGTGTTGTACCCAGCCACATCAACCACACCAGACATACAAGGTTTGGATCTCAGTGTGAGCTGTCACTGGACTCATCTGTGTTCCAATCGTTCTGGGTCTTAGTTACAAATCATGAAAGGAACAGAGAACAATTATAACAGCACCAAGCAGAGATTAAAAGAATATGTGAGGAGGCACGGGGCAACGTGGAGTGGAGGGAACACAGATATGGAGAGGGGGAAGGATGCATCCTGAGTGTAGATGTTATGCATTCAGACTTTCATAAAAGAAAGATAGGGAGAGATTTCTCTGTCAAATGCACAGGTCTCTGGTGGCTGCATTGCGAGTGTTTGAGACATTAACTTAACATGAGTATACGGGAGGTGCTATAGAACGCACAAAGAATGTTTTTGAAATAAGGAATTTCTTGAAAGCACCAAATAAATAGTAATTACTAAACATATTATGATAGGAATGCTTAATAAGTTGACTACATGGGATCATATCAGTGGCATTTAGTCTCACACAATTAAAAAAAAACTGATCTCCACACTGATGTAATGTTGTTTATACTATTAATTATACTTAAATTTAGTTCCACGCTGAATTTTTTTTTTCTTAATTAACATTTTGCCTTGTTGTCCAGACAGTAAAACTATTTAAACATCATTAAAGGAAGAAACATTTACAAAATATCACAATATTCTATGTCTTACTCTTAATTTAAGAAAATATATCTGGAATTTAGTCAATAAAATAATAAACTTAATTCAAGATATATTCTTTGAAAACAAAATCCTTTTAAGTAAAGTTCTCGTTTTACTGGAAAAGTTTTTGCAGTGTCATATTGGATAGCAACTTTAAGCGTCATTAATCTTTGAGGACGAACAGGTCAAATATGGATAATATACTTTAATTAATATAATAATGTATATACTTAATATATATATATATATACTTTATAAAATATTAAACAATTTGGTGAACATTGAAGTAGATTTTTATACTTTAGGTCTGGTAGACATTGGCAAAATGAATCCATATGTAATACAAATCCATATGTGTACTTGTTTCTAAAATGAAAATTTTTAAAATTGCTAAACTTAAAAAATATATATAATTTAGGAAAATTGTATTCAATGTGAACAATTATTTCTTAATGGAATTTTACAGTATCATGCACATCATTATTTTTCAAGTCCTGCCATATTTTTATTTATTTTTTCATTTAATACGCCATTTCTCTTGTATATATATATCACAATGGGGAAAAAGTCGGTTGCAATTTCCGCTTCATGTCGACTTTGTTCGAAAAGTTATTCTTTTCAAAATGAACATGCTTTTTGATCTTGTTATCTTTTATCAAGTACGACAGTCTTTTTACTGAAGCAGAGTAAAAGGCTCATCATGTGTTGGGGGTACAAATTCAAACCTGCAGGGCTATATAGAAACGAACTACACATGCATCCTGCCCTGTCTCTCTTTCATTTGTTTAATATTCCATCAGTTCATGCCCTCAAAGTCAGTGGGCTAATGTGAAACCACTCTGTTCTTATATAATGCAGGGGCTGCTGGAGTGTCCTCCACCTGAAAGCCTGGAAAGAGAGGCTCACTGGCTCTCCCTTGTGTGAAATGAAAGGTTGGTGTCTTTTCAAAGCTGACAGCTGTCACAGGCATAGACTGAGGAAGGTTAACCGTCTCTCATAAAGCGATCTGAGACTCCCAGTGCTCACTGGGTGTGTTGCCTTACTGTGTGGTTGAAATGCAAGTACGTATGCTTGAGGTGGGGAGCAACATATGATACCGCTTGAGGTAATAATAGAATAGTCGGTTCTGGGTGGGTAAAAGTAGGGACTTAAAAGAATCTAATGATTATTATAGACTAGAGGCACTGAATATTTAAAAATATACACGTTGAATCATACAAAGCTAAAAGCTGTAATTTTTACAGAGCAAAATAGAAACTTCATTGTGGAAATAATCAATGGATAATGTACAGTCAGATAAAAAGCTCCCATTAAGCTCATAAAGGGACAACAAATTGTAGGGTTTATTTTGCAATAATGACCGTCTGACTGTCTGTAATCCCGTTTTGTGTACATCTACTTACCAAATAAATAAATAAATGGACATGAAATATAGAGTATATTTTTATTTCTTTATTTTGTTACTTATATTTCTTTAGCATATTTAATTTTTTTTGTATTTATTGTATTTAAATTTAATTTTAGTTTAAATCAATTTTTTGAGAGTTTTGCCTGTAACGCTATAATCAGAGAAAATAGACAATTGAAAAGGCTGTAATCTTTTTTTTTCCTCCCACTTCCTTTTTTTCTCTCACTTTGCTAGAAGCATGGAATGGGCTTTTTCAGAAAGATTGCTGGCCAGAAGCACTGTTGGCGATCTACGTTCGGCATTGTGCTGAATGACTTGGATTGGAGTGTTGAGATGATTCGGTTTTGATTGGGCTTTTCCTCCAGCTCAGTTTAACCTGATCTGATTTAATTTAAGCTCTGATGTTGCAGAATAGAGCAGAGCACAGGGCAACCCTGTAGGCATGTTTGTTAAGACTGTAAAATCCAGTGTGTGTGTGTGTGAGAAAGAGTTTCTCTGTCATTATCTTATGTGTGCACATGTGATCTTTTACATCTCAAGCTAAATTCCTGACCTGTGCTGTCATGGTCTTATGAGTTGGCAAAATTACAGTGCATGTGTTGTAGTTGTTTCTGGTTATGTTACATTTAGTAAGATAACATTTATCATCCTGCTGGATCCGTTTTTATTGCAGTTGTGTGTTTGCAGATCAAATAATGGACAAAATCTCTTTCTTCCTTTCTGTCTTTCTTTCTTTCTTTCTTTTCCTTTTTTCTTTCTTTCTTTCTTTCTTTTTCATCATGAAAGACTAACAAACTGCCTTTGTGAGAAGTACCTCCCTCTTTCTCCTCAAGCTATCTCGGACTCTCTCATGGCTATTATTCAGATTTCCCTCTCACGTGACCTTTGACCTCAGCTCCAGACACAGCCACACAGGAAGATATGGTTATGTGATACACTGGCACACACAGAGGGTTCAATTTTGTCTAGTTCAGATAGTTAAAATGTTTCTCCATTCATAGCCTTTCAGAAGTTTCTGTGTAGTATTATGAATAAATATCATAAAATTGAGCACAAAGTTGTATTATTGTAGTTTTTTTTACTAGTCCCCAATTTTAATTATTTTAAACTGAACTGCTATAGTGAAGGACTAAGGCTTGTGTGTGTTCTTGTATCACGTGGTCCGACTCAGGATGTACATTTCCTGTGGCTTTGTGTCACATGAGATTTAGAGTTCACGTGATTGGCTATAAAAAAAAGTGCCCAAAATTGCCATTGCGAAGAAAAGAAATGCTAAAAGATTGGTTTTGCCATCGAAGGAATAAATAAAACTTAATAAATAAAAAATAAAAATAAAACTAATACATATAAAATCTAATGTCCTCAAACTTTTGAACATTAGTGTATATTGAATTTCATAATATTTTTATATGTTGGAAATAGATGTTTTTATAGGGGTGGTGATGGTGCAATGGATAAGACACATGCCTTTGGTGTGAGAGACCCGGGTTCGAATCCACTGTGAGACACCAATGTGTCCCTGAGCAAGACACTTAACCCCTAGTTGCTCCAGAGGCGTGCCACCTCTGACATGCCTAGCAATTGTAAGTCGCTTTGGATAAAAGCGTAAGCTAAATGAATAAATGTAAAATGTATATCGCAAAGAAACAACAAATCTATAGATACATGTTCAAATAACACGTTATTAAATGTTTTTTTCTTGTAAGCTAAGAATGGGGCACATTTAATTGCATATTTCACTGTTTTAATAGGGCAGCCTTATGATTTCTGAACCTTTTCTGCCTGTAAAATCTTTGTGTGTTTGTTTATTTATTTTACATCTGAATTTTGTTTTGGCAGCTGTCCTAGAAGTAGGCCATCCCACTGGGAAAAGCCCCAGCGCTCCCTATGGCCAGCCCATCCTTGATGCAGAGACAAATGTAATGAGCAGTATCATTCACAAATGGCAGCGGTAGAACAGCCTTGGTCTGATTAAATGAAGAGGAGTTCAGCCGTGGCATTGTTATTGATCGCACAGAACAGATCGACTAATATACAATCTGAGTCATGTCTTTGGGTCACTAAATTGATGAGCCACAGAAGGTCAGTTAAGACAGGGCCAGGTCACTATGGAGACCGAGGAAGGTCTCTTTGACAACCAGGAGGACCCTGTGTCCCCTTGCCATTGACCTTGGCATTTATGCCTTAATAGTATTGATCATGTGTATATACAGAGTTGAACAAACTGTTTAAGGATTTTTATCTCTGTTCCGGCATGAAGAAATAGTCATGATGTGGCATTCGAATGTGTCTGCGAGAGAGAGAGTATTATTCAAGTTCTTATTCAAAATTTCTTAATGCTGTGATGTCTGGAGGCAAACAGCAGAGATGAGCCTGAGGGGACATATGTGATTTAGGATTTGTGCCCACCGATGTTCCCCCAGGCGAAGCAGACTCCAGCTGAACCCATCTGTGCAGAGAGAGACACGTTATCATGGTCGCTCAGAAACGCTTCATTACTGCTTTTTCCTTCCCTCTGTGGCTAAGGTTTTTTTTTTTCAATCAGATATCAAAAATCAAGGCTGATGCCATTGTAGTTATATCCATTTGACATTAAAAAGCTATTAATATTAACTTTAAAAGGTCCTTAACAACATCTATTTTTTTTAACAGTTCCAGAAAGACTCGGGATAGAATGATGTAACCAGCAAGCGATTATTTATAAAGTTCTTTGGCGTAGGCCCCATCCGTAGTTCATAATCCGAGGGTAGCGGATCTGCTTAACCACCTGAAGACGAAGGCAGGGGCGCAACCGACCCCCCCGGGAGGTATGGGAAGGACCATGCTGGTGGTGGTGGGGAGGGTGGAACTCAAACATGTGTAAGTACCGATCTTTTATACAGCGAGTATAAGGACATGATTGGATAGATGTGAAGGTAATAAGTGACGTGGTAATTAAGTCTTCCTGGCAGAACTTATGCTAAAGCTTTCATTTAATTTCATTTTAAATCCATCCATTATCCAATTACATTTGAAAGAAATTTTCTCTCGTCTTATAGAACTATTCATCAAAAGAATGTATAGGAGCCGTTCGTTTCGGCAATTGTACTACACTAGTCTTAATGGATGTTTTTGATTCACTGAAATTAACAGTTCATAAGAGTAATTTGTTCATTGTCAAGCTTTATGTTTGAATATAGGCACACAATCTTTTTTATTGTTTCACATTCAATATAGACTGCAAACTCACATTCATAACTTGGGGATAATATAATTTATTTTGCCTAAGCACTGAAAATTACACACACACACACACACACACACACACACACACACACACACACACACACACACACACACACACACACACACACACACACACACACACACACACACACACACACAAACACACACACACACACACACACACACACACACACACACACACACACACACACACACACACACACACACACACACACACACACACACACACACACACACACACACACACACACATTGTAATGCGTTTCTGTGTGATGTCTCTCGCACATCTGCCTTGGGCCCTTCATTTTCAACCAGTCCATCACATTGGTTCCGGTCCATCCGAAAGATAGATGCCTGGTGTGGGCTTTAAAATAGAATAATGTATACATAATTCATGCAGTGCCAACCCTAGAGCCTCTCATTAAACTTTACACGGCAAATGGGGAAGACAGCCACATATTAAATGTTTCTCCTCACTCACAGATGTCCTTGCATAATGATATTTGAGAAATGGACGAAATTTGAAATGGAAGCGACCTGATTTCAGACTTAATACCAATATACTGTACTCTGACTGAACTTTAAAACACTGATTGCTGTTTTGTTGCTCCATTTCAGAAAATTTGTAAAAATAAAAATAAAATAAAAAATAATATTTTACAGACTTTCAGCTGTTTCCAATGAACAAATCAAACAAAAGAACTTGAAATAGCTCAACACAACAAATGTTTCAAGTGGTTTCCACAAAATTAACTGAAAATGCAACTTTTAATGACTTCTGCAGTTTCAAAATTATTAAACCCCTTCATCGCAAGCATCTTTAGTACTTAGTAGAACAGCCTTTTGCTGTTAGTAGCTGCTGCAAACAAGATATATAACCAGACAGCACCCTTTGAGACACAGACACCCCTTTGCAGTCGATATGCCCCCTCGATGCGCACTTTTGCAGAGCCTGCACATGTGCACCTGCTGTGGCTCATCAACCCAACAGTCAAAGTGTTACATCACGAAAGTGCGTACTTGTAGGAAGACTGCGAGTGTTTAGGGTGCCCTTTAGGACAAAGTCACACATGGCTAATGGAAAATGTTAGCTTTTTAAGTATTTATGTATTATCAAAATCAGTATACATTTTGGTATGGAAAAGCCACATATGGCTCCACCTTAATGCTTTTCATTGGAAAAAAAACTTCACAAAGAAATATTTAAAATTTTAGAAGCAAAACAGGTGCGTGTTGAGTAAATCACTGCATTTTTGCAAAATAGATGAAAGCTTCAAACAAAATGTATATGTCTACCATTCAAAACATTGAGGTTTGTAAGATTACGTTTTTAAAAGAAGTTCACCAAGGCTGCATTTATTTGATCAAAAATACAGTAAAAACAGTACTATTGGGAAATATTATTACAATTCAAAATAACTGTTTTCTCTTAATATATTTTACAGTTTTTCTCAATTGTTTACACACAAATTCTTGTACTTGAGACACAATAACCACAACATGTAACTCATTCACCAACCCCCTGAACCAATTCTGCTAAACTACAAGCACAATTCCTGCTTTACACTCAAATTGCAGTTCTAAAACACACTTTTTTCAAAACACTACACACAATTCTCTGCTTTTGGCACAATTTTCATGCAGAAAATATCTTGTTTTCACAAGGAACATACTGCCATTCAAATATGCACACTGACTCCTCACATGGGCAAACACCCATCACACTATTTTACAATTAGCAATCAGAGCTTTAGCATAAAAGGGCAACAGGTGAGCTCTTCAATGGAGCAATGGATGCCAACATTGGAAACAGAGGCAGAGCCAGAGGTGTGAGAGTAAGAGGAGGAGGACGGGGAGGACGAGGACGAGGACGTGGACGAGGAAGGCCAAGGGCCGTAATCTCTGATGAGATCCGAGCCACTTTGGATGATCATGTGGTCAACCATGGTCTAACAATGAAGGAGGCTGGGCAAAGAGTGCAGCCAAATCTGAGCAGGTATACTGTAGCATCCATCATCCGGACTTTCCGAAATGAGAATAGGTAAGAAATCTACTCCCACTAGAAAATTGCAGTACTGCATATCAATACAGTACTCAATGAGTACAGTAGTACAGTATTGCATGTGGACTGTTCTGTAGGACTGTAAAAATACTGTAAAGTATGTTTCAAGTATTTAGGAAATGTATACCTACTTTGTATTTACAGTATTTTACTATTTGTTTGGCAGAACTGAAAGATTACCAACACAAGGTGGTCGGGAACGTGTTCTGTCTCCTGAACAGGAAACTGAAGTCATAAACATGGTCCTAGAAAACAACGCCATAACATTACAGCAAATACAAAGAAAAATAATAGAAAACAATGACATATTTCAAAATATTGATAGGGTAAGCTTATCAACACTGGACCGTGTCTTGCGCAGAAATCATCTCAGGATGAAGCAGGTCTAAAGGGTGCCATTTGAACGCAATTCAGAAAGAGTCAAAGAATTGCGATATAACTATGTGCAAGTGAGTCCCACAATTGATGCATACTCTCAACATTGTATACAGTAAATTATACATATTTCAATATTGTAATCATAATGATTGTGCTTCACAATAGTGACCACTCCATGTCTATTTCTGATATTGTCATGTGTGTTTCAGAGAGTCCTTGAGCTATAGGTGGCTGCAGTGGAGCACCAGTTCATCTTCATTGATGAGGTTGGGTTCAACCTCACAAAGAGACGAAAGAGGGGAAGGAATATCATCGGCCAGCGTGCCATTGTTATAGTCCCTGGCCAGCGCGGAGGGAACATCACAATGTGTGCAGCAATTACCCACCACGGCGTCATCCATCACCACCCTACCCTTGGCCCCTACAACACCGCCCATCTGATCACATTCCTGGACACCCTACACAACACACTCATTCCACCAGATCAGGTAGATGGCCCAGAGCAGCTCAGGTACGTTGTCATTTGGGACAACATAAGTTTCCACAGGGCTGCTCTGGTTCGTAACTGGTTCACTGCCCACCCACGCTTTTTAGTTGTTTATCTCCCTCCATATTCTCCATTCCTCAATCCTATTGAGGAATTTTTTTCTGCCTGGAAATGGAAAGTGTATGACCGTAATCCACAAACGCGTATACCTCTTCTCCAAGCTATGGAGGACGCATGTGGAGATATAGCAGCTGATGCTTTTTATGTCTGCAATCTCCATGCTAGGCGATATTTCCCCTGCTGCTTGGCCAGGGAAAACATTGCTTGTGATGTGGATGAGGTGCTGTGGCCAGACCGCAACAGAAGAGAGGATGCAGCATAGTTTTTTGTTCGTTTTTTTTTTATTGTAACTGTGTACTGTAAATTCTTCTGTTGTTTTGTATGTAGTGTATGTGCAACTTTGTGTTGGTTGGGAATGGGATGTACAGTATACTGTGTACATTGTTTTTGTGGGGAAAATAAAATATATTTGTTACCGTGTGTTTTGAGTATAAAAACAATATTCTCAAATATTTTACAACACACTTATGTATGTACTGTCTGTAGTAAGTGTAACACTGAACAAAAAAAGGCCTAAATCATTATGATGAATGGAGAAGAAGTGTTAGTGTTTTACATTGAGCACATCAGTGTTCAACTGGTTCTTATAAATGTCTATTCATATGATGGTTTGTGTGTGTCATTTGAAAACAAAATACCATTTTGAGAAGAAATAACATTGTTTTGAATGTAAAGTTTCATTTTGCAGGAGAATTGGGGGGTTTTGCCCATTGTGTGTGTGTTTTTTGATTTGTGTGTAGAGTTCTGAGAATATGAGGCATTCTTTCAGAAAATGTGTGTAAACAATCGAGAAAAACTGTAAATGGGTCCTCCTAATATGCCCTTTTACGAAGTCTGGATTTTTGTTTAGGGGGGGGGGGGGGGGGGTGGGCTGTACTAGAATATGCTTTCATGTTTGATTAAAAAAACGCATTATTTCTCACATATTTTACATTATTACAGCTCCTCCCTTCCCAACCTGTCCGATTTTTTTTACAGTCTGGTCCGTTAGCGTTTTTTTGGATAGCCCCTCCTTCCAAAATACGAAATGTGCTGTGATTGGTTAGCTGGCCCAGTGTGTTGTGACAGTGGATGTGTGGATTTTGATGTGTTTGGGAAATGTCCCGCCCCTCTATAACAGGTTCTTCTGTAGTGTAAATATAAAGGATGGCGGCAATTTCAATTCAAACCACCAACAAGAAGATCTAGAACGGATTTCATACACGGACTTTGCAAGCACGGATTTCACAGGACGTTTCAGAGTGGTATGGTTTTCTTTACATTATAGACACGATGTTATCCACCATTTTATCATGATATTTGAGGATAACTATGGTAATACAAACAGTAATCGATCACAAAAACAAGTTTCATTTCCCAAAGGGGAGATGAACAGCCTTACAAAAGCTAAACAACACTATATCAACACTAATGTTGGCTAGCAGGCGAGCTTAGCAACAACATAAAACTTATAATGAACGGAACACCGTTAATAGAAAACTTAACTACTACAAATAATAAGACATATGCTGCTTACAAGTTGTAATCCAGCAGCAGATTGTCACTATAAAGTGGAAACTGCTCCATTTCAGGAGATTTGTTTATTTTGCATTGTGGTTCTCGAAGCTGATCTCCATAAAATGTGCAGCATTCGGGGACCCTTTTAAAATAAATTTTAACCACTCTAAGTTCGTCAGCCTTAGGAAATCAAACAAATAAGTTGTGGAAATAACAGCGTGTCTGTGATATAGCAGCAGCTCAACCAGGCCTCCTCCATATTTTTTGTCGTATTTCGTGGGCCGGATTATTTAAATGAGGAACATTTTACTTCAGAAAGCCTGTGAAAATCGCTCTTTAGTTTAAATTAACCGTTTGTTGTAGTTCTTGAAAAGTGGATTCCATTATAAAATATCTCCCTTTTGAGTGGACTTTTGTGCAGCTTTGTAACCTTGCATATCTTTTTATGCTCAAACACCAACATTACACTCTAACTAAAGTTGAAAAAAAGTGAAAAAGCATAATAGGGCCCCTTTAAAATGTAGCCTAATTTATTCCTGTAATGGCAAAGCTCCAATCTTCATTGTCACATGATCCTTCGGAAATTATTATTATATGATAATTTGCTGCTAAAGAATAATTTCGTATCATTATCAATGAAAACATTCATTTTTCTTTTAGGATTCCTTAATCTAAAGTTCAACACAGCAACATTTATTTAAAATAGACATGTTTTGTAACAAAAATGTGTCACTTTTGATCAATTTAATCAATCCTTGCTGAATAAAAGTAGTAACTTCTTAAAATAATTGTATAATGACCCCAAACTATATTATTTATGTATCATGAAACATCCCATAGTAACAGTCTCAACTTAAGGGGAAACTATTGCATATCTGTGAGAACTAGGAATGATGAATGTGTCTAATGTGAAAGCCAGTTATCTGACATCTCAATGAGCGTTACTTGATAATCACACAGGAAGGTGAGTCTGCAATGGAAACATCAAACGAAGTGAACTTCAATGAACTCCAGTGCCCCAGCAGGGGCTCCGTTTTTGGTAATTAAAAATGGATTCATAAGCTGGGTGCCCTGCAGAATCTTTGTGTGATGTGCTACTGTATCAAGTGCTGCAAGTCATCAGTCTGTGAATGCAAACCTTTTCTACCTCTTTATGCAAGCAGCAGGGGTTGTTACTTCTGGCGACCTTACTGAGCTGTTAAAGAATGTTCAAAAGGTTTTCGAAGGGTGATAAAGAGTTACAGAGGAACTTGTCTGTGCAAGACAATAACAGGACTTCTAAATTGGAAAGGTAGTTTAGGAAAAGCTTCTATGAAGATCTTGCATTTCCAAGAAATCCAATCAGGAGTTCTTATCACCTCTTTTAAGGGTTTAAGAGATCAACAGACCAGACCCCTGAGACAGAAACTAACAACATCACTATGTCTGAGATTACCTCCCAATCCCAAATACCTGAATTTTACACTAAAGACCTCCAGCACTCCGGCTCAAAGCATTATAGACAAACCGTGATCTATACAAACACAATCTTCTCTCCGTAATACTGTAAAGTCTACGCAGTACATCTTTTGCAGGGCTCTTGAATTTCCCTCAAACTTCATCAATATTCCCGCCAGTTTCCTCCCCACTGCTCTGCCATTCATTTCCCCCCATGTCCGCATTTGCCACTCACAGGCACTTATCTGCCTTAGCCCGGGTTGGATAATATGTTCTTCTGTAGTCCCAACAGGGCTCCGGTGCCATGCAGGATTACCCAGGTGTGCCGGGGTGCTGGCAGAGAGCCATGCAAGAAAAGAGGAGTCTAAACAATTCAGAGAGCTGATGAAAAAGAGCCGTCACAGCAGGAAATATGAGCTCTCTGCATGCAGAGACTGAAAAGCAAGACTGAGCGGTCTACCACACACATGCAAGCATGAGGGATTTCTATCAATTGCAGCTTGTCACAAGCCAATCTCGTAATTTGCATTACAGTGACATTTACCTAACAATATGTCCAAAAACATATGCAGGAAATGCCTCCCCACATACATTTCTCATTAGCAGACTCTCTCATATAAACAACCATAAATAGAGTGGAGACTGGGGCTAGTTGTCACACTCTTTTACTCAAGTGAATATTTCTCCGGGTAGGTTTATTTTTAAATGTAAATGAAAATATGTTTGAATGAAAAAAAAAAGCTGATACTGTTTTCACTGTTATTGTCCAGAAAAAAAAATGATAGTTAATTTAACACATACTGGCCATTTGTGATAATTAGCCAATTGTATATTATTACAAAATTTAAAAAAGTAGTATCTATTTGTTAATAATGTCTTCATTAAATTGTTGACCCTTGCCTTAAAATATCTTAATAGCTTAATTTTTTTAAAAATAAAAAAATAAGAATAAAATGTTTGTGTATATATATTCAATTCAATTCAATTCAAATTTATTTGTATAGCGCTTTTCACAATACACATTGTCTCAAAGCAGCTTTACAGAAAGTGCATTTCGGAAATGTACATAGAAAAATACGTTAGTTAATCATGTATTAATTTATGGCATAACATATCGCCGGCTTTTAGTCGTCTCTTCACAGGCGTCGAGTCGTCTCTTCACAGGCGTTGGGGCATCTAAAGTCTCCGTGAGAGGCTGGATACAAACTGGAGCTGACGAACGCTATTTACCTCGGGACTAGCGTCCCGAGATAACAGCAGAAAGGCAGATGGGAAATAATTAGCATAGCTGATGTTCATAATGTTAATGCATTCGAACTGATTCAGCAGTAGTATTAAAGGTTAAGCATTAAGTGAATGCTTGGTTAAAGAGATGCGTCTTTAATCTAGTTTTAAACTGGGACAGCGAGTCTGAGTCTCGGACAATATCAGGAAGGCTATTCCAGAGTTTAGGAGCTAAATGCGAGAACGCCCTCCCTCCTTTAGTGGACTTAGATATCCTAGGAATGACCAGAAGCCTCGAATTTAGTGATCTTAAAGAGCGCGATGGATTGTATGGCGATAGAAGGTCTGTTAAATACACAGGAGCTAAACCATTTAGGGCTTTATAGGTCAGTAGGAATACATTGTAATTGATACGTAACTTAATAGGTAACCAGTGTAGAAATGATAAAATAGGTGTTATATGATCATATTTTCTTGATCTAGTAAGAACTCTAGCGGCTGCATTTTGCACTAACTGTAGCTTGTTTATTGAGGATGCAGGACAACCAGCTAATAAAGCATTACAGTAATCTATTCTCGATGTCATAAATGCATGAACTAGCTTTTCTGCATCAGAAACAGATAGCATGTTACGTAGCTTAGCAATGTTTCTAAGGTGGAAAAAGGCTGTTCTTGTAATATATGAAATATGATTTTCGAAAGTCAAGTTGCGGTCTAGTATAACACCCAGGTCTTTTACTGTAGTGGATAAAGTAACAGGACATTCTTCTAAATTAAAGTTGTATTGTAAGGGATTTTGTGGGTAGTTTTTTGGACCAATAAGTAGTACCTCCGTTTTATCTGAATTTAATAGCAGGAAATTACACGTCATCCAGCATTTTATATCATTTAGACACTCTGTCAATTTAGATAAGTTAGTGTTTTCATCTGGTCGTGATGAGATATATAATTGAGTGTCATCAGCATAACAGTGGAAATTAATTCCATGTTTTCTTATAATATTACCAAGTGGCAGCATGTATATTGAGAATAGCAGAGGGCCTAACACCGATCCTTGCGGCACTCCATAGTCTACTGGCGTTATCTTTGATTTTTCCCCATTTAAACAGACAAAATGGTAACGGTCTGATAAGTACGATCTAAACCAGCTTAATGCCTGTCCCTGAACACCAGTGTAGTTTTGTAGTCGATCCAAGAGTATTTTATGATCGATAGTGTCGAACGCAGCGCTAAGATCGAGTAGAACTAGTATTGAGATACAGCCTTGGTCAGAAGCTAAAAGTAAATCATTTGTTATTTTAACTAGCGCAGTTTCTGTGCTATGATGCGGTCTGAATCCCGACTGGAATTTTTCATAGATATCATTTTCTTGCAAGAAAGAGCACAATTGAGCGGACACAACTTTTTCTAGTATTTTAGACATAAATGGAAGATTTGAGATGGGTCTGTAATTTGCTAAGTTATTTGGATCTAATTGCGGTTTCTTAATGAGAGGTTGTATTACTGCCAGCTTGAATATTTTTGGAACATGACCTAAAGATAAAGACGAGTTAATAATATTAAGAAGAGGCTCTTCCACTACAGGTAACACTTCTTTCAGTAGTTTAGTGGGTATTGGATCTAATAAACATGTTGTTGGTTTAGATGCAATGATAAGTTTATTTAGCTCTTCCTGTCCTATAGTTGTAAAGCGGTGTAGTTGTTCTAGAGGGGCCATAATTGAGGCTGAATCATAAGACATCATAGAGGAATGTATATTTACAATTGTGTTTCGGATGCTTTCTATTTTCTCATTGAAGTAATTCATAAAATCATTACTACTATATTGTAACGGAATATTTTGCTCTGGTGATGTTTGTTTATTTGTTAGTCTAGCCACGGTGTTGAATAAAAACCTTGGATTATTTTGGTTATTTTCTATTAGTTTGCGGAGATGCTCAGCCCTGGCTGCTTTTAGAGCCTTTTTATAACGTGACATACTGTCTTTCCACGCGATTCTAAAGACCTCTAAATTAGTTTGTTTCCATTTACGCTCTAAGTTACGAGTTTCTCTCTTGATTGCATGCGTAGCACTGTTGTACCATGGTGCTTTAGTTTTCTCTCTAACCTTTTTTAGTCTAATTGGTGCAACAATATCTAGTGTACTAGAGAACATGGTGCTCAAACTGCTAGTCATTTCCTCTAGTTCATCTGTTTGTTTGGGTGCACTGCGCAGCTGAGATAGATCAGGTAAGCTATTTGAGAATCTATCTATAGTGCTTGGAAGGATTGTTCTGCCTGGTCGATAACGTGGCGCAACTTGACAAATTTCAGCAGTACGTATTACGCAAGATACCATGTAATGATCAGTGAGATCATCACTTTGCGGTATAATATTTATATCAGTTGGATTGGTTCCATATGATAAAATTAAATCTAGTGTATGATTTAGACGATGAGTGGGACCACTGACGTTTTGCGTGACCCCAAAGGAGTTTAATAAATCTGTAAACGCAGTCCCTAACGCATCATTTGTATTATCTACGTGTATGTTAAAGTCTCCAACAATTATTGCTTTATCGACATTGACCAATAGATCTGAGAGAAAGTATGCAAACTCTTTTAGGAAGTCAGCATAGGGCCCTGGAGGTCTATATAGGGTAGCCAAGGCTAGAGATAATATGGATTTGTTTCTTAAATCTAAGAGCGTAACATTTAGCACAAGTACTTCAAACGAATTAAACCTGTGACCTGTTTTCTGAGTAACATTAAGAATATCTCTATAGATTGTTGCAACACCGCCACCACGACCGATCAGACGGGGCTCATGCTTATAACAGTATCCTGGTGGAGTAGACTCATTTAGACCGAAATAATCATTTGGTTTAAGCCAGGTTTCAGTAAGGCAAAGTACATCGAAACTATTATCTGTGACCATTTCATTTACAATAACCGCCTTAGGTGTGAGCGATCTAATGTTTAGAAGACCTAGCTTTAGAAATTGTTTTTGTTCACTGATATTTAGATTTTCTGGTTTAATTACAATAAGATTTTTGCTAGATCCTACACTAGATTTATTGTTTGGCCTCACTAAGCGAGGAATACACACAGTTTCTATATAATGTTCTACACTACTTATATCAATTAAGTTGGGACAGCAAAGACTGTGATTTGGACTTTGACTTACTAGTCATATGGTGTGTAACGTCTTGGAGATGTTGTCCGACAGAACAGCCGCTCCGATTCTGCTGGGGTGCAGGCCATCAGCGCGGTAGAGCCTAGGTCACTGCCAGAACAGATTCCAATTATTTACAAAGAGCAGTTTCTGTTAATTAACCATTCATTTAGAGCAAATAATCTACTGAACCTTTCTTGTCCTAGTCGGTACGTGGGAAGCGGTCCAGACACGATGATCGTTGCTTCAGGCGATGTGCTGCGAACCGTCTCGATCAGGCTTCTGTAGTCCTTCTTCAGAACCTCCGTCTGCCGCAGCCTGATGTCGTTCGTCCCCGGGTGTAGCACCACAGCTCCGACGTGCTCGTCACCGTTCAGGATCTCGGGAATCTGTGCAGCGACATCAAGAACACGAGCACCAGGAAAGCAGTGAGTGCGCACCTTACGCTTACCTGAGGTAGCACGGACATGACGAACCATGGAAGTGCCGATGCTCACGGCGGCGTCACGTTCCGGCTCGCGAGGAGGGGAGAAGCGGTTCCGGGTGGAGATCTCGAAGACCGGGAGGGGCGGGGAAGTCCTTGGTCTGGTCCTGGCTCGTGTCTTCCAATGTGGGATCACCCAGGGTCCATGGTGTTGCCTCGGTGCCGGAGTGAATGAAGGCAGAGATGATCGCGTCCTCCTGGGCAGAGAAATGCACGGAGTAGACGAAGTCGGAGTCAAAAAGTTACTAACCACTGACTTGTGAGCATCGGCGCGTGATGTTTCAAGCGCTGAACGCCGATCTCGCAGCTCGGCTTGCTTCACCAGCAGAACACGGATCTGCTTCTCCACCGACTCCAGCTCCAATCGTACCGAAAACAGCTCGAATGTGTCCTCACCTGCACTCAGAGGTAACGTTAGACACACATCCGATATGTTCGCCATTATAACAGATGAACAGTAAATTAGTAGTGATACTACCAATATCACTACTAATTTAGGACTGAAATGATGGATATAACCCGTATCCTTTCAGTGAAACGGGTGTAAAATGAGAGGGCCGATAGGCGCGAGGCCACGCGTGAAATGCTAGCGGGCTAAAGGCTAGTAGCCGAGATTCGGAAAGTTGGATCTAAGTAGCGATATCAAAGCAATCCGATTGTTTTTTTTATAAGGAATAGTGTCGAGGATAAGTTCACATGATATAAAAATAGAAAGTGCTTGTTTATAAATGAGTGGTAAAGAAGAAAATCAGGGATTAATGAATCAATTCGACGGAGCTCCAAACACAAACACAGATTGCACGCGCAAGCGCGTTAGTTGCTAGTCATACATTTCATGCATCATACAAAGAAAACTGTGAAACATATATATATATATATATATATATATATGCGCTCATCTGGCCACTGAGGCAGAACAGCGAGGATGGAGAGTGGCCAAGAGTTGCGTCGCACAGTAAAGAACTTATCTGAAGCAGCAGAAAGGAGCAGCAACTGGCTGTGGTTGAGACGGAAAGATTCTAGCTGGCTGTGTACAGGCCGCCATGCTACGGTTTCGTAGATTTCTTGAAAACTTGAAGAGTCTGTTGGTTTATTTGTATAGTATTTACAGTCATTACGTTCCTGTGTATATTGCGTGAATGACGGGTGGTTGGGCAGATATTGTGTTTTGCGGTAGGTGGTATGCCATACGGAACCGTTGCCACTGAAACTGCATATTAATGCACCAGTGGGGCTCGACAGCCTTAGTCAAACGGGTTGGCGCTAGGGCTGGGGCGGTATGGATTTTTTCTAACCGCGGTTGATAAGCAAGATTTTCCCGCAGTATGGCGGTAAACCGCTTTAAATAGCCAGCCCCCATATCCCACCCCCCACCCCCCGACAGACTTTCGCGCACCCACCAGAAGTCGTTTTTGCTAGACAGACTTTGTTAAATATTGTCACCTACATCCGAAAAAAAACAAGCACAATAGTCAATTGAAATAGTCAAATTTTCATCAAGCAGTAATTTGGCATGAACCAATCACTGAATAGATTTCCTTATTTAAGAATATTCTCAGATACATTCGCATTGAATTCATCATTTTCAGGAGAATACATTAGGTTCACATTGGAAATGAAAGAACACCTATTGCAACATGTCTTAATTACAAATATTATACTCCATATTTATGTTTACATAATATAGTGTTATTTTTTATTTAATCTATGTCGATTATATGAAGAGTGAACAGCATGAGTAAGATAGGATAATAAGATGGGTCAGACACGATTTTGACCACTTTATTAAGTTTTGTTTTGTAGAAAGCCTTTCTTTAAATTAAATTTCGTTTTGTATAAATTGTACCTTAATTTTAATCACTGTTTCATTAATTAATTGCCTGGAATTTAGAAATAAGAAGCAAATAGCAGACATATAATCAGGAGGACGTGGAAGCGCAGGTGCGATCTCTTTCGCGTGAACTGGAGCTCGTCTCATAAATGAACCGAAACTCGGCGTAGGCTGGGCCTAAATGTCTACTTTTAAACAAAATTCAAAACGAAATGATAACATTTTAGTCTACAGTAGCCTAGTCAGGTATGGTCAGGTTTGCCGATGTGCATTATAGGCTATTTACTTATAGTTATTTATACCTGGGCGCCGATCGGAGACGGAGTACACTGCTGATATTCTGGGGATACAACATAGCCAATATATTAGGGACTTCAGCCTTTAAATATCTTTGCTGCATTGGATCAATGTTCTTTCTAGAACAGCCAAGAGCTTTCTAGCCTCGCGACAGCAGCGCCTCGCATTGCTCATAGACCTCAAAACAGTCAGCGCCGCGGATGCGGTTTCGAAAATTAATCAAAAAACGTTGGTGCGGGTGGATGGCGGACAGATGATGAGTTTTATGATGCGGTTGCGGATGAAATAATAATAGCCCATCCGCGCATCTCTAATACGAATGGAATGTTATTATGCTTCATGGAACATTGCGCTCCTCAACTCGCGAAAGGTCGGATTTGCTCCATCTTTTGATGATAAGTTTTGTTTAGAAAACCTTGAATCCATGTAAGCCACAATATCATTAGACATAATCCATGTCATTAGAATCAATGAATCCATGTCATTAGACACAACGTGCACACATGTGCAGGCCAAGGTTTTTTTTTTTGTTTGTTTTTTGCGGTGATGACGGTGATGACGGTGATGACGGTGACGAGCTCAGACCCGCGGTCGGAGTCACGTGACCGCGGTATTGCGGTAATGCGGTAACCGTCCCAGCCCTAGTTGGCGCGTATGGTTGGGTTGCGGAGAGATTGTGAGATTGTGGTTAGGTCTCAGCAGCAAGAGGGAAGTAGAGGTCAGTAAGCTGGGCTGAGTTGAGTGGGGGACGGAGGGTCACTGTCGAGCCCTCTTGAGGTGTCGTGGGCTAGTCGACGAAACACTGAGGACGGAAGGTGCCCAGTTGAAGACCCTAGAGATGTTCCCTACTCCGCTCAATCCAGAGGGTTGTTATGGGGGGACCGCACTGTGATTGCAGCCGTTGTGTGTGCTGACGCGCAATACACTGCAGCTATTAACACCAGACAGAAGGAGATTCACGTCACCAGATGGAAAGAAGCGTAAATGGATGGAGAAGCATAGGTTACTGTAAAGCTACGTCTTAGTTGGTGATTATCTATGCGAAAGCCGAGTAAAAATCAGCATGAAGTTTTAACACCTACTCTCGTGTAATGGAAATCATAATGATATTGCAATTTTAGTTTGTATGAAAGCGATTTTTAGATAGTTTTGAACTATATGCAATTGGACTTTTCACCCAAATAGGGCTTGAGGCAACTTCACTATGTGACATCTGGCCCTGGCCTCTTTTTTTATCTATGCAAAATTGCAAATTGCATCTATATTTTCCTTACGGGGCAGTATAAGTGTTGAATATTATGCATGGTTTTAACCTCATCGTCATCAGGGCTGGTATTGTGTTTTAATCACATTATTTGTAGTTGGTATGCTAAAATGCACCATCCCGTCAACCTTCAGACACCACATATCAATATGCATCTTGCACGTTGCTTTTGTGTTAATGCCAAGCAGGCTGCAGACATCTGTGATCAATAGGGAAATCGATATCTAAATGCTGGCCTAACCATTAGGTAGCCAGAGATGTTTGTAATGTTGTTGATGATCCAATACATGTTTTTCTGTCCTACATTTGCAATTTATGCTTCCAAAATTATTTCAATAATCATCTCCAACCAGAAAGAGAGAGAAAAAAAAATCTCTTAAAAATGTACCAAATTAAGAACTTGAATTGTTTTTCCAGTGTTTGCAATGTGCATATACTGAGCATAAACTGTGTTTCTCCTCTCTCCTCCCGGGCTCTCCTCTGATAACTGGAGCATCAGGAGCATGAGGTTTGCTGATGAATAGATGTAGTGAATGAAGAGAAATCGGCTAATGGTACAGTGAGGCTTCTGTATTGATCTAAGTCCAGGGGTAGATTGAATGGATGTATTGGGATGCATCTTTGTGCCCTATTATTGAGAAGAAGACAGATGAAGGTAAAGTGTGTGTATGTTTAATTTTAATCAAGAGATGCTGAGAAACATAAAGTAATGTGGGTAAGATTACAAATCTCAATTTTTTAGATTATTTTTAGAATTTAATAAAACAGATAGTTAGGCCAAAATAAAATGCTGCCATTTACGCACCTTCATCTTTTGGAGCAGAAGATATTTTGAAGATTGTTACAGTATATTGTGTAGTGTTCATACAATAAAAGTTAGTGGTCTATCTTTTTAAGACTATCCTTTTAAGACAATTTGCTATATTTTTAAGGCTTTTGTCCTCCTTGGGACAGTTATCTTGTCCCTACATTGTCATGATTGCACAATGATGATAAATCATTTCAGCTTTACTCATAAATATTAATTAGGTGGCTTCATGTAATTAATATTCTTTTGGCCCAGTAGTCCTATACTGATTTGCTGATAAGATGTTATAGTAAAGGAATAGGCGCTAGAACTAAACTTTGGCAAAAGCTTTTGTTTGGTCTTAAAATTGTTCATGTTAATGGCAAGCAAAATAACACATTATCAATGTCTCTTTCATCTCACTTGGCGGCCATCTTTGAAACGCCTCTCGAGCTGCTATTTCAGTCATGCAAGTACAACTCCTATCTCTTTGAATGGGGAAACATCAAGTTCTTTTTCATCATCTCGTGTTCGAGATCCACCTATGGGAAGGGCATCTGTACCTAACCTCTGCAGAAGCATCCAATTGCACCAAGTCTGGCTAGACAGACAGAAGCGCGCAGCCAATGCCAGGTAAGGCCCCACCCCCTTACCTGAGAGCATATAGCGCCTGCAAGCGCTGCTGTTTTTCAGTTGACATTCGCTTCTCTCGATCTCTGCAGTTACACAGTCCGGTTGGATTTACGCTGCTCAGCCTCCGCTAGGCGTGACAGTGTGTTTCTACCAGTTAGCTGTGTTTGCTTTTGAGCAGTGTGTCGAGCTCGGCCTTTCAGACTCAGATGGGAGACACGAGAGGGACATTTATGACGTGAAAGTTCTGGGGCCCCCTCCCGGTCCGAGAAAATATCTCTTCCCTGTCCTCCCAGCGTGCACGAAGCACATGAGGCAATACTGGAGCGACCTGCTTGATTTCAAACACAGTCTTGCGGGTCTAGAGGTGAGGGATATGGCGGCCTATCGAACCATCCATCGCCAGGCACCTCAACCCAGTCCAGGGCGGACTGCTCGCTCCCCCTAAGCCGGTCTTGCCTAACAATATGGACCGTTTTTCTGCCTCGGTGCTCCAGGTCGTGTATAGATCCTCGACCTTGGCTATCAGGGCCCTGAATGTCTCCTCCCTCCTCTCTGCTTTCCACGCGGAGATTTTGGATAACTTAGGCCAACAGCTGGACAAGGGATCCCTCTCACCCACGCAGTGGAAGGAGATCATTACTGTTAATGACCTCGTCCTCCGTAGCGCTCGTCAGGCCGTCCAAACCTGCGGGCGCTCCATGGCGCTCTCTGTGGTGGGAGAGCGCACGCTCTGGCTGAACCTGTCGGGCCTTCCTGACAGTGAGAAGAGGCGCATCGCGGGCGCCCCGGTAGAGACCGGCCGGGCTCTCTTTAGCCCCGCCGTCGCATTAATGCAGCAACGATGCGACGGCAAAAAGTAAGGTGAGGCCTTCAAGCTCAGGAAGGTGCCCCCACGCCAGGCACCCCCTGCGCGTTTGCCTAAGTCCCTGTTTCGGGACGTAATTTCCATCAGGGTAAAGAAAGGCCCCAGGACAAACCCCAGCCACAACAGAGTAACCCACCCTCTGCTAAGCCCTGGGGGAAACCGACTCCTGCGGCGGCGGGAAAACCCTCAAACACTACCTACACCGACTCCAAACACAAGCGGCCTGCCTGATGTTCGGCCGACGGGGGCATCGAGTCCACGAGCCGCAAGCTCTTTAAACTCTCTTGCTGCCTTAGAGCCCCTGTTCAAGAGATGGAGGGTTTCTTATGGAGGGTCGGCCACCCCCCTGTCGAGGCTACCCAGCCCATGTGTTCAGTGGATGTTGTGTGTTCTCCCCCCACGTTCAAGTGCAAAAGCAGTGTCACCACACCACACATACTGTGTTCCCCTCACCCAGCTAATAAAGGCTTCGGCCCCAGTGTTCCCCAACACAAAAACAACATGCAAAAGAGAAACAACACATTACAACAAACAAATCAAATGATTTTGTTACAGAGAGAGCACCTCTCTCCGCAGAGAGAGGAAATCTCTTTGAACCTCTGCATGTCACCCCTAGTTCATCCACTAGAGGGTGCCATTGCATCACAAACAAGCCAGCTGGGTATACACAGCGCTGATTCGGCAATTCGAGTCACGAAGTGGCTTGGCAAACTGTTTTGGCTCCCGAATGGGTGACGCGTACAATAATGCAGGGCTACAGACTGCAGTTTGCTATGAAACCCCCGCATTTCAATGGCTTTCTCTCTTCACACACGTAGGAGAGCGCCGCACAAATTCTGAAAGAGGAAATAGTATCTTCCCTTCTAAACAAGAAAGATAAACCAGGAATTTTATTCCCGTTATTTCCTGGTCCCAAAGAAGGATGGCTCTCTCCGCCCTATCTTGGACCTCCTTGTGTTGAACAAACATTTGTGGAAATACAATTTCAGAATTTTAACTCATGGCTCGCTCACCCGCGCCATAAAACGGAACGACTGGTTCACATCGGTCGATCTGAAAGATGCTTTCTTCCACATAAGCATTTATCTGCCACATAGGAAGTTTCTTCGTTTCGCCTACCAGTGCACATGTTACAAATTCACAGTTCTCCCGTTTGGGCTCTTGTTAAGCCCAAGGAGTTTCTGTCTGTGTGCGGGGGACTCCTGAGAATGAGAGCGTTCATGAATTGGGTTTCGTCACTACATTTCAGCCCGATACGCGATCTTTGCCGCTCCGTTTGCTGCTTCCTGCTCGGAAGCCTTGCGCCACTGGAAGAGCGAAGACTTTTACGCACAGGGAACCCCTCTGGGGACGGTTATGATGCGGGAAGTTGTGACAACAGACGCGTCCCACCCATGGCCCAAAGTGCTGCTGTATGCTTTTCCTCCCCTGTGCCTAGTAATTCCCACACTGGCCGGGGTGAGAAAGCAGGGCCCATCTCTCATTCTGATAGCACCCAGGTGCTATCCCCCCGCACTAGGGCTTCCCCCCGCATGTGGTTGCTACTATACAGAACGCTGTTTCTATGCGGTCCTTATACGGCTGTAAGTGGCAAGTTTTTTAAGGGTGTGGTGGGCAAAGGGCGCGGTCTCACATCTTATCAGTGTGCAGTTCCTGATATTTTGTGTTTCCTTCAAGACCTCATGGATAAGGGTAGATCCTTTTCCATGTTTAAGGTCTACCTGGCTGTGATTTCAACTTGTCATGTGGGTTTTGAGGGCTAAACGTTTGGGCAGCATCCTCTAATCCGCAGATTTATGAAGGGTGCACGTCGCTCTTTGCCAGTCATCAGAAGAACGGTCCCTGAATGGGACCTCTCCATGGTGCTGGAGGCTCTGTCTCAATTCCCTTTTGAGCCCTTGGGAAATATTTCCCTAAAGCTGCTGTCTCTCAAGACAGCTTTGCTCTTGGCCTTGGCTAAATGTGCCAGTGAGCTATATGCACTCTCGGTCCATTCCTCGTGCACTAAATTCTCTCTTGGTGGAGATAAGGTTTTCCTTAAGCCTAATCCGGCCTTCATGTCGCAATGATTCCCTGCGTTCAAAACGGAGGTGTTAGAGGTGTCTGTATTTCATCCTCCACCTTTTTCCTCTGCGGAGGATCAAAGGCTGAATGCCCTGTGTCCTGTTCGTGCCTTACGGAATTATTTGGCTTGGACCAGTGCTTTTTGGAAGAGTGACCAGCTCTTTATTTCATGGGCATCCCCTAACAAGGGCAATCCCATATCTAAGTAATGCCTCTCACATTGGCTTGTGGACGCTATAATTTTGGCATATGAATCGAAGGGAGTGCAGTCCCCAGGGGACATCAGAGCTCATTCCACGAGGGGCTCTTGGGCTCTGTTCAGGGGAGTATCACTACAGGACATTTGCTTTGCTGCCAGCTGGGCTTCTCCCTCAACGTTTGTATGTTACTATTGTCACCAGTACCTCGGTAGCACATTCTGTTTTGGGGTTAAGGTCGTCTTAACCCTTCCTTCTCTTGTGTGTGCCACACACATGTTCCATGTCTTGCCTGTACACAGCAGTTATGTGTGTGCGTCAGTATGGCGGGTTCATGATTATGGGACGTGTCAGGCACCGCCCCTTTGGGTGACCGTCTACCTCTGGCTTACAGAACCTCACTGTCAATGTCTCTCCCATAGGTGGATCTCGAACACGAGATGATGAAAGAGAACAATAGGTTACTGTCGTAACCCCTGTTCTCTGAAACATTGAGTGAAGAGATCCACCAGCTTTGCCCCGCTTGCCGCACGAGAAGCGACTATACTTACTAAGTTAATTTTTTCAGTTAAAGCAGCACTATGCAGGAATTCCGTTTTTGTCAAATAGCGACCCCTAGAGTCACTGTAGAGTACTTGTATTTAACGTTACTGTCGTAAATACAACTCACGCAGAGCGTGACAGTCTATGATCTGCACTCACGGCCTCTCCACTTTAATAAAGTAGCCTACCGCGTTAGGCAACCTGAGCCTAAATGCCAGATGACATCAATAAAGTTACATCATGTATGTCATCATAACAATGTCCGTTATTATGATGTTGTTAGACATGATTATTGAAATTTATCATAATAGTTTGCAAATTGCGCTCATTTACACTATATACAATGTGCAGGCTTATTTACGTCCTGATAATTATGTGAGATATTGACAACTGTTCTCATGATAATCGCAGGAATCAACTTTAACAGTGAAAGCCTGAGCGAGTGGGACTCTTGTGCGGTTCCTTGTCCGGTCAGATTCTCGTTACCTTTTTCTAGACTCTTCCGACCGCGCTTTCTTCGTTTTTTTCTCCATTCTGAAAACGCAGGTCCGATATTTACTCGTGTCTGACTCCTTGCTCGGTCAGTCTGCCGTTTCCTCTTTCTCTGTTCCTCCGACAATGCTTTCCTAGCTTTCTGCTTCTTATATGCCAGTTTAGCCATGACGATAGTTGTTCTTATAGCTAGCCGGATCTGGATGGGGGCGTGTATGCGTGTAATGTGTGCAGTGCCGTAAAGCAATTCATTACATCGCGAGAGCTGAAATCACGCGATACTTCCTGACGCTGAGGCCGGCGGTCCGCTGGCCCGAAGTTGCAAGTGCGTTTTTTCCACGCATAGGCACCAGAGGGTGGCGAGACGACCACCATTCAACCCCAAAGAGTTATATAACCATTCCAACAACTCTGAAGCTGTACAGTTAAGCTAAAAAACTGCATAGTGCTGCTTTAAGGGGCTGGGGCCTTACCTGGCATTGGCTGCGCGATTCTGTCTGTCTAGCCAGACTTGGTGCAATTGGATGCTTCTAAAGAGGTCAGGTACGGATGCCCTTCCCATAGGTGGATCTCTCCACTCGATGTTTCAGAAAACCGGGGATACGACAGTAACCTATTGTTATCCGAAGCTGTTCACCAAGCTTACGATTAAATTTCATATTTGAAATCACTAATGCAATCTGACAACAACTGTCTAAATTTTGTTACTAAATGTTCAAATCATGACAAAAAATATATTTTTTCAAGCTGAACCAGCCAATGCACATGTGATAAATAAGATCGCTAAATAGCTGCGGTGTCGCAATTGAAAACCTCATACTACTCTTACTATTTCTGCCATAGATATGGTAATCATACTACGAGTAGTATACTGTACTAGTCAAATTCAGTGAACAACTGTACCAATCAGCGATTGGCTCTTTTTTTTAGAAGGTGTGACTTATTCTGCCATGTTGCGCAATGCACTTTCTCCCATTCGTGATAATAGGAGTGCAACGTCTTTGTATATCTGAAGTCTGCTACTATTTACCAAAAAATTAGTGGTGCAAACTTAGAAATGTCTAAAAGGGGATATAACGTTTGTTACGTCTCTGCTTGTGGGGGCATTTTGTCCAACATCAAACCGGCCTGGACCAGCGTGGACATTTATGCCAGTCTAAGCTGGTCTTTTCAGGAGGCATATATGAAATATAAGCTCTTGGAATACATGCATACACACTGACATGAATAAATGAGTGGTGCCAAATCAACAAGAAACACTTCATCATCATGTGCCTAATTATCCGCTAATAGCCACTATTATATAGTTGGTCCAGACCCCATGTTAGCTCGGCCCTGGAGCAATTACAACTCGCATCAGCTAGTCTGAATATAATATTAGCTTTATCTCGCCATATCCTGACCCCATCAACCAATGCCTCACACTCTCCTTTCATCTCATTCTGTTCCTCTGTGAAATCTTGCCCAGTACACTGAAATAACATGCTAATATTCAAATGGCTAATATTCAAATACACTACTCGCCATCGAAATCTGTTGTTAAAACATAACATTACAAGTTACTAGTGAAGTAATATTTTTTACATTGGTTGCACTTCTGCACTTTTTTTTTTTTTTTTTTTTTTTTTTTTGCGGATATGACTACATCAAGATAACTGATATTAAGAAGTCCTACAAGGCATAGGTGAAAAAATTCATGGGAGTCAGTAAATATCATATAGTAGCCTGACCTTATATTCTTTGTTTACGGAGATAAGCCTGATATTTCCTGCTAAATCGAACCATACAGGCACTGTTGTATCCCTGCTGAAAAATGCAGCATATATTCTGGTCCAGGCTGGTTTATGCTGGTTAGTGCTTGTCCATGCTGTTTTATGCTAGGATAGTGCTGGTCTAGCTGGTGGACCAGCATATTCATATTCAAAACGGAGCTGGTGAAGCTGGTTCACCAGCATGGTCTTGCAGGGTTGAGTGTGATTTATTTATTTTGGAATTAAAGTTTGTAAAACATTAACCGGTTCCTGCCTCCTTCTTCCCTGAACTACTAACTTCGTTACAAATATAAAGTTTAAACATATGTTTTTTTAAATTATATGATCAGAACCTTGTAATATCTTTTGCTTCAATTGCAGTCAGTAGCAGGAAATATTGATTGTTGAATATAGTGATAGCATGCACTTTTAACAATTGCTGAAAGAGAATTAATCCAATCAAAGACAATGGCCAAGTGACCAACTAAAGGGAACTCTAATCACCATAATGATGATTTCAAAAAGACTTCAACAACCTTTGTTACATGTAACATGAAATAAATAAAGCCAAACTCATTTGTAATAAGTGAATATGGTAATGCTGTTTTTGTAGTTGTTTAAACATATTTAAACAACTTTTTTTTCAGTTGATTTCATCTAAGGCTGTGTGGCTGTAAGTCAGTTTCTGCTAATCTATTCTCTTTTTCTGTTTTTGTTGTTTCTTTTAAATGATTTTGCTTGTTAACCACAGGTGTCCTCATTAATGCTCAATGATCACTTGTAGAGTAAATCTACTTCATTTCACTAACTGCAACATTGCTTCAGTGTTACTTTTACTCTCTATAGGTTGGGACCTTATTAAAACTGAGCAGCGTTTGTTTAACACTGGGGATTTTACTGTGTAAACATGTAACCAACAACATGCATTTTTCTTTATTAAATGAAGTTCAAAACGTAGGTTCGGGAGGAGCCTAAACATTCAGTCCTGTCAATCATCATTACGAGCATACTATATAAGCAGCAGACACCATGTCATCTCATTGACAAATATTTCCGGGAGATGATCCCACCCTGCCCTTTGGACCATGTCCCAACCAACTCGATGAGCTCCAGCAGCACTTTACCTCAAACGAAGAGTGTTCAACAGAATACTCTTCCTTTGCCAAGCCAAAACCAGGATCCTCGGCTCCCCTTCCGCATATAAACAAGGGAAATCGAGCCACCGTCCTCGGCATCCTCCTAAAAAATCGTCCAGTGGCCGCCATAAAAACCCGCTCCTCTTGCCTTCGTCTAGGCGTCAGCGGCGCGTACCCCAGCTGTCTCGCCTCCTTTTCCGAACCCCAGCTCAACTACTTTCTTCCATCCAGTCAAGTGGCCGCAGCACACTCTCGCCGCCGTGAACATTAATTTCCCTGCGACGAATAAAAATCCAGCTCTGCTCTTTTCCTCGAGTTGCAAACTGGCAAATTTATCCATCTCTCCTAACACTCCCAGTCGCCCTTCCAATTGATTTTCCCGATGATTTTGTTATGATTTCATGCCTAAGCGGTACTAAAACTTACAATTACAATTTGCTAACGTTATATTGACCTGGGCTGCTCATTGTGTTCTGTCTTACACAAGTACAAATTTTTACTTCCACGGCACAAAGGTAATTAAGATCTACGTTTTCATGAATGAACTGTTCGTTTTTTAAATCTCTTGGTCAACTTGCATTTGTAATTGGTCAACTGGCATTTGTAATGGGTAAAGTTAGTCAAATGGCACTTTCGTTCCATGGACTTCCATTCAAATGCACATAAGCTTATGCGAAAAGTTTGACATTTGAACTGTGAATTCGCATCACGTGACTTGTGACCAGTAGAAGATCGATACATCATGGCGTGACCTTTTGCAGTAAAGTCGAGTATATTGTTTATTTTCTACATTTCGAGTGTATTACAGTTAATGTTGAATTCATGTTTATAAAAGACTCTTCAGAGAGTGGCGTCATAAATTTTGCACACACAAAGTTTAGTGACCATGGTTTAAGTGTGATGTTATAGCCTACTGTTTACATTTGCCTATGTAAAGATGATTTCTACTTACAAAAAAATTTACTTTAAAGCTCCAGTAGGTAACTTTTGTAAACAAATATTTGTTAAAACTGTCATTATGTCCTGACAGTAGAATATGAGACGGATAATCTGTGAAAAAATCAAGCTCCTCTGACTCCTCCTTGTGGTCCAATGCCATTTGCAGAAATACACCGCTCCCGGTCAGAGACAACCAATCAGAGCCAGGAGGAATGTCTTAGCAGTGTCAATCACGCTCGTGTACACTCTGATCACCCCTCTCTTGCACAGCTCGAGCGCGTACCGTCGTTCGTGACTCTCCTGTTCGAACTCGTTCATCCAAATGAACGAATCTTTTTTCGAGTCATTTCGTTCATTCAACGAACAAAATTACTCTAGAAAAGATTTGTTCATTTTGATGAACTAGTTCGAACAGGATCACGAACGTGCATCACAGAACAGAGCAAGGCGAGCATTTGTGCTTATAAAACTTAAAGTTTTTTTATTTATTTTTGAAATGACCGATCGTTTCGCTAGATAAGACCCTTATTCATCGTCTGGTATTGTTTAAAGCCCTTTGAAGCTGCACTGAAACTGTTATTTGGTCCTTGAAACGTTTGTGTCCTATTGAAGTCCATTATATGGAGAAAAAGCCTGGAATGTTTTCATCAAAAACCTTAATTTCTTTTCGACTGAAGAAAGAAAGACATGGACATCTTGGATGACATGGGGGTGAGTAAATTATCAGCAAAAGTTTTTTTTAAAAGTGAACTAATCTTTTAACGATATCTTACTAGCTATTTATAACTTATAGAAAGAGTGCAACGTTATAAAGTTACATGTATTGCAAAATACATAATGATTTGAGGACCAAGTTTGTAATCAAAGTATGGGAAGGCCATAGTCAATGTAAAGTATATTGTTGATGTTTCGTCCCTATTAGTGAATGTTCCATAACTGTTTATAATCCGCCGTCATTGGTGGTCCTGCTTACTAGCCTGCGCGTTCACGGCAGGCTTCGCTGTGGGGGAGGAGCTGTGGAGGGAGGGCTGTAGCGCAGCAGAGAGCAAGGGGGTTGGACCTGTAAGTTGTGCTTGTTCAAATTTTCAGGCTAAGTCAACATTTTCTCAAAACTCCCTACTGCAGCTTTAAACTCTGATTCAAACTAATGCTTGTTCTATTCTGTTAGTTAAGATCTTCCCAACTATATAAATAACAAAACTATCTGTTGAGAATGATGCTTTTACAAATCACATTTCAAGTAAAGTGTTTCATGCCATGAAAAAAGAGCATTCCTAATATGTCAGCAAATTGATTCACTGTAAGTCCTTATATTCACTGTAAAAGTAAGATTCTAAGCCTTAGATGACACCCCCTTTCTGGCTTGTCAAACAGATGACCATGATTTATTTTAGATAAAGATGGTGCACCCAGATTACTAATGAATAGTAGAAAGGTAGCAAAAGCAATAAGTTGGAATAAGTCCCGCCTTCTAAATAATTGAGCCAATCAGCAAAGTCATTGCGTTGCTGCAGCTACCAAGCTCCGGTTGCTATACAAACAGCTAGTGTGATGAGACGCACAAACTGCACATGCACATTGACTCGTCGGATCCAGCCCAAATTATAAGCCTTTTAAACGCTATTTGAACAATAATAATATTTATGGTATAGTTCACATCAGATTTATTGCAACAGGCAGGCCGCATGATGCATAATACAAACTTCTCATATTAGAATCTAAAAAATGTCTTTATCATGCCTACACTGCTAGCATGCTCGTTTACAATAAAACAAATTTGACAAGACAGGCAGCAACAGTACAACATCTAATGCTGCGAGAGGTTGAAGGAGGATACTTCAAATGGCCCGTATCCCTGATATCTTACTTGTTACATTACCGAAACATGCATAGCCTTTTCGATTAAACCGTTTTATTTCACTGCCGCAGCAGAGATTTCTCCCTCCGCTTATCATGGCCGCTAATCTGTAGGAGAAAGAATGGGCCTTCAAAAACCTTCTCTTCTATTGCAATAACTCCACCGCAGTCTATTGCATCAACAAATGCAGGACAAGTTCCTCTGAACTAATGCAATTCCTCAGATGGCTAATCTGGTCTTCCGCTTGCAATTATTTCATAAATAAATCAAAGCATATAGCAAGATTTAAAATCCAAATAGCTCTTTTTCAAATTCTGCCTTTCAGAGATTTAGGACATTGGCTCCATATACAGGCCCATCACGCACCCCAGTGTCTCTCTACGTGGTCCTGACATCCAAGTCAATCTTCCTCTCAAAGTATTCCTCGTGTAGTATTAAGCAACTGTTTATTTCTCCTCTATTTAGGAAGTCTAGTGACAGAAAACACCACCAGAAAAATCAACGCTCTATTCATCCTCATATTCTTCCGATTTCCCAGATGCTCAGAATCTACTTGCAATTCTAAAATTTGATCTGCAGATCCATTTTGTCTTTCTGCAATCTTTAAGCGCTACGCAGGGACACTATCCGCTTTAATATTAAGCATAGCAAAATGGATTTGTTAATGAGCAACCCTCAAACCTAACCAGTCTGTTTCCTTATTTTCAGTTCACAAAGTTCCAGAATTAGATCTCCTGCCGAACCCCTCTTCGTCAACGACGATAAAACTCACATCTCTGGGGTGGTGATGGCGCAGTGGATAAGACACATGCCTTTGGTGTGAGAGACCCGGGTTCGAATCCACTGCGAGACACCAATGTATCCCTGAGCAAGACACTTAACCCCTAGTTGCTCCAGAGGCATGCGACCTCTGAAATATAGCAATTGTAAGTCGCTTTGGATAAAAGCGTCAGCTAAATGAATAAATGTAAAAAAAAAAAATGTAATCTTTTAAAAACATGGGTTCCAAAATGCTTTACAGACATTATTTCAAACCTGTAACAGACAAGCGCATCAATTGCCCACTCAACAACCTAGTTGCTGCGCACTTGTTCATGAATCAATAAATTCCACCTGCTCTCCTTACCTTCGCAATTGCAGAAATTTCCCCCTCCACCCATATCTCTGATCAAGTGCTGCGAGCCCACCTAGCATGTGTTTCCCTTCAGGTTCTCCAGTTCAACTTTCATGTCTCACTGCCGCTGCAGTGCTTTCTCCCCTCACCAAAATAAATTTCTCTCACTATGTATTGTATGTCACTACTATATATAGTAGTGATTTCAGCTACTGGTCTAGCACCAGTTTTCAGAGTAAACCTCGTTTCGCACTGCCGCAGTAGTGATTTCGACCACCACTCTTCCGCCAGCTTCAGAGTATACTCTTTCTCTCACTACCGCAGTAGTGATGTTGGCCACTGGTCTCACACCAGCTACAGAGAACATTTCTCTCACTACCAGAGTAGTGATGTTGGCCATTGGTCTCACACCAGCTTCAGAGAACATTTCTCTCACTACTGCAGTAGTGATGTTGGCCACTGGTCTCACACCAGCTTCAGAGAACCTTTCTCTCACTACCACAGTAGTGATGTTGACCACTGGTCTCACACCAGCTTCAGAGAACATTTCTCTCACTACCGCAGTAGTGGTGTTGGCCACTGGTCTCACACCATCTTCAGAGTAAACTTCACTTTTGCACTGCCACAGCAGGGATTTCGGCCACTGGTCTCACACCAGCTTTCAGACTAAATTTTATTCCCCACTGCCGCAGCAGTGATTTCAGCCACCACTCTCAAACCAGCTTCAGATTAAACTTCATTCCTCACTACTGCAGTGGTGATATTGGCCATTGGTGTCACACCAGCTTTTGGAAAAAAAATGTTTTCCCCTTGCTGCCTCAACAGCGATTTCGCACCAACTCTCAAACAAAATTAAATTTCTACCCAGAGCAGCAATAATTTCTCACTCCGTTCGCAATAACCTCCATTTTTTTCACAACCGCATCAGTGATTTCTACCCCTGCTCCTCACAGGAGCCCCTTTGTTTTCTCTTAGTTTCAACAAGAGATTCACCCCACGAGCCGCACTATATATTTCTCCATAGCGACTTCAGTGAAATATTCTACTCATCTTTGGGGGGGAGAGGGCTTAATGCCTCAAGTCTTTTCTACCTATACCTATATTGCCAAACCATTCATGGTTTATTGCCAAGCTTGCTGTCTTTGCAATACTTTTTGGGGGCTTTAACTCAGAGCTCAAGCCGAGCCTTGGGTTCGAGCCTCCTCCAAGGACAGCTTGCCAAGTTAGTGTACTATTAACCTTTAAAGGCTGAATGGGCAGGCGAACTAGTGAAATAATTTAGTAAAATAAATTTGAGAAATGGTCTTGGTCTTTAACTATGAACACACATATGATATGTAAGACATACACAAGTTGTGTTGTTGTCTTGCTGGGATCATACCAGCACCCAAAGTACAACATAGGCTGGTCCACCTGCATCCCAAGCCAGTCCCAGCATGCAAAACATACCATGCTGGGGTCCAGCAACCAGCATCCATTGCTGGTCCCTGTGTGCAAAATGCTAGTTCCCATTTCAGCAGGGTAGGCTGACCATAGGCTTACCCTCCTGGGATGGTGCTGCTCTTCTCTCTAGTAATATGGCACATAGATTTGGAGCTAAAACATGAATTGGGGCTCAGGTCAGGAAGCAGACAGCTAAACCGACCGTCTGCTAGCTGTCTCACGTCACTGAGGTCAGATAAATCCCATCACATAGAGACTCTTTCACCTAGATATCATCATATAGAGACTGTGTCTGTTCCCCGAATTAGGAAATACAAAAAACTCCCAAACCCATTTAAGGGTAAAAATGTAATCGATGTTCAACAAATAAAAAATAGATATAATACAGATGAACAACTGATAAAGCTCGGGTTGCTGAATATTCGATCCCTTACTTAAAAGCAGATTATACCCAGATATATACTGTATAAATGAACTATATTAATAACTTTTTATAAAAAACAAAAATGAAACATCACTGAACTTAATTAAGCTGAACTGTGACGCGATTTTCTTCTAGAAACAAACTTTTTTGTATTATTTTCCTGTTATCTCTGTACAGCTGCTTTGAAACAATTTGTATTGTAAAAAGCTCTATAAATAAATGTGACTTGACTTGACCGTAGTGGCATAAAAGAGGCTCTGCACGATTTGCACAAATGTACTTGTTCAATAATGCTTTTTAAAACAATTTAGCAAGCAATCTTCTGTAGTGTACCTTTAAGTTTTTAAGATCTGCTGTGTCTTCTCATATTTCTTTATTGATGTCTGTTCAGCGTCAACATCAGGTTCTGCAAGTGAATAATTTCTTGTCGCTGCTCATAAATTGATCTTGTTGGATTATGTGTCCATCTGAAGGGTGAAATGTGTTCATGAGGTTCAGCTCCACCTGACCTCTTTTGATCTGACCAAGAGGTACACAGTTTCTGTTCCACAAAGGCCTGAGGGAATCAATAGCGATAGGTCTTTTAGAACATTACAGCTGTCTAGGGATCAGACTGAGACATGTTCCTATTCATCTTGATTTGATAACCTATCACAGTCTACTTTCCTACAGCACTCAGGGCTTTCGACTTGAATTTTCAGACTTTGTCTGTATGTCAGTTATGTTTAGGGCCCGTGAAGATGTAATGGTGTTTGGTGTAGTGTTTTTTTATATCTTTCACCCAACTTCAGCATTGTTCATTTCTAAAGGGAGAGTGTCTAACTCTGCATTCAAAGACCTATTGCAGTATTAGTATGTGTACAAAGGAGTCTGTCAGAAAGATTGTGCAATCTTTGAACAGCAGATGGAGCCCCACAAACTAAGGGTTTCAAGGGAAGATAGACCAACCAGTCTTTAAGGTATCAGAACTTCTTATCCAACTCTTATGGAGTAATTAATTTCCGGGGATACTTGTACGTTTTTTAATTTTGCTTGGTTAAGCCTTTATTTAAAAATAAAAAGGTCTGTCAGAAAAAGGTAATATATATATATATATATATATATTTTTTTTTTTAAATAATTAATAGCTTTACATATTCAGTTTCTTTTTTAAAGGGATAGTTCAGCCAAAAATTAAAGTTTTGTCGTCATTTACTCAAAATCATGTTGTTCCTAACCTGTATGAGTTGCTTTCTTTTGTTGAACACAAAAGAAGATATTTTAAAGAATGTTGGTAACCAGACAGTTGACAGCACCGATTGACTTCCATTATATATTTTTTTTCCTATGGATGTAAATGGGTGTCGATTTTGTGAATGTTTTTGAAAGAAGTCTATGCTCACCAAGACTGCATTTATTTGATCAAAAATACAGTAAACCGTAAAACTGTGAAATATTATACGATAACTGTTCTCTCTTTTAATATATTTTGTAATGCAATTTATTCCTTTGTTAAAGCTGAATTTTCAGCAACTTCCAATCTTTCTTATCACATGATCCTTTAGAAATCACTGTAATATGCTGATTTGTTCCTTAAGAAACATTTCTTCATGTTATCAATGTTGAAAACAGTTGCTGCTTAATTTTTTTCTGGTAAAACATAATAGTCTTCTTTGTTAGGGTGTTTAATGAATAGAACACACAAAATAACAACATTTTTTGGAAATAGAAATCTAATAATATTATAAAAGTCTCTACTGTCAATTTTGGTAAATTGAATGTGTCCTTGCTGAATAAAAGTTATAAAAATAATTCTAACACCAAGGTCTAATATCAATAAAATATTAATGAAAATACTAAATCCAGTATAATATGAGTTAAAAGGAACATCTGTTTTGGTGTCAGTCAAGAGGTTATGGATTTGGGGGGTGTTAAAAAAAGATTGAGAAGTGCTTAAATTTAGGCTAGTTGAGACTTCAGAATTTGTAGAAATGCTACCATTCTTTAAAATCCCAACACATTTTCAAAAATATTAGATAAGGTGATATCACCAGTTTATGTGACATCACCAGTTACATGGCATGGGATGAAATTAAGTCAGTATGTGATGTCACCAGGTCTCGAAGGAGCATGACTAACCAAGTTTGTGTCATCTACAGTATTGAAGTCTTCTATATTGGTTCTTGTAATTTATTTCTCATTCCAATTACAAAATGGTTAGATAAATGCTGACAGAGTTAATAGATAGGTACTACTTAGGATTATTACACTTTCTGTAATGATGACACTCTCCATCATTTAGGGCAGTAATCTGCTTGTTGTTTTGAGAAAAGCTCTTTAAATAAACATGACACATTGGCAAGCTGGTCAGAGGAACGTGCACAAACTATAATCTGTAGACGGCAAGTCTCACAAAAGCTCTTTAAATGTGACATCACCAGGTTTACCAGAAGGAGAAAGTAAATTAGTTTCCGCCCTCTTCATTTTGCCTATTCACCTGTAGTGCACTCTAGGAGCACCAAAATTCGTTTTAGTTATGCTGGTGCTAAAATGATTCCTGGAAGTCGGTAATGACATCATGGTTTTCTGAATTCAATTGAATGACATCACCTCAACTGGTTGACCTAAATTCACAGTCCTAGTTGAGAATAATTCTATTGAGCGATAAAGTGCTGATACAGTGTCATCAATGATTCATACAAGCGTGGAAAGATTGAGCACATCTGTAATCTTGAGTTCTTAAAGACCGTTTTTAAAGGTTAATAGGGATATTTCACAGCATTGTATCTGAGTTATTCATGACAGCTACTTTTCTGAGTATTTGCCATGTGAAGAACATAACCGAAAGGTTCTTTTTCCATTTCAAAATTTTATATTATCATCAGGTGAAATAAAAAAATGGATTTCAGAATGTCGTATTTGATTTGTAAGTAAAAATAAACCTATTTTCAGGTTTAAATTATTCGACTCCCAGATTTTCAATGTGATCTCTTTTGAAGCCTGTTTCCTGCACCTCAGAGCAAAAAAAACAAAGGTAATTGTGAGATAGTTACAAAAAATTGTAACAAAAACTGTTCTTCTTTTGAACTTCATGTTCATCTGGAAAATCTCCACAAAAATGTAAACCAGCACAACCGTTTTTAACATTAATAATAACTAATAAGAAACATTTCTTAATCGCCAAATCAGCAAATTATTCTGAATATAATTTCTGAAAGATTATGATTCAGATTTGAAAACTGACATTTCAAATTTGTAATAATATATTAGGCCTACAATATTAAAATTTTTACTGTATTTTTGATCAAAGAAATGCAGGCTTGGCAGAATAAAAGACTTACCGACCCCAAACCTTTAATTGGTAGTGCATATATACAATATATAGTCGCAATTACAAAAGTCACAGTTACTTTATTTATTAATAGGCAGGAAACAGGCTTCTGATTTTTGGACCTCACTGTATATTTGCCAAGCGTTTTTCTCAAATTATGTGACACTCATCATTGACAATACTAGATGACCAAACTTATAAATACTTTATACTGTCACTTAAATGTAGATCATTGTTGTATATTTTTTAATCATAGAGTGACAGTCCAGTTTAGGGCCTTAGGCTTGTCACAGATGTAAGTTTTAATCCTAGTTGAGAGTGAAATCTGTCAGTTGAATCTGTATTCCTCTCTCCATCCTCAGGCTCATCACTGACTGCCGACTGAGCCCTGAGATCCAAAAGCGGCCGTCTTGTCTGAGAGTGGCAGGGATGAGATGGTTTTTGCCATATCAATGAGCTTAAGCTATTGAGTGAATCCTCAGTCAGCCATGCTAAGAAAGGGAATGACTGCCCCAACATGTGCGACAGAATCCCATGTGTGATTGCACTGTAAAATACATCTACAGTATAAACATCTCAAGTGACTTGCACAAAGAAAGGACACGAATCCACGAGTCACTCAATATTTCAACAACTGTGATAGTTTTACAATTTAATCCCCAAAATGTGCCCCAAAATTTGTATTTGGCATGAAAGTAAATAACAGCCATTGTCTTTATCAATAATATGATATGATTTAATGTGTGTGAATTTCTGTCTGTTTGTTTCTCTAGTTACGGCTCTCTTGTTAGATCTTCAGAGGATATGTATATGCAAGCAGAGGCAATCAAAGAGCACAATCACTTTGAAATATCGAGCAACTTTCCTTTTGGCTTCTGTCTTTGTACCAGTCATTATGCAGGATGCCATTATGACTGGATACATAGATGGATTGATTTTAATAACTCAGCTACTTAGCAGTGGATTGAAATGTAGCCACTGGCCCTCATAAAGGTAATGCATCAAACAGACAAGCCTATCACAGGCTACACTTGAGATCCGTCCAGTGTGATTAATTGTAATTAATTGTTTTACTTAGTGAAGTGTTGTGTGCCGACTCATTTATCTTACTTACCGCAAATTACATTGCTTAAGTTTGCAGTCTGTTTTTGCTTTTCCCTAACTAATTTCACAAACATTTCTTAAACGGGACAGTATCTACTAACATTTAATAGTGTTTTGTTTCAGATCATTGAAATCTCTATTTTATGTGAGGACATGCATATAAGATTTATAGTAATAACAAATAATAACATGAGATAATGGAATATCATAACCATCAATTAACCCTTTGTCTTTTTCATGCATGGACTGTCAAGCAAGTTGATATATTTCTAAAATATTTGTCCTTGTTTAAGGGTCATCATCTCTTGTTATTCAACTAGATTGTTTTTTTTATGTAAAGATTTAATTCTTCTCAAATAATTGCATAATTTCAGAGCCCTCCTGGCATGAAACTGTGCCTCAAATCCAGAACAACCTCATCAATGCTTAAACCCATAAAGTTTTATATCTTTTTTTATATATACACGTTGCTCATCAGCATTCAGAACCACACAATACCAACAGCTGCTGCAATCAAAGATATATTATAGCCTGTAATAAAACTTGAAAATGGCAGATTAAGTGGTATTTTATACAGCCTCATTAATTTGAAAAAGGTCAGCAGGAAATTTATTTATTTGAAGAAATATGAGGAGACACGTTTTATTAGTGACAAAGGTGGTGGGGAGCAACAGTAACTGGCATTTGTGCTTGTCTGACATGCATCATGTTGAGTGAGCCGAGAGCACTTTTTATTGGTTTCTGTCGCTGGTCTGCACGCCACCGTACCAATGGTTTGAGCGGCTTCCGGCGAATGAAAGGTGACCATTAAACCTTCAGCTGAATGTCCATGTGTCATTGCTGATAGTGAAATTATAATGTGCAATGGTTCTGTTTGCTGAAAGCATAGTTTCTTTCATAGTGACAATTTCTATAGTGATGAATGTGATGGGAGTGATGTACACTGAAGCATGTCATGTTTTGCATGCTTATATCTTTTCGCTATGCTTTACGTTAACTTTAGGTCTGTTTTAGACCTGAGGGCTTTGTATGTTAGGAATCTTATGTTTGTGTGAACTGAATGGTCTTCAGGTGGTTCAGTACTATCAGAGATGCGGCCAGTTGACAGTCACTGGAGAGATGACTGGAGAACAGGTTATGACAGCTCTCACTCCTGATCATCCTGTGATGTTGAAGCCATGCCCGATGAGTGCTGAAAGTTCACGCTTTTGTGGCAAACCGTTTTTGACACTTGCTGTATGAGGAAACCATTTCATGACAGTGTGGCCGTCTTCTAAGAATCTCCTAAAAACAACATGAACTGCAACTCTGTGTAGATGTGATCCTAGTCAATGCTAAATGATATAGGCAAGGTTCTTCTCTGTCAAAAGATGAGACAGAGATTTCGAGCCTCGGGACTCTGAAGCCTCACTGTTAATTCATGTTGATTTTCTGATCCTGCATGTCCTGCAGAAGCTCATGCAGTTGCCTTAATGAATCAGTCAAAATGCAATTGTCTATTCAATTTGGAATACTTAAACTTAAGTGCTTGTTCATATGTAATTTGCTGCTTCAATAATTTGCACTTACATGGATGTTTTTAGGAGGCCTCGTGAAAAACAAATCAACTGTAGTAAAGAGATATACACAACCATTCAAAAGTTTGGGGCCAGAGATATTTTTGATCAAAAATACAGTAAAAACATCAATATTGTGGAATATTATTACAATTTCAAATAATTGTTTTCTATTTTGATATTTTAAAATGTCAAGATTACTTCAGTCTTGACTCTTCAGTGACACATGAAATCATTATATGCTGATTTGGTGCTCAAGAAACATTTCTTATTATCAATGTTAAAAAAAAAAACAGTTGTGCTGTTTAAAGGGGTAGTAAAACACGATTTCACTTTTCTAACTTTAGCTAGTGTGTAATGTTGCTGTTTGAGTATAAACAACATCTGCAAAGTTACAGCGCTCAAAGTACAAAGAAAAGGGAGATATTTGCTTTTAAAAATTTAAATTTCTAAGGACTACAGCAAACAGCCGGTTTTGGACTACACAACATTCCTCCGGAGTTGCTGACGTCAGTATATCCCATTATTTACATAAACCCCTCCTCCGAGAATACTTAAGCGGGGCGAGGCCATTTTATATTGCTGTTTTGGAGATGAGTTGTCGCAATGCCGTCGAAACGCTGCTGTTATTTTCATCCCGGTTGCAGGTCCACTTTGTTCAGCCTTCCTAGGGACAAGGGTTCAATGGTTTCAGTGGTTCAAATTTATTTTTAACTCGGTCCCTCATAATTATGACCCAAATCTCGCTCTCTGTGCTGCACATTTTACGGAGGAAAGCTTTCACAATCTTCGCGTGCTCAATGCAGGATTCGCACATCGGCTTGTTCTGAAAGATGGAGCAGTTCCAACTTTAAAAACAGAAGCTGTTGTTTACGGGCCACAACCTGCAAGTATGATTTATATTTCGTTGATGTGTTTTCCTGCAATAATTTGTATTGTTAATTGTACGTTGTAGCAAGGAAGTAAACAAATGACAACGCTGTTTGGCTCTGCTGGTTTGTTAAATGCTCATTCATACTTAAAAGTAATGAGAGAACAACAAAAAAACAAACCTTTCTGAAATTTCGTTTAACATCCCTTCTTGAACAGGTTCTGCTCGATCATCTTCACTAACGTTTCATTGTTTATAAGGCCGGTGACACACTGGCTGCGTGGCGTGGCTTGAGCCGCACGGAAAACGCGTGCATGCTACAAATAGAACCGACGCCTACTTTTCACGTGGCACGCAAGCGTGTTGGAAGCGTTTCCAGGCAAAATAGAACAGGAAAAAATTTTATATGTTATTTTGTGCACGAATACATATTAATAAATTACATTTTGATGGTTGAAAGTCTAGCTTTTGACATAAATTCAGATATAAATATAATTTAAAAATAAATAAATAAATAATTATCAATTTTCAAATATTGCACCTGTCAATACAGAACGAAATATTCTGTAGTCTATTTTGCTGTAAATACTGCTGACAGTGTCTTTATCAGTAGGCTTTATATTTATGCTTAACATGAAGTAGGCTATATAGGGCTTCACAACTCTCCCCCATATGTCGAACAAGGGTGATCCGTGTCAGCAGCGCCGCGTCAGACACGTTTCTGGTGTGTAAAGACAGAAAACGCACGCAGCCGCCACGCAGCTGACACGCAACAGAAACACAATGCTCACGCCACACAGCCAGTGTGTCACCGGCCTAATACACCAAAGCACAAACTAGGCTATCGATTAAGGTACGGGGCGTGACGTTTCCGGAGAACGTGCACTAGACGATTAGCGAATCACAATGCACTGGGCCAGCTAACCAATCTGAGCCCATTGCGTAGTTTTGAGGGACTGGCTTCATAGAACCATCAGACCGTTTTTACAAGGAGGGGCAGAGCAGTATAAAGGTAGAATAAAGGTAAAATATATGAAAAATAATGCAATTTTTAAAAAACTAAGCATGAACACGTTACAGTGCACCCCACAAACACAATCAAGCCTTCGAAAAAATGCGTTTGAATGGAGAGTTCAAAACAACAACATTTATGTGACATTGAAATCTTTCGTAACATTCTAAAGGTGATGATACACAGGGCAACTTTTTGAGCAATGTTGCTGGGCAATGTTGCCGTCACCGGGCAACCAGATGTCAAACAGGGCCCACGACCGATCTAAATTATCCAGATAGAAATGCATTGCCCATTTTCAGCGGGAAAGTGCCCAAGCAACAATTGCTCGCCAAGATTGCCCAGCAACATTGCTCAAAAAGTTGTCCTATGTATCATCACCTTAAATGTGTATACTCTCAATTTTGAAACTTTTAATGCATCCTTGCTGAATAAAAGTAATAACTTTTGAATGGTATTATATACAGTACAGTAAAAATATATACAGTATAATATACAGTTCATTCAAAGGGGTGGTTGATCACTTTTCTAACTTTGGTTAGTGTGTAATGTTGCTGTTTGAGCATAACATCTTCAAAGTTCAAAGCAAAGGGAGATATTTTCTTTTAAAGAAATAGCTTTTTAAGGACTACAACAAACAGCTGGTAGGGACTACATGACATTCCTCCCAGGTTAGTGACATCACAAACCCTAACATTTACATAAACCCTGCCCCTGGTAACACGATTTATGCTAATCAATGACTGGAAGATAACTACACATAAGCTACATAAATTCATCAACTAACCATTCAGAAATGTTGTCTACTTGTTGTCACTTGTTCTTGAGTCTCTCCATCTTTCTGACTCCGGTTTGAACATAAAAGGCTAAACGTTTTTGAAATTTTCAGTGCATGTCTGTGTGAGGCAATCACAGCTGCTAAGGACACAAGTTGTTGTAGCTCCGCCCTCTGTGAGTAGCAGCTCAATTGCATTTACAGGGACAGACATAAAAATGGTGCGTTTTTGCGCACCCTCAAAAAGTGACAACTTTAACATGCTATATAAAAATATCTGTGATTTTGAGCTGAAACTTCACATAGACACTCTGGGGACATCAGAGATTTATTTTAAAATAAATTTTAAAACAGGGCAATTTGTGAACAGGGCATTATACCACGCCTTGAAACAGCAAGTGAAGTTTTAGACAATATAAGCATAAATCCTTTGTCATTAATCTTGAAATAAATCCATTTTTATATGTAACTTAAATCCGTTACAGCAATAATAATTTACTTTTTGCTTACATATTAATGGCAATATATCCATTTTACAGTCAGACATGGCACATTGGCAGCTGTGATGCCCGATTACTTGATTAAACTTGGTTTCTTTTTTAAAGATTATTGGGTCAGCACAGCTTTATGGCTTTTCCAATGTTAATACTCAACAGACCAATTAGAACATAGTTCGATTTATAAATATCTGTATTATTATTATGTTTTAAACAATATGTTTTTATAGTTGGTGTTTTCCCTTATCATTGTAAAGTCATCACAAAAAAGGTAAGAATACATGCTGATTCTGTCCAGAACCCAGGGCATGTTCAAATTTGGGAGCACACTGTATATTATTGCATTGTAAACATTCCACTCTATCCAAGCGACCTGGACAGTTGCTTTAAGTACAGTTTGTCATTACTCTCAGTAATTCATTTTTGTTTTAAATGGACAGGAACTTTCTGTAAAGTGTGTTTAGGCCCCTCTCAGACAAATCACTATTGTGTCCTCAGTAGCTGAGCAGTACATGTGCATAACTGGAAGGACAGACAGTCACATGCTGGTTTGGTTGCAGGATTTTCTGGAGGATGTTAAAGCAGTTTATGACTCTATGATGTAATATTTCAGTCAGGT
>NW_027509208.1:6952500-7355000 GCF_051911475.1 Siphateles boraxobius
CTGGTGAGCTGACAGGACCCAAAAACATTTGGTTTTAAGGAGCATCAAAGTATTCAGTCATGTTTTGGTTTCAATTGCAGGTTGAGTTCAATTGATACCAAGTACCACATCTGGAAAATGGGGGTGGTGATGACGGACAACGTGAGTACGGTTCAGATTTGATAATGTTAGGAAGATTGTCCTATTCCAGGACAATAACGTTTTGTCTTTCATCTCTAGTCTTACCTCTACCTGATCTGGTACACCACCATGTCGATTCTGGGGCATTACAATAACTTCTTCTTTGCCGCTCATTTGCTGGACATTGCAATGGGCTTCAAGACCTTGAGAACCATCCTCTCTTCTGTGACTCACAATGGCAAACAGGCAAGTGTCATCCAGCAGGGGGTGACTGCAGTACAGCTTTACCACCAAAATACTTCAAATCTGATGAAAACACCTTCTTGATTTGAACAGCTGGTGTTGACAGTGGGCCTCCTGGCTGTCGTGGTCTACCTGTACACTGTAGTGGCTTTTAACTTCTTCCGCAAGTTCTACAACAAGAGCGAGGATGAGGATGCACCTGACATGAAGTGTGATGATATGATGACTGTGAGTTTATGTTTTCGTTTTAAAAGGTTCCCTGGGCTTGAATGTGGATTTAGTCTGATCTGGAAGTCATCTTGGACTCATACTGTTTGGTGTGGATGCGTTATTGCACAAAATGTTTCAGACATTAATGCAGAAATGCAGTCTATAGTCAGGAATGAATCATTTATATATATATATATATATATATATATATATATATATATATATATATATATATATATATATATATATATATATATCAAAAGGTCATGTGACCTAATGCTTCTGATATTAACTCGATTTGTTTTCATCATCCTTTTTTTTCTTCTCAAGAAAGTATTATTCTATGGAGCCCCTAATGGAACATGGTGGAGAAATAAATATATTTCAAAACATTTGCTCGCAAAACTCTTGTGTTCCCCTGAGAAACTTTGCCCGCAAAGAACTAAAATTATTTTGCAAGTGAACTTGGAGTTTCTTGGGGAAATGCAAACATTTTGCAGGGGAACATAAACATTTGTGAGAGAACGCAAATGCATTGACTTATAATCTTTCCTCCCATCTCATATTTTTTTTCCATCACTATATCCCTTTATGGTCTCCGTACTATTCAATTTTACAAAGAAATGAGAATTTATATTATTGAGAATGCCTTTAAAGCTTGATTTTTACATTTTTAGTTTTATATTTAAAGATTTTACTCTACCATTCAAAATTTTGTGGTCAGTACTATTTTTTTTAAAATAAATTAACACACTTATTCAGCATGGATGCAGTAAATTGATAAAAAGTTGCAATAAAGATATTTATAATGTTACAAAAGAATTCTATTTTAAATAAACGCTGTTCTTTTGAACTTTCTATTATTATTATTATACATTTTATTTTAGGCGCCTTTCTTCACACTCAAGGTCACCATACATTATCAACAAATAAAATACAATGCAATTGTGATCAGAGGGAGTAAGCTATTCTAAAAAGATGGGTTTTAAGTTTTGATTTAAAATGTGAGAGGGAATCAATATTACGGAGGTCCGGTGGAAGCGAGTTCCAGAGCTGAGGAGCAGAGCAGCTGAAAGCTCTGCTCCCCATAGTAACAAGGCGGACACGGGGAACAGTGAAATGGATGGAAGAAGAGGATCTAAGAGTGCGAGCGGGTGTGGGTATATGGAGAAGATCAGAAAGATATGAAGGGGCAAGATTATGAATGACTTTAAAAGTTAGGAGAAGTATTTTATAGTTGATACTGTAAATGATAGGTAGCCAATGGAGCTGTTGTAGAATAGGAGTGATGTGATGAATAGAGGGGGTACGGGTGATAATACAAGCAGCTGAATTTTGGACCATTTGAAGTTTACGGAGTGCTTTTTGCGGGAGGCCAAACAAAAGGGAATTGCAGAAATCTAAACGAGAAGTGGCTAAACTATGAACAAGAATGGCAGTGGAATGAGGCGTAAGGAAAGGGCTTAGACGGTTGATGTTTCGGAGATGATAGTAAGCAGACCGGGTAACATTATTAACATGAGGCGTAAAAGAGAGGGTGCTATCGAAGATGACACCCAAACTCTTAACCTGAGGGGAGGGGGAGATGAAGGAGCTATCAATGGGAATAGAAAAATTAGAATAGAGTTTGTTTAATGTTGATCTTGTACCTATAAGAAGCAATTCTGTTTTATTGCTATTTAATTTAAGGAAATTTGAAGTGAACCAGGATTTAATGTCAAGAAGACAGTTAGTAAGGGAAGATGGTGGAAGTATTGAGTGTGGTTTGGTTGAAAGATAGAGCTGGGTGTCATCTGCGTAGCAATGGAACTGAATGTGATATTTACGGAAGATGTGACCAAGAGGGAGAAGATAAATAATAAAAAGCAGGGCTCCCAGGACAGAGCCCTGGGGCACTCCTGTAATGACAGAAACTGAATGAGAGGTTAATGATGTTAACTGAATGAACTGAGTATTCATCAAGGAATCAAAAAAAGAAAACTGTTTTCAACATTGATAGTAATAAGAAATGTTTCTTGAGCATCAAATCAGCCTATTAGAATGATTTCTGAAGGATCATGTGACACTGAAGACTGGCGTAATGATGCTGAAAAATTTAGCTTTACCATAACAGGAATAAATTACATTTTAAAATATATTCCAATAGAAAATGTATTTTAAATTGTAATAATATTTAACAATATTACTGTTTTTAACTGTAGTTTTGATCAAATAAATGCAGCCTTGGTCAAAAAATCTTTCAAACAGAAGTGTGTGTGTGTATATGCCCAAACTGCTTTGCTAGATCATTAATAACTAAAACAAATCCCATGAATCCTCAGTGCTACCTGTTCCACATGTACGTGGGTGTGAGGGCAGGCGGTGGCATCGGTGATGAAATCGTGGACCCGGCCGGCGACCCTTACGAGCTCTACCGCATTCTGTTTGACATCACCTTCTTCTTCTTTGTCATCGTCATTCTGCTGGCCATCATTCAGGGTAATGCTGCACTGGTTTACATGCTCCATTAAACTCTTTATATTAACACTGCTCTTAAATAGCACTACCCAACCGATCATAACCTCACACTCAATATTTGTATCTTCAGAACATCAACATAATAGTGAATGCTTTCATTTTTCAAACCAGGTTTGATCATTGATGCCTTCGGCGAGTTGAGAGACCAGCAGGAGCAGGTGAAAGAGGACATGGAGGTGAGTGCTGTCACACGTCCTCATGTGAAGTCTAAAAAGAGCAGTTTGTTTTAACGTTTTGTCTTCGGTCTAGACAAAATGCTTCATCTGTGGAATCGGGAATGACTACTTTGACAGAACCCCGCATGGTTTTGAGACCCATACCTTACAAGAGCACAATCTGGCCAACTATTTGTGAGTAAATCATCTATATGACATACTACAACTAACATGAAGATACAATATGTCATCTGACGACAACCTTTTTATAGTTAGAATGCTTCCTTCCAAGTTAACACATCTAAAAATTCAACTATTCCTATTTAACAGATTCTTCCTGATGTACCTTATCAACAAAGATGAGACTGAATACACTGGTCAGGTAATCTACTAATCTAATTTAATCTAATGTACTGTTCAAGGGTTTGGGGATTGGTAAAATTTTTGTTTTTGTAAGAAGTATTATTCTCACCACGGCTGCATTTATTTGATCAAAACAGTAATATTGTGAAATATTATTACAATTTATAGGACACATATCTCAATACTTGAGCACTTTTTCAAAACTCTGCGATCACAACAGCTGTAAATATTGGCTAAACTTTGGATTATTTATCATTGCTTTGGCACAAAATGCATTCAAAGACTACATTTTTCAAATTACATCAATTCTTTTCTCATTTAGACACACCGGCCAAAACTATTGCACACGTTTACATACTCTTTTCAAAACTGTTAAACTTCAGTTCAGTTTCAAAACTGAAAAAGACAGTAATTTGCTACATTTCTATAGTAATACCAAACTGAAATATATTCTGAATCTGAAAAATCCTATATATTGAATACTATCAAAACAATTAGATGTTGCTGAATACCTATCTTTCAAATTCATTACCATCTGTACAAAAGGAGGAAACTAGGAATTATTTTGTACTGAAATTTAAACATGGACTGTGTAAAATACTGTAGTGAAATCTAAATAGTAGAACTGTGTAAACTTTTTTACAATTTCTTGTTGACAAACTTTGCTAATGTTATGGGAGAATGAATTGAATTGAGACATGACTGAAGTGTTTTGGTAGTTTTAGTGAATTTTGAATGTGAAATCAACTGCTGTGCCAAGTTGAAAGTTGGTTGGAAGAACTGTGTTGAAGAGTTTTTGAAAAGTGACCCAAATATAGAAAAATGTGTCCTAGCGATTTAAAAAAAAAAAAGAAAAAAAAAAAGAAAGCTAGTAAAGCAGTAAAATAACTGTTTAACTGTAATTTATTCCTGTGATGGCAAATACTCCAGTCTTCAGTGTCACATGATCCTTCATAAATCATTCTAATATGCTGATTTGCTGCTCAAGAAACATTTCTTATTATCAGTGTTGAAAACCGTTTTGCTGCTTAAAATTTTTGTGGTAACCGTGACACTTTTTCCCCCCAAGACTTTTGATGAATAGAATACTCAAATTCTGCATTTATATGAAATAAAAAAAGATTGTAACATTAATATCGTGTTTAATAAAAACAAAAAAAATGTTTAAAATAAAATAAAATTACTGACCCCAAACATTTGAACGATAGTGTATATTATATTTCATAAATTATCTCATCACAATACTTCCCATATATCCTCTATCCTTTCACTACAGGAGTCGTATGTTTGGAAGATGTATCAGGAGAGGTGCTGGGATTTCTTCCCTGCTGGAGACTGTTTCCGGAAGCAATACGAGGACCTGCTGGGCTAGAGGACATACCGTTGTCCTCAGTCCAAATATGAGAGAAATCACATGCTTCAACCTACATGAGCTCCTAATATAAATTGATTTTAGGATCTTATGTAGGTTGGACACAACATCCTAATCTAGCTCTCATCAAATGCTGCTCACTGATTCATACAAACAAAAAAAACCTCAGCCGTTTCTCCACCAGGAATGACAGCGACATACCGAGAACTCATTGTGATCAAGCCAAAAATGTGAACTCAAGTACAACATAAAAAAAACAAAAAAAACATGTAGCACACATTGCCAAATTAAGACACAAGCCATGTTTGATATATATATATAAAAAAAAACACCAACATGGTAAATTGCCTCATTTGCTTAACTCACAAATGCACATGAAGTTGTGAGATGAGATGTTACCATATATATATATGTTTTTGATCTGTTGAATGAACGTCTATACAAATATGCACAAGAATACCTTCTGAGTGCCAAACACAATTTATGCCTGTTTGATTTAAAAACAAACAAAAACAAAAAATACTATGAAGAATGTGCAATGCCTTTAAAGACGGTAATCTGACTGGTGGAATGAGAAATATAAAGATCATCTGCTTCAGTCCACTAGATGTTTCTTATACAGCAAAGTGCCTTATGACAAGAGACTATGCAAACATTTGGTTCCCGCTCGTATGATTTGCTAGTTTGCATATTAGTTTAGACTCTCACTGACAGTCTCACTTGGGTTAGTAGTTTTGTAGCTTTAGTTGATGGTCCAGAAGTAAAGATAATCACTGCTTTTTTAAAAATGTTTGGTTAAGGTTAAATAACTGAAATCGTGTTTGCCTGATCATTTATGAAGTATGATTGCAAAACAATGGAAATCTATATTCAAGGACAAAAATGTATTGAACAGTCAATACTGTAAACTGCTATTGTATGGCCATTTGTATGTATGTAGTGGCTTTGGTGATTTGCATTTGTTTCGAGCAAGGGGAATGAAAATAAAGTAGCTAATGCAATAAATCCCAGCTGGCCATAGCTGCATTTAATCTGAATGAAATCTGAGTCAATTGAGGAGAGGTAATATGATGCGTCTGAAAACTGTTGGCATGGCATTACATCAGCATTTTTAGGAGTTATATATTGATGAAGCATTTTATATTCCACATGACTGAATTAGTCTTGGCTATTATAAGACTTCATGAAGTGTCCGAGTATGATGTACACGTCTACTCAGAAGTAAGGCTGTCAGCATTACTAAAGCCGCAAGTGCTGATTTAATCCACAGCAGTGTCAGTCAGCGGGGAGAAAGTGCTTCTCTCAGGTCAGGAGATCATGCTGTCCAACCAGTCCTCCAGATCCTCCTCTGTCACTTCCTGCCTCGTGGGTTCAGGTTCACTCTCCACTTCTGGCGTTGTCTCTTTCATAACGACCGTTTGATTTTCTCTCTCTTCCTCCTCTGAACCTGTTGAGGTGGTAAAATCACATTTTTACACCATGTTCAGGAAGCTACTTTGAATCTATAACTTGCAAAGCTAGAAGATTGAAGCACATATAACTTGCAAAGCTAGAAGATTGAAGCACATAAAGTAGTTCAACAGAATCGAAACTCAAGGTAACTTTTTATAAGAGGATATTTTCATTCTGCAATAGAATTCAGGTAAAAATAAAGGCTAAGTTATATATGCTAATGTTTAAAAAAAAAATTGGTTAGTAAAATGTTTTTGTAAGAAGGCTCAGCAAGACTGCATTTCATTGATCAAAAATACAGTAAAAAAGTACAGTACTGTTTTGTATTTGAATATATTTTAAAATGTAATTTGTTCCTGCGATGGTAAAGCTGCATTTTCAGCAGCTATTACTTCAGTCTCCAGTTATCAATATTGAAAACAGTTTTTGTGGAAACCATACTTTGATTTTAGTTTTTAGTTTCTTTTATTAGAAAGTTGAAAAGAACAGCATTTATTTGAAATAGATTTTTTGCAACACTTTGCTGTCACTTTTGATCAATGTAATGTGTCACTAATGAATAAAAGTACTATTTTTTTCCACAAAAATCTTATTTATAAAGTGAAAAAGAACATATTTAGCTAAAAAACACACACTGGGATTAAAATAATTTGGTACAATTCAGCTTGAACTGAGAATTTTACATGAGCTGTAAAAAATGAACTGTCTAACTAAAATGAATCAGATTTCCAAACACTACGCTACTTAGTTAATTTGTTACAGTACCCTCCAACACTGTTTAACAAAAAAGAATCAAGATATACCAATTGATTTGAACAAAAAAGAACCAAGATATACCAATTGGTTTGGATACCTTGTGTTGGGCTGTTCAGCACATCATCTGTTGTAGCGTGGGATTGCACTGAAGAAAGTTCTGTGACGGGTCTCTGCAAGCTGAGGAGAAGGTCGAGCTCCTGGTCAGCATCATCAGTGGCCGCAGGGACGGCTGTGGAGACACCGAGTGATGCTGAGCTACTTGAAACAGGCTTTACACTGCAGGAAATGCCCAGGCCTGAGTCTCGGCCTGCCTGAAGAGCTGTCAGTGTGGAGTCGGTTCTGTGAGGGACTGTCACGGGCGGCAGTTCAACAGGAGTCGTCACCTGAAGTATATTAAAGCTCTAGTACATTATACTTTACTAGTAGCATTTCAAAGTATTTCAACAAAAAAAGCAATGGATCTACCTGAACAAGCTCAGCCTCCAGGTTCAGTCTTGTGTGCAGTGGAAGCTCTTGAAGTGACTGAGTTAAAGCTGGCAGGTCAATAAAAAGGGCTGGAATCTGGAGAAGTCACAATCAACCATAGGAAGATATATCCTCAAAAAACACAATAATTGCACTGGAAAACATACAAGCAAATCTTAATGTTTAGTGACTTGAGAAATGACTGATAATGCACCTGATTTTTTGCCAGAGAGTCAATGTCCCAGTCCTTCTCATCAGAGAACCTGAACTGTGTGAAGGAGTCCCCTAAAATAGATAAACATGCAATACATTGTTAGAATAAAAAAATGTATGTAAAGTGAGTCACCAGCTAATGTACAACACTTTTAACACCTTCAGGAAGTTTGGTATGAATTCTTTATTTTGGTGAAATTATTGATGTGTTTTTTATTACTAATAACACTATTAAATGATCAACAAACTCAAAATTCTCAAATTGTTATAATATTTACTATTAAATATTATTATATTTGACAGTACATTTATATGAATCCTACTAAATAATATTACAAATAAACTAATAATAATTGATTTAAAATCAATAATATAATAATGCAATAATGTCATATATTATTTTGCCCACTCTGTGTTATTATTTACCAGGATTAAAATGATCCAGTTAATGATCAAATGATTAATGATAAAATGATCTAGTTTTTATTGAAAATGATACTGCAGTTGTGTTATTTTAGTATTATATATATATACTTGTATTCTAAATTAGCATTAATTTTTACATTTTGCAGTTTTCATTTCAATTTAAGTTTAATAATAACATTATGTGCTTTTGTCATTTTTTTTTACAATTTCTATTTAGCTTTATTTTTTTATTTCCGTTTTAGTAATTTCAACTTAAACCTATTTTATTTTAGTTACCAAGGCAACATTTTTTAAAAATATATCTTTTAAGGTTTTCCATATAATATTTGTATTTTATTGTAAGTTTATTTTGTTGAACTAATCGTCAACAATAACTGCTGTACACTACAGCTCACCTTCCAGACACTATATATTGCTGTTACAAGTAAATTATTAATCATGTCTTCCACTTTATTTTCAATTCCAAATGGACATAATGACACGGGCCAAGAAAAACAACTCAGTTCACTGCACACCATCACAGCAGCAGCTGAACGCGTGTCATCTTTTGAAGTCATTTTCACCTTGACACAAGCAGCGTGAAATGTGAGGCGGCAGCAAGTTGGGACAGCTGAAGAAAGAAGCCGTGGGTCTGTCACACACAGCTGTCCAGCCAGGCTGAGGCAGAATAGCAGGCGTCCGCCTCAGAAACACATTTCACTAAAGACACACTTGCCAACTGCAGTCGGCCAAACTGACAGGGATGATACAGCGCAGTATCTCGAGGTCAAGTAGAGGGATCCTTCCTCAAAAGCGAGCATTCTGCCACTAAAGGCTCCATGTAAAGTAGCCTACATTAAACTGATAAAGAAGAACCTAAAGATGTAAAATTGTCAGTGACTCAGAACCGACGTCACAGTGAACCAGATTCCTCGTAACGCGGAGCAGAATGCCAAGTACGCATTGGTTGATGTCACTGTTATGAGAGAATGAGCTGTGGACAAGAGAAGACATCCAGGCAATTTCATCACGTTTCCTTGACTGGCAGTGACAGCGCCATGGAAACTGCTGCCATAACAATGAGCAAATGTCCTGTCAGCATGTGTGGTGAGGGTCAGCGTAGCATTATCACAGCGAGTAGTGAGTGTGTGTGCGTGTGTGTGGTTAGCCAACATAACAAACCAGCTGCATGTGACATGCGTACTGCTGTGTTGCATTAATTATGGTAAAGACACTTGTTTGTACAAGTGAAACTGCAAGAGTAATTGTAGAAATAATCATATACGGTTTACTAGGGACACAAAAACATAGATTATGTTGGCTGAAACCAAATGCCAATCATTTGTTTTGTTATTGCTGATAAATAATATAATTGAGTAATATCGCACACATAATAATGCTGATATTCAGGACTACACAAAGTCAGAATTGTGAGATATAAACTTGCAATTCTGACCTTTTTTCCTCGCAATTGCGAATTTATATATTGCAATTCTGTACAAATTGTTAGATTAAAAAGTCGCACTTACATTTAAAAACAATGTTTTGGTAACACTACACTAATGTTTCATTTGTTATCCTTAGTTAATATGTTAAGTAAGATGAAATAACAATAAGCAGTACATTTGTTAATGTTAGTTAATAAAAATACAGTCGTTCATTGTTAGTTCACAGTCCATTAACTAATGTTAAAAACAACTTTTGATTTGAATAATGCATAATGTTGAAATTAACATAAACTTAGATTAACAAATGCTGTAGAAGTATTGTTCAATCTTAGTTCATGTTAACTAGAGTAGTTAACTAATAAAACATTATAAAGTGTTACCATTTTTTTTATTATGAGGTGGAAATAAGCCTCCATAAAAATGACGACTTTGCACACAATAAATAACTTTTCACTTTCAAGTGATTTATTAGATTTATGAACTATTTTAAATCTTTTTCTAAATCCATTTCCCAAATTATTGTATTTTTATTCTTCTTTTTTTTTTCAAAACAAGTTCAGAAAAATGTCATTGAACAGTTTTTAGACTTTCAAATGAAACGGATTACCAAAGGTTGACATATTGTGCATATCTACAAATAAGCAAAGAGCCCAATAATGTGAAAATGGCTGGTGTGAAAGGAAGAGCAGTTGTCAGTAGCAGCTCTGGTGCAGTGCTGGCACAATGTCAGTGTGGCAGATGTTGTCTCTCTGCAGGCTGGCGTCCTGTGACCCGCTCCCAGGAAGCCACGCTACAAGCACAGGTCATTTCCTCCCAGAGAGTGGCACCATGGCAGCCTGCCAACCCCAAACTGGCCAGTGTTCTTTGCTTTTTCAAGGGCCCCAATAAGACACTGATGACAGGAGGACCATGAAACGCTGAGGAACCACAAGCACAGCACCAGCCATTAAACCGAGGACAGGCCATACACTGTTAGTCATTAAATGGCACTTAATGGTGGGAGGCTACAGCCTTTTGGAAGAAGCTGCTAATTTGCTTTGTTGTCACGGCTCTTGAGCACATCATCTAAGCCAATTACCACAAAGCAACTCCGTAACGAACTGAACCATCCAAATAAATCAGACTGTGATGATTGCAATTAAAAGATTTCAAGCCGAACATTCAAAACAATACGACAGTTATTTACTACGCTTCAAGATAGCTGCCATGGAGAACACCAAGAGTTTTCTATTAGTGTCTAGACTTGAAAGGAAAGACTTTTATGCAGTTCACACACTTGGTTCATTTGAAAACACATCTTTAAATACAACACTGCTTGGATATCTGACAGAGGCCAAATGTGTAAAATAAAAATGTTTTCCTTCAGATCATTAAAAGTTCAAGCTCTGCTTTCGGTTTTGATCAGATACTGAACAAACTGTCGCGTAACCTATAGTCTGAGCTTCCTAAATCAGAAACGGGGAAAAAAAACACATCTATTCAGTTAAATCACAAATGAAATGACTGGAATTATAGCTGTGAATCTCTTCATGTGGTTTCAACGGTGCAGAAAGTGACAAATCAACTCGTATTTTGAAATCTTTAATGTATCAGAAATCAAATAATAATAATTATTATTTCTCAGTTTATAGCTATGACGAGTCACGCAGATATTGGCCTACTGGTACGACCCGAGCCAGTCTAAAATAGCCGTGTACCATAGTGATTCAGGATAAAATAAAAACACGGTTTGGAAAATGGATTCATGATGCTCATTATATAATTTTTGAACTCAAAAAAAGCTTTAAATATGTGCGTGTATTTATATATAAGCATTTTTTTCAATTGGAAAAAGAAAGAAAGAAAGAAAGAATCATCAGACACAGGATTGAGTCTCATGATTGATGAGTTTTCCAGTGTTACAGACACAATGTTTAAGCCTACTGCTCTATATTAATCTATTTAATTCCTATTTATTTGTGAATGCACGTCCCCATACAGTATGTCCGCTGCAGTAGTGTAAGAGAACAGGGCTCTAGTGTGAGGTGCACCTCAAGTGAATGATGCTAGTAATGAGTGATGCTAGATGCGAGCCATGGAATGAACGAAAGACCACAAAGAGCAGAAGTCGTTTTCTGAATCTATCTCTCTCAGCACAACCTGACCTACACAGCAAGAGCAGCAGTATTCTCCTTTCGTCTTGATTTTTTACCTAAACATAAAAGCTACAGCAAGTTACATAACAATGTGCGTGTTCACTTTCTATAAGTGGGGCCATTATTGCGATGGGCTGAGGCTGAGCTGATCATCAGGTTAGCAGACAGCTGTGGCTCAACTTAAGACATTTAGAAGAGTCATTTATTTCCATAGAGATGAATCAAGCACTCAATGTGCTTCTCCTGATCAAAGGAGATGCTTTTCTCAATGATGAACACAGAGGAAAAACATCTCAGGGAGGATGACAATATTTAAGGAGGACGACGATATTTTATAGAAATTATTAAAAGCATGTCATATAATACTGCAGTATATGGTTTTCTTTGAGAATTAACAAAAGAAATATTTTTTTTAGATCTATTTTAAAACTTAAATAATACAAGTATTTTATTACTTAAAATCCAATTTTTTATATTATTTATGTATTATTTTATTTTTTAATATGTTTATTACTAAACAAATCCATTATTTTATACTACTTAAAACAATATATTTATTATGAAAATTCAGACCTGAAATACTTGATATAGACTTGTGACATGATAATGGCACTGATTCAGAACATTCAAAACCAAAATGCATTTGGACTAGAGCTGACCGAAACATTATTATTAATATTACTACAAGCAATATTATTGCGATATCTTCTTTGTTGACATAAAATATAATTAGGGAATATCACAATAATGTTGAAAGGCTCTTTTCAAGATCAAATGCAAACATATCTCTATAAATTGAATATCATAAAAAATGCAAAAAATATCGAGGTATACATTTTTACTTAGTTTTATTGCCAAGGTCTAATTTGGACTGCATTCAATTTCAAGACGGACATTGACATTGAATCGGAAATCTATCTAGTGAACATGCGTACCCTTTACATGGCATGCATAATACCTGTGCAAAATATCATGGAAGATTTCTCTTTCATCTCTTATAGACTAGAGAATCTAGATTACAGAGGAATAAACTGATGTATTTCAATGACAGCGCCCATTAAAAACATCCACTTCCAACCAAATACCAAAGGACTTCATGCCCCAAATATCAACACTGCCCCAAATAATGCATCTCTGGGCATACATGAACTCAAAGGGACAATCAGGGGACCATTTCCTGGCAGAATTATAAAACAGATTCATTGGGGACAAAATATAAGATCACTCAGGCTATTTATAGTCAAAAGCTATCATTATTACACAACCATATTTATGCAAAAGTGTCACTTGAACCTTTAACCTGTAAATACGGTTTGAAAAAAGCTCCCATATTTCAGTGGTGACAACAGGGAACAATCGCCACAGGAAACAAACAAGGAGTAAGTTATGGTGGACAGATAAAAAGATATGGAACGCTAATATGGAAATGATAAGAAACAAGTGGCCACTATTGCTCTTCCCCACTTTCATAAAGGCGTCTGAAGGATACAACATGGCTTTAAAATAACGAGCAGCCTCATGCAAATCGCACAGATGTTATGGTAGCAACAGCAGCGAGGGAAGAGAGCGAGTGTGGAGAGAGACACACAAACAGTCATTAACAGAGTGGTTGTTACTGTTACACATTAGATGACATTCTGATACCCTTAGTGGGTGTAAACGCACACCCCCGCATCATAATTACTGTCCAATGCTTGATGCAGGGGACTACAGTCACAGTATGAGCGCGATCAAATACACAGGTGCTCAGCACTTAAGTGAAGGTTGCTCCAGCATTCTTCCAGAAACACCAGTTTATGCTGCAAAAAAACACGATTTGTGTGATCACACTTAGCAGGCTGGAGCCAACATCGCTTTTTCATACTTTAACAAATAGGCTCAGATTCAGAGAAAACAAAGCCCATAATGAATATTCAATTAATCCAGTTGGCAATGCATGTTTAGGAAGTATAATCCAGTTGAAAGGTTTGGGGCCGGTAAGATTTTTAAGAATGTTTCTGAAGTCTCTTATGCTCACCAAGGCTGCATTTATTTGATCAAAATACAGTAAAAACAGTACTCATGTAATATTATTACAATTTCAAAGAACTGTTTTCTACTGTAATTTATTTTACTCCTGTGAAGATGAATTGTCAGCAGCCGTTACTCCAGTCTTCAGTATCACATGATCCTTCAGAAATTATTCTAACATTCTGATTTGCTCAAGAAACATTTTATCATGAATGTTGAAAACAGTCGTGTTGCTTAAGATCTTTGTATGAACTGTGATACATTTTTTTTGACTCTCATAAATAGAAAGTTCAAAAGGAGCATTCATTTGAAATAGAAATCTGTAACATTATAATATACTTTAATTCACCATTGACGAATATAATATGTCCTTGTCATTGATCAATTTAATATTTAAAAATGTTTTTTTTTAAATACGTTGAGCATGACCTTTGCCTTTCAGAGCATCGCAACAACGCTGATTCCACTTGCATTCCAATTAAAGTGCAAACATGCCGGACGAAGCCAAACTAATATCACATTATCTAGGTCTGTTAGTCCAAATTCACAAAATCCGGAAAGGTTAGTGACAATAAAAAAGCTTAATTATTGCTTTAGTCAAACTGAAACTGAATTTAGAAAGTACATGTATACAAACACATATAGCATGTGTTTATCAGCAAGCATGCTTAAAAAACAATAAGGGTTCTATGGTAGTTATAATTTAATGGCTGACTTTGTGCAAGATACAGTAGGTTGTTGCTTGCCAAGAATATGAAAAAGAGAGACAATCTAGAGAGCTGTGTCCCATCAGGGTGCAGTCATTTGCGGAGGGTCCAGCTGGTGAAACTGCCAGCAGCAGGGCCACAGGTGGAGGTCCAAGGTACTGAAATATAGGAAAGCAAGTTGGGAGGGGGCAAGGTTTTCTACAGGTGCAGTGTCATTGGTAATGAATCAACATCTCTTTGCTTCTCTGCAGGGACACAGTCAGGTCAAAGTGCAGTCAACCGCTAAACAAGGTCATGAAATTCAGGCAACATTTAGTATTAATTTGCTGCTCTCACTGTCAAGTGTAACCCGAGTATGTAGCGTGTAGGGTTGAGTTGTGTCTGCTAGCCATCTGAGACCCAGAGGAGACGTACTACTACACAGATGCAGGCGAGCACAGCGGAGCTGTCACTGTATATCTATGCCCTTCATTATTAGTCCTCCTCCAGGGTACGTGATATGGCTCATATCCTCCATTATGATCTCATTATGATCAATAAACTTGGAGGCCTGGAAATCTACATGGCACTATCTTTCATTAGCCATTTCCTGTCAACCTGAATGTACAACATTCGATTGTGATCTGTTGCATTGTAAAAAACCAGGTGACGGCTGACAAAAGGAAAAAAATTGTAAAAAGAAATGACCCTGAATCAGTCGATCTGTACTCAATCCCCAACCAGACAACGCTTACACCTTGCAAGGGCACGATGTCACTCATTTCCTGAGCGTCCTGCACTCCTACCATTGCAACTTTATGTTTGTACTGTGTGCATTGAATCTGTTTTTTTTTTCTCATTGATCACTCAAGGCTTCTTTTGATGGCCTGTAATGTAACTAATTGCACCCATGGAGCTGTGAGAGCAGAATTAGAGGGATCAGGCTAACTCTTAAAATAGTGTAAGTGCAAAAATAAATGAATAAATAAATAAATAACACTGCCATTCAAAAGTCGTTTTGATTTTGTCATGTTTTAAACAAAGTCCCTTATGCTCACCAGGACTGCGTTTATTTGTTAAAAATTACAGTAAAAACATGTGATTCAATTTTATTACAATTTTAAATAGGCTAACTGTTTTCTATTTTAATATATTTTTTAAAATGCAATTTATTCCTGTGATAAAAAGTTGAATTTTCAGCATCATTACTCCAGTCTTCAGTGTCACATGATCCTTCAGAAATCATTCTAATATGCTGATTTGCTGCTTGAAAGAAAAATATTATTATTATCAAAGTTGAAAACAGTTCTACAGCTTAATATTTTTTGTGGAATTTGATGAATGGAAAGCTCAAAAGAAGAGCATATATTTGAAATCGACTTCTTTTGTAACACTGTAATTTTCCATGTCATTTTTGATCAATTTAATGCATATAGAAGAATTAATTTAAAAACAAAAATCTTACTGACCCCAAACTTTTGATCAGTATAAATAAATAAACAAATTCATAATGGTCAAGGAACAACTAAATACTGAAGTACATAATTTGTAAATGTTAAATATAGCAATTCAATACTATTATTCCAGTGCGATGCAGTAGCATTGACTCAACCAATGATGTGAATTTGGGGTGAGGCTATTCATTTGGCTAACCAATGGTAGATGAAATTGTATAAAACAATTATTTATTTTTTGTTTGTTTGGTGAAGCTAGTGGAACAAAAACAATTTAACTGTAAGGTTAACTTTCATATTTGAATGATCACAGATTTTTGGTAACCTCATGTTGAACATCAGACAAACAGCTACTATATATTACTTCAAAATATATGGGAGAAAGAAAAAAAAATTTCACCTGGCAACTTAATAAGTTGTACTATTTTAGAGGACCATTTTACGTTGATTTGAGCTGAAGTAGCTCCTATACAGACATAACAAAAAGTCATTAAATGACCCTCTTACTTCTGTATTTCTAGATAACCGATCATCTCCACCCACTTATTTGCTCGCAGCCACGCTATCTGTGTCAAAAGAGAGTAATTAATGCCTCCATTATGTTTCAGTGATCATACATTTCACACACCCCCTCTGTCTCCAGCATGAGCATGAACATGAACGGTCTAACCTTCATACCCTCATTTCTGCTTCGGTTCAGCCCCCTGTTCTTCTCCTCTTCCTCCTCCCATTCTCGGCGTCTGCCTGTTGTTCACTGCCCCAAATCATGACGATCATCCCAGCCCAGAGGGAATGACCTCCTCCCAGCCATTCACATCTGTGTCTGTCAGTGCATCCACAGGCAGCAGCACATATTCATCCAAAGAAACAGCAGCAGCATTTCCCAATCATCCTCCACCACTGAGAGAAAAGGAGATGCTTAACAATGGACTTTGGCGTAGTCGTCACAACTTGAGACAGAGCTTTTTACTTTGACTCTTCCTTGAGCACCAACAACCATCCAAAAACCGAGGAGAACATTTTACTACAACTTTGAGGATTATATAATTTAAGAACAGGCTCATGACTGGATGAAGAAGCAACATCTAGACACTCGATTCCAGAGTGGTGAGAGTTGACAATAGAGGAAAAGGTTTGGGATGAGTGACAGTGTGACCGAGCCAGATCTGAAGATGGAGTTCAAGGCTGAGATAGAAAAACAGTGAGTACTGAATACATACATCTTTTACAGATAATTAGACAATGTAGTAATTAATATTGGTCAAACAAGGTGGCTGAATATTAGGTCAACATTATTAAAGACAATAGATATCACTGACTGTTATTCTAATTAATTAGTTATGTCTACTCTAATTAATTAGCAATTAAAATGTTTAAAATGTAAATGGGCAATTCATCCAAAAATGAAAATTCTGTCATCACTTTCTAACCCACATCTTGTTTCAAACCTGTATCAAAAATGTCTTTCTTCTGTTGAAGACAAACGCTTTTTTGGGGGTTGGGGGGGGGGGGGGGGGTGGGGGGGGTAACCTTGCCCATATAATGTCAACAGGGTTTCATTTTGTTGCTTTTATGTGCCACATAATAAAACAAAGTCAGACAGATGAGTAAATGATGGATGTTTCATTTTGGGGTCTATTGTCCCTTTTGACAATAATAATAAAAAGACAAGACATTATTTTTAATGTTATATTAGGGACATCCCAGAGTTCCACAAAGCTGATTTAAATGGACAGAAAAAAGCAGTAAAGAAAGCTCCCACCTACAGCAATTTGGAAACTGCTAAATAAATCAATATGTGCTATGATGTACATTCAATGTAATAAATATATGCATTCAATGATGTTGAATTTGTAAACATTAGTTAATGCATTAGCTATCATAAAATAACCACTCTTACAGCATTTAAAAAAACATTTTTTTTTTTACAAACACTAATACTTAAACATTGAAGTTTGAAATATTCAACAATAATGTAATGTGACTAATAAAGGCTGTAAAAATAGTTCATGGTAATCAATGCATTAACTAATGTTAAAAAATTTAACCTTAGTGTCATGTAAAGTGAATAATATTAATTATAATGGTATATTATATATAAATATTACACCACTAATATTACATTTCCATGCACTATTAGTTTTTACATTTCCTGTAAATACAATTGTGTAATACAGACTCCTTACCGAAACCACAAATCAATGCAAAGCTTATAGCCTGGCTTTGTTTACAAAATGTTTAAATATTCAGAAATCTTAAGCGGGAAACTGTGCCCTCTTTAGAGGGATCTCCACATTCATTTCATCTGAAGGAGATCATTATTACCTTGTAATACGAGGTAGCAATTACCACATTCTTCCTCATAGTGGATTTGCAGTTATTCTGAGACCAAAAAAATGCCTCAAGCAATGTCCTATGATGCTGGCCCTAGCAACAAGTTCACCGCCACAGTGACAAGATCTGGATGATGCTATTCAAATTTAAAGATGTTATCGAGAGTTTCTGACAGATTAATCTTTGATCAACTGTGAGATTAGACAAAATAAAATTACCCATCTGTGTGAGCAATATGCACAAAAATGATCACATCAAAGATAAGCTACAGCATGAAGCCTTTCGGTGAACAGATTTTCAAATTGTTATCTGACAAACGTAGTTTTCTTTACAGTGAAAGCCTAAAAGATACGCCTACTAGGGACCATAATTTGACATGCATAATAGATCAGTGCAAATCAACAGATTACAGCAATCTTGCTGCTGAATGCAAATCAAACCTGGTAGAATATTGTCTCAATTACATAACGTTGCTACACCTGTGTTACCGTGTCAAAGAATGGTTAAGAAAACAGAATGCGTTTTCTATGAACTGCATGACGATTTCCTCACTCAAACTGATAGATTAAACACCACAAACTACCATGTGGGTGACAAACAAATGCAAGCACCTGCTGTCATGAAGAAGACAACTCATCTGTTTTAATATAATATGTGTAAGATGGGTAAATAAGAAATGAAAATGCTGTCATTTACTCGCCCCCATGTAGTTCCAAACCTGTAGAACTTTGAAGGTGACTAAATGAGGACAATTTTAATTTTAGGCAAACCAACCCCATTAAAGAATCCAGATTAAGTAATGATTTTGGTAATTTGTGAGAAAGCTCAAGGGTAATTGAAGTGTGTTCCTGGTGAAAGCTGAATTACACTCATTTGGTATGTAATCAGTCCGTTACCACCACACACTAATCAGGGCCTGCTGGCAGAATCATAATAGGATAAAAGACAGTAAGTTGAGTATCGCAGGGGAGGTCAGGCAACTTTGAAAGACATGTGGAGCTGAACAAACCGGAACAGACATTTTTCTATCTATAACTTAGCTTAAGTCATTATATTGCAATATTTGACCAAGAGGTGTGACCATATTTATATATATTGCCAAGTCAAACAAAACTTGTAAAGACTTTTTTCACTGTTAAAACATAAAATCCAGAAAAGCAGTCAGGTTAGAGCACTGAACTATTTCTTTTGTTGTTATCATGGTGCTGTACAACCACATCATGATGGTAAAGCTGTCCTACATAATTCCTGAAGTCATGGATACAATACTTGTTCTGGAGAACATACAAATTCCACCCACATTCACAGGGATCAGCGAGTTTGAACCTCTGATGACTAATCGTAAATGTGCAGGGAACAACACAGGAAAAAATAGAGAGCAACAAAACAGATTAAGTGCTCCAATTTAGTTTGGAGTACAACTTTAACTGTTTGGCCACGACAAACAGAAACAGATTGCTACTAACAAATGACATTTCCTAGTACACAGATATGCACGAGGTATAAATATTCTTTATTTTGCAATACCACAAGAGGCAGTGCAATCCTGCAGTACTTCACTGTCGTAAAATTAGATGCCACAAATATATCTCATGAATATCAATGTGGCTTTTGAGGAAGCAGATTAGGGAAATGAAAGGCAAATTGAGCAAAGAAAATTCCCTCAAGAGAACGGCGTAATGGAAACTCATTCTGCACTTACAAGGATTTTAGGCTTGTTATATTTGAGGTAAAAATGCCTTTGTAATGGTTAATTTTGAATAATTAGACAGTTGTGTATGACCTGCCCTTGAACAAAATGTTCAATCTCTGCATTCACTTACAGACATACATAAAGGAATTGGGCAGCACATCAAATCGTGTATGGCTTTGGCTACGGGTATTTCCTTAAAAAACCCATTACAAACCCATTGAGTCGTTTATTAACTGGATCAAGATTTTATACACATCACCATCGGCCACAGTAACAACGAACGGACTAACATCACAAAGCTTCACACTGCACAGGGGAACGAGGCAGGGATGTCCACTCTCTCCATCCCTATTCACCATTTTTATTGAACCTTTAGCAGCAGCTATCCGTCAAAACCCAGCAATCAAAGGTATTGAAACACCACAACAAACACATAAAATCTCACTCTATGCAGATGATATCCTACTATATATACAAGAACCCCTAACATCTACTCAAGAAATAATTAAAACAATTCAGTCCTTCTCAAAAATATCCGATTATGCAATAAACTGGAATAAATCTTCCACCCTCCCTTTACATAAAACCAAATGGGATGTGGCTCCCCAGCAATCACCAATACCTATTTGTCAAGATCACATCACTTACTTAGGCATTAAGATTTCCTCCAGACTGTCAGAGTTGGTAACACTCAACTTCACACCATTGCTAAAAAAAATAGAAGACGACTTGCTCAGATGGCTCAATCTCCCAATCTCCATAATCGGCAGGATAGCAGCAATAAAAATGACGATTTTACCGAAAATTAATTACCTATTCTCAATGATTCCAACCCACCCCACACTCACCTGGTTTAAATCACTAGACTCCATTATAACTCGCTTCTACTGGAAAAATAAAACGCCAAGGATAAAACTCACTACACTTCAAAAAAGTAAGGTTCAAGGAGGACTAGAAGCACCAAATTTCCAATATTACTCAATGGCTAACCAACTGCAATACATATACAAATGGATTCGCCCCACCCAATCTGATATTGTATGGCTAGATATAGAACAATCATTATGCAAAGAATTAAATATAGCTGACATACCATTCCTCACCAAATCAATTAAACAACACACATGTTTTAAGGCAGTAACTATAGCCACCACTCTGACAGCCTGGTGGAAATTTCACCAAATCACTAATTCTACATTAGCTCCATCTAACCTCACCCCACTGTGGAACAACCGTGACTTTATAAGCAATAAAAAAACATTGAACTTTCACACATGGGCGGAAAAGGGTATCACCCACATTAAGCATATTTTCAAATCTAACACATTTAGACCATTTCCGGAACTGGCCCAGGAGTATGGCATCGGGAACAACGAATTTTTAAAATACCTACAACTCAAATCTTCTGTTCTGACAAAAATAAACATCAGAGACACAAATTTAGAACTTCCACCGGCAATATCAGACTTGGTCAACATTTCCTCTCCAAAGAAACTTCTCTCTAAAATATACAAAATGATCTCAAATCAACTTCAGACCATATACTTACCAACAATAAAATGGGAAAACGATCTATCAATAGCCCCTGATGCCAACTTCTGGACCCGAATCTGTAAAAACATCTATCACATGTCCAAAAATTCGAATCTTCAGTTAATACAATACAAAATACTTCACAGAACGCATTACACGGGCAATAGATTAGCTAAAATGGGATTCACATCAGAAATTTGCACACATTGCAATCAAAATTCTACAGATACATACATTCATGCAACCTGGCACTGCACTCCAATCAAACACTTTTGGGAAGAGGTCACACAGGCACTATCAACTATAGTTGGCTGCCACATCCCAATGTCGCCTTCCCTTTGCTTGCTGGGGGACCTCACAATAATAACTGATAAAACCATAAACTCTAAAATACTCCTCACAGCTCTAGCCATCGCCAAGAAAACTATCCTCATGAACTGGAAAACCAGAAATAAATTACACATTAACATCTGGAAAAATCTTATAACAGACTTCATGGCAATGGAACTCGCATCTCCCCTTCATAATAACACATCTGAAACTGATCCCTGCCGTCCAACACTTTCTGACCTCTTACAGCTATGAATCCTTTCTCTGTTTTCAACTCTGACTTCTCTCACCTTCTTACTCAACCCACGAATATTCATATTAGTTGTTTAAACTTGTTTCTGTCATCATTGTTATTGCTATCTTTACTGTTACTGTTATGATTACTAATTTCACTTTTTTTTTTTTTTTTTTTTTTTTTCATTGTTGTAACTACTGTTGTTGCTGTTTTTTGCTCTTACCGTTATGATCACCACTGCCATCATCATTGTCATTTATTATTATTATTAATATTATTATTATTATTATCATCATCAATATTGCCATTGTCAATGCTGTTTTAGAATTAGATATCATTGTCATCACTAGTGCAATAACTTCCCCCTTATCTCTTCATGGGTTTTTAATGCACCACAACATAGAATAAAAAAAAAAAAAAAAAAAAAAAAAAAAAAAGAAGGATTAAGGATATATGGAAAAACCTCACAAACACCAAGGCAGGCTAGACAGGCGAGAAGTGGTTTCAACGGGACAGCATCTCTGTCCCAATTTGAGACACTCTCGCACTGTACTCCCTATTTTAATGCACCTTAGACATTGCACATAACACACATAACACAAAAAAAAAAAAATTAAAAATTAAAAAAAAAATAGGAAAAGATATGGACTGATGAGATGAGGGGGAAGGTTATATTATATTATCTTATATTATATTATCTTATTATGTCGTATTTTATGCAGGATTGACAATGGCAATTATTACATAGGAGGAAGGATGGAAGTAAAAAATCTACCAACACAATATTGGCAATATGGTGGTAGTGGGAAGTGGGATGGTGATGGTAATAACAATGGTAATACATAATAAACGGTTACTTTGTTTACGCATACACACACATACACATAACCACACTCACACCCGCACACATACACACTTAAACACTTAAATCACTCTTGTCACTGCTGGAAGTATGGATTTACAAGATTGCTCACTACTGCACTATGTTGGTTTGTTTGTATGTATGCCTGATTGTTAAATAAAAAAAAATAAAAAAAATAAAAAAATTAAAAAAAACCCATTACATCATGTTTTCTTTATCTTTTAACTTGGTTATACAGTACTGAAAAATATAGGGTCAGTAAGACCTTTATGGTTTTGAAAGAAGTCTCTCATGCTCATCAAGGCTTTTCAATTTTCAGCATCATTTCTTTAGTCTTTATTGACACATGATCCTTCAGAAATCATTCTTGCTGATTTGCTACTCAAGAAACATTTCTAGGTAATATCAATGTTGAAAACAATTGTGCAGCCAAATATTTTTGTGGACACATGATATAATTTTTCAGGATTCTTCGATAAATAAAAGTTCAACATAACAGTATTCATTTGAAATATAAATCTTTTGTAACATTAAAAAATGTCTTTCTCTTTACTGGCATTTTTGATCAATTTAATGCATACCTGCTGAATAAAATTTTTTTACTAGTCCCAAACTTAAAATAAACTCTGTGAGTGGTAATGGTTGCTCGCTGTGTTATTTGTAAACATGGCAAAAACTGTTGCTCATCATGAGATGAGTCCTCCTCCATCAATCAGATCCAACCGTGCAACAGAAATAGAGTTTTGCCTTTACCGCGTCTTTAGTATCTCAATTGCACACAGCAGGACAGCTGTTTAACACCACCGTTGTTCTACATTAATTTTAGTTTTGATCTCCTCCCTGCATGAAGCTATATCAGAGGCACAGGGGAAATATGACACAGATTTAAGTGGGCAGTATGTCTTACCAGCTGAAGTGAGGAGGACATGATAGTCTGTGCCTCTTTCTGTAGGTACATCTTCATTAATTTCCTCTTTCTCCGATTCCTCATAACGGTCCCAGTTGGGCTCAAGCTTTCGTCGAGAGAAGGTGTAGTGCTCCTCTACTTCCTCAAAGTTTTCTTTGTTGTCATGGTCATCTTGATTCTGAAAAGCAATCAGAAAAATTATGACAGTGAGCAAGCATGACACAATACATACAATGAATGAATACTAAAATACTTATTGATTCTAAATTGGTTTGGTTTCTAATAAACTATTAAAACTATTGGTAATAAAAATTACCATGGTAGCGGTAATGCAGTTAAACATGTAACAGTACTGCTAGAGTAAAAGACAAATAGTACAGTAACCACTGTAACACATTATAGTAATGGTACTACAGAAATACCATAAATTAAGTTTACAATTATTTTCCATTAATCTCATTCAAACAGTGAGGCAGTCTCTCTTAATGCTTGACATTATTTTATTTTCACATATTTAATAATTTATGACATATCTGTGTCAAATACCAAATAAATAGTTTTATAGTAAATTAACTTACTGTAATTATGGCATTATAGTAACAGTTACTCTGGTATTTCGGCAGAAACTATGGTTGTCATGGAGATTGTTTTGTATGGGTGACACTCACTCGTCGAAACTCTCTAAAGTCTGCGGGAGGTCCATATTCGCGCCCTCTTCCTCTACGATGGTCCCGTTTGCCTCTTCCACGATGGTGGCCCCCTCTTCCGCGACCCCTGTGCTCTCCCGAACTGCCAGTGTCCCCCTCACCTTCACCTTTACCTCCACCTCTACCTCCACCTCCTCTTTTCCAATGACCACCGCGTCCCCGACTGACGTTATGTCTACTCTCCATAACCGAATATGAAAATTAGAACTAATACACCGAGACTGTAATAAGGTAACACCACAACAGTTGTTACATTTAAAAAGAACCCTCTTCAATGGAGAAACGTTCCCCCATTCAACTAGTTCCGCCTAATCATGAATGTAAGATTGCCATCTTTAGGCTGGTGGAACTGGGGGAAAAAAGAATGAGTACCAGTAGTATCAAAAGTAGTAGGACCAGGGGTGAAAAAAACACCTCTTTTGAAGGGGCATGTTAGATCTGACCGAGTGCACCCGTTTCACAGACAAGGCTTAAACTATAGTCCCAGACTAAAATGCACGTTTGAGCTGTTTTAAATTAAAGCAATTTGCAGTAACATATCTTAAAATATGTCAGTGTCATTGTTTCGTCTCAAGATGCACATCAGTAATGTTTTTTTTGTTGGCATAATAAAGTTTGTAGGCCTATATCTGTTTTTTAATCGCTCCACAAATCCATACTGTCAACAGCCAGTGGGGGAAAAAAACATGTTTTCAAATAGATTTTTTTTGTTGTTAAAACCTTGAGAAACTACATAAGAATAAAACCGGAAAATTGGTGTATATAAGTGTTATTGAAATGCCTACTGAACAGCCTTTATGTATTTATAATTAAAATCCACAGACACAAAAAGATAATGTGTGATAAAATGAACTTTTTAATGTGCATTGTGGATGTTTTCTTTCCACTAGTCTGAAATAAATGTGCATGAAAAAACAATGCTTTGCCTGTAATGTCTTAGTAATAAATAGTACACTATTTTTATGTTTAAATTTTCTGTTTTAGAAATGTTAAGTCTCTTTATTCTCTGTTTTCAGATGATCCTTTGCCAAGTGAGCATGAAAAATACAGTGCAACTTTTATCCAGCATTTACTAGCCTGTCAGCAGTAACAGGATGGACATGGATATTCAAAATTTAACAGCAAGTGGAAATGTCTCTGCTGTCCTGCCAGCCCCATACAGTCTGTTGGAGGTCATAACCATTGCAACAGTGTCAGCTGTTGTGAGTCTCATCACAATAGTGGGGAATGTTCTGGTGATGCTCTCTTTCAAGGTCAACAGCCAACTTAAGACTGTTAACAACTACTACTTACTCAGTTTAGCTTTTGCAGACCTCATTATTGGCGTGTTCTCCATGAACCTGTACACATCCTACATTCTCATGGGATACTGGTCTTTGGGGAATATAGCCTGTGATCTGTGGCTGGCCCTTGACTATGTTGCAAGTAATGCATCGGTGATGAACTTGCTGGTCATCAGCTTTGACAGATATTTCTCCATTACAAGACCACTTACCTACAGGGCTAAACGGACCCCGAAACGTGCAGGCATCATGATTGGCTTGGCCTGGTTGATATCGTTTATATTGTGGGCTCCACCCATTCTGTGCTGGCAGTACTTTGTCGGCAAGAGAACTGTTTCTCCTGACCAATGCGAGATCCAGTTTTTCTCAGAGCCCACAATTACATTTGGTACAGCCATAGCAGCCTTTTATGTCCCGGTATCCATCATGACAATTTTATATTGCAAAATCTACAAAGAAACCGAGAAACGCACAAAGAACTTAGCAGAACTCCAAGGATACCCATCGCTGGACAGCCGTGAAGACTCTAAAGCACGAAAGCCAATACTACAATGCTTTAGCTTTAAAAACAAGAGGGACGGGACTCAAGCGTCATGGTCTTCGTCCAACCAGAGTTATGTAACTAGGACAACATTGCAGTCTGATGACTTGTGGACAAAATCAGAGCAGGGCACCACCTTGAACAGTTATACATCCTCAGAAGATGACGAGCGGTCTGTCTCTGAGATGACCCCTCGAGAATCTTTCAAGAACCAAGAATCGACTCTCAATAAAAATGGACAGCTGGACTGTTACGAAGACAGCAAATATCTAAGTGATCTTGCAAAATGCTCCCAGACGAACAATAAAAAATGTATGTCATACAAGTTCAAGCCGATCCTTAGTGACATCACCGTTTTGCAAGGTAGTACCGACATTGAGAGAACAAACACAGATCAATGTCAGTCCTCAGAGCCACAGGCTCCTTCATCCACATCGGCTTCTGCCAAACTAGAAGACCCAAACTTAAAGATCCAGATGACCAAGCGTAAACGAATGGTCCTTATCAAGGAGAAAAAGGCTGCACAGACTCTCAGTGCCATCCTTCTGGCTTTCATCCTCACCTGGACCCCGTACAACATCATGGTGCTCATCTCCACCTTCTGTTCTAAATGCATCCCAATGTCCCTCTGGCATCTGGGCTACTGGCTCTGTTATGTCAACAGCACCATCAACCCTATGTGTTATGCCCTATGCAACAAGACCTTCCAGAAGACATTTTGGATGTTATTCCTCTGCAAATGGAAGAAAAATAAAGGAGAGGAGAAACTGTACTGGTCTGGTCAAAACCATTAAATACAAGAGAGATGGCTAACATTAAATTCATTTTAGTTTATGCTGTGCATACAGCACCACATTCCTTATGTACATGTTGTTTGAAAATATGATTTGTTAATATTTTATTTAGCTTCTAATCTGTTTTTATTTAAAGATCATTTAACATGTTTACAAAGCAGTAGTATGTATTTTAATATTGTGTAACGTCTAATGGCCAGGGATGGTGAAGACAATAAATAAAGATATGGACTGTGACGTTTTAATTATAGATACCAAAAACATGGTTAACTTTTTGCGATAGAATGATTTTAAATATGTATTGTACGCCTTCGCCATGTCAGTGACACTGCATGCATAGAAACGTAAATATTGGAATATCTAGTGTGCAAAGCAGCGTTGTTGTATTATGTTTGCATAACTAGACAGTGTTAAATATGGATCTTCAGATTTCTGAGCAGGCAAACCGTCACTTCTGTAGAGATACACACAAAAGATTGTAGCTTCACTCGGGATGTAATATCCATGATATGGCAGAGATTCCAACATTACATCATGTGAAATGAAGCACAATTTAAACATTTCTACATCATCACCTATAGAGTCCCAATGTGCAGTGGTTCATATTAAATAGAAAACAAATCCATATTTGTGGTGCCATGAATTAGATCTCATCTCACTTGAACATTAACATACACCACAGAAGCACATTTATGGATATTAACTGGCTGTTTTCCTTTCATGTTTTTTAATAAGTCTCTACTCTTTGTGTTGTGATGAAATGCCATTTAATTTGTGAAATAAAAGTTTTAAGAGGATATACACAATACAATTAATTGAAACATTTCATCAGTCTGGATTTGGCAGGGGTTCCATCTTCCACTAATGTTTTTAGTCAAACTAAAGCTTTACAACTACCCAGAGTCTGACGTCCTTGCAACGTTTTATCATTCATATAAACTTGTTTCAGTTTATTAGTTAATCAGTTATTATTATGAACATGTTCTTAAATGTTGATCTCAATCTCCACACATCTTACCATGCAAGCAACATGCTGAGAAAAGTAGGCAAATAAGCAAGACGTTAAGGATATTTTCCACCAAAGTTTATTTCCATTCAGTTTAAATAAGTGTATACTTCATAGCTTAAATCTTATGCATTTCTCATCTTCATTCACAGTCGTGTACAAACCAAACAAGATATAGTAAATATTATAACCTAGAAGCTTTATTTCAAGTAGTTATGAAACAGAATTGGGGTCAATGTCACCTCCTTGGGTTGGTCTGAAAACACAAAAGGCATCACTGCAAAGATGGAAAGATTTTTTTCATCTATCTTGACCCTTAAGCTCAAGTGTGCTTTTGAAATATCCCAGAAGGCTTGTGACAAACTGAGCAAATACAGGGAGTACTAACTTCTGCATCTGACCTTATCAGTGCAGCAATTGCATCAACCCAGAGCACTCAACCGCCACAATATGTTAAATTTTACTTAAATCTTTAATTCTTGCTTTTATTCAAGTCGTAACGGAGGTGAAACTGCATTACCCTCAATTCTGAGAAGGAATCATATCTGTGTGATGAATCATATGCAGCAGCAGTGAAAGCATTGACTATGTTAATTGCATGACAAGATATTGAAATGTTTCAGCAAAACTGAATATCTCAGTCTAACAATCCCCTCCAGGAATCTTGACCAATCTTTTACTTTCACACTCATTATACTTTTAAAGTTAAAACATCCTATTTGAGCTCTATTTTTTTTTTATTAAGACAGATGAATTCATGCCTTGCTCTATCTGTACTGGTCGTGTACACTTTTAAATGTTATGTATAGTTTTCAGTGTATCATACAATGATTAAAATAATCTGATTATTAACAATGCAGCTAAAGAAGACAATTAAGCGTGAAAAAGTAGCACAGTGCAAACACAGTCCTGTTTTGTCAAGCATTTCAGAGGAAAAAGAAACGGTTCATTTAATTAAAAAAAAGAAGAAGAAAAAAAAGAGAGAAGAAAACCAGTAAAACAGTGTTAAAGAAAACCGACAAAATGATCCTAAACACACGGCACTACCTCCTCTTCAAAGCCACACTTCTGCTGCCTTTGTTCCCTCCGCCGGATTTACTGGAGCCCTTGGAGAACAATTTAGTCATCAATTCAGAAACATCTGGTAATTCTGGGTTAGGGTTCAACATATTCATAGATTGCTCCATTTCCTGCAGGAAAAAAAACAGACAAAATTGTATGAATAAAGAAATATACAGTGGATGAGGATGTCTATTTAGCTTATGTTTTGTATTACCTTTCTCATCTCAGGATCATTAGTATTTACTACCTTTGGGAGCAGGACAATGATTAATAAAGGAAGGACCATCATCATAACCTAAGGACAACAAAAAAAAATAAAAGTGAAGTCACAATTAGAAACCATCAGCAACACATATTTCGTCACAGATAATTTATACTATTATAAATGGCCCTGAAAATGTGCATTTGTATAACTGGTAACGCTTTACAATAAGGTTTCATTAGTTAAATTATACAAATAAACTAAGAATGAACAATACTTATATAGCATTTATTAATCTTAGTTCATGTTAATCTCACCATTTACAACTACATTTTTAAGATCAAACATTGTATCTGTTAACATTAGTTAATGTACTGTTCACTAACATGAACATTTTTATTAACGAATTAAAGGTTGATAAATGCTGTAAGAAATATTGCTAATTGTTAGTTCATGCATATAGAGATGACTTACATAGTCAAAGAATAAGTAAACAAAATAAACCAGAAAACCCCGACCGATAAATTTCCAGTCAAATCACCCACACACACACACACACACACACAAATCATATGATCACCATTGGGTTCATCAGAAAATCAGTCCACCCCCAGGTTTCCCGCTTCATGAAGTATGTGTGTGGACCACCGGATCTGATCTGAAGAGGGTATGGCTGTCGAAGAACTTCAGAGGTTTTGATGTAATTCACCAAGCGTGCCCTGTGGTTCAGCAACATCTTGATATTAACTGAGGTGTTTGAGACGTGAATAGACAATCATGTTAGAAGGTAGAAGAATTCAGAATGTTAGCTACCTCATTTTCCCTTTGGAGGTAATGTCCACCCGAACAGGATCAAATCTGAAAGCTGGTGATACAATTTCAACCACATATGAGCCAGAGGGCACATCGTTGACAGCAAAGCTCCCATCAGTCCTATAAGGCAAAATGATGTGGTTAATTGTGTCATCTTAGCAAAACCTAGTTTAATAAAGGGATGTTTTGAAACCCCTGACCATCCAATCTGAATTGATCATGCCCTGCAAAGACATTTACATATACCTTCACATTATATTTTACAGTAACACAACCCAAGACGGATTTATAAATCAGAATGCTTCCAACAAGATCATTATAAATGAGATTATCATTGTCATTTTTAAGACGCTACTGCAAATCGTGCAACACTCACACATTCATATTTAACGTTACATCGCTCTTTTTGACGTTAGCATTGCTGGCGCTATAACTCACTTAAGAAACCCAACATATTCCTCCCCCTCCACCAGGATTCGGGCTGTGGAGATCCAGTCTTGTGTTTTCACTCCAGGAACGACCGCTCGTCCTTCGATTTTGAAACGGTCTCCATTCGACAGAGAACCTGCTACGGGCCCCGGCTCTGTGTCAGAAAAACCCCATGACAACGCAAACAGAGCTTGCAACGCTATATATAAATCTAATAGTCGTTTAATGTATTGCATCGTGCTTTGTCACACGATATATACGACGTACAATAATCCACAATATTTCACAGCGCGTCAATATGAACCACAGGAATAACACTCAGTTGAAGGAAGAAAACGGTAAACGGATGTCATAGAATGCAGAGACCGGAAGAACATGTTACACGTGATTATCGTTGAGGCGGGGCTTTTGATGGGAGTTCCGAGTCTGACTCGTTTTCGTGAATCCGTTCTTTCCTTCAAACAGTTCATATAATAAATGGTTTAAACGCCACTTCAGATTATTTTACATCATGACATTGTGTTGCATCATATTAAATAATCCTAATCGTTCCAGTAAATTCATATGTAGGCATATATTGTCGTTTATTGCGTTTTATTTGATCATTTTGTATTTCTTTGTCTCCCAGTTCAGTTTGTTGCACCCATGACAGAATGTGCGACTAGCTTAAACCCAGTTTAGTGTGTACGTTGATCAATTATTTTAAACCCCATACAATTCGAGACAAATATAGATTTCCAGTACTTCTGCTACTGCTGAGAAATGTAATTTATTGTTCGTCCCAACAGTGAGTCAAGCCTTGGAATGCTCCTGTCAACTCAATCATCCGTTCTCGGTTCAGTCTCGTAAACGAATCGTTCAGATCGGTTTCGTGAATTATCTTTGCATCAATATTATTGTAAAATACTGACTTAACTTTTTTTTTGTCAGCAAATTTTGCACGCTTAATTTTTGGTATTATTCAGCCACAATCTTTTCTCTCACAATCCACTACCCTTGTGATCGGGGTTCTGCCTGCACAGAATGGTTGGGAAATAATTCATATCTTAGTTAAATAACATGTATGTAAAATATAAATATTCATATAAACTTCAAAGTGGGAAAAAAACCTCATTCAGATTAAGTAAATTTATTTGAAAGTTCATTAAAAGAAAATCACCATGTACGCATTACACTCAAATATCCATTCATGATCGGCAATGGACAACAAAACGCTAATAACTTAAAACTCCTGCAATTCAAGTGCATGACTGAAAAAACATCTAATAAAGGTACACTTACACAATCACATCCACTTAAGCAGATTCACACCATAGAACTAGAAGTGCAACAGTTAAAACTTCTGCTTGGCACTTGGGTGAGTCGCCTGATTCCAGAGTCTCATGGAGTTGATTATGTGCCCCTAAGCAAGTCCACTTCAATGTGAAGCAGTCATTCAGTGCCTGCAGGAAGAGTTCCTCCTCCAGTGCTGAAATCGGAGTGTCTGAATTGTTCAGTTCATCATCCCCAATTCACTAAAGCCTACCGAGCTTCAGATTCACCAGCTCCAAGCCGATCAAAGAGCTTAAAATGCACCAAGAGTTTGTAGTGGTTTTCTTCTTAGTGTGCAACATTGATATATCAGCGCAGTTGTGACAAATATGATTCTATGACCTGCGAAAGAAAAGCAAAAGATGACCAGTAAGAGGAAAAAGGTTAAACTGATTTTTGTAAAGTTGCTTTAATTTTTTTTACTTCATTAAGAACTTCACCTTTGCCGTTTCACCTACAGTTCCTGGAACTGAGCTTAAGTGACTCTTTCCCTCCCAGAGTTCAAGCAGCATTGTCTTCATTGCCTGAACATTCCTGCTGGATGCAAACATTCGGTTACACCTCCCAACAAACATTTATTAGATGTTCTGCCATTTTATTTCCATATACATATAAAAATGAAGCACCTGTCATTTGAACAGCCATCACGCAAGCTTATGGTGTTTGTGGAGAGCTCAGACCACCAATTTTTTATGATAGATTGAACCCAGTGTAAAGCTACAATGAGGTGTCTGGAAAAGATTCAACAGTTTAAAAGATGAATTATTTTGGGCAGAACTTATAATGGCAACAGAAAGCAACAAATGTATATTATAATTATATCTACATATACTGTATGTGTGTGTGTGTACATGTTGTGTGTTTGTGTAAAAAGGTCAAAAATGTATAAAAAAGGTCAAAATACTTACTCTTCATATTTAGCATTAAGAATCATTTTTACTTGTGGTAAAAGGTCAACACAACAGCCTATTGAAATGCATGGCTGTTCTTCCTGAAGACTATAGAGAGAGAAACTGGTATGAAACAACATGTCTGTCAAATCTATAAACATGTCTATCAAACTTTGAGTTTACATGTTGTGAAAAGCTTTTAAATACATTACCTTTTAGTAATTACAGGCAAGCAGTCAACCAGCACCCCTGTGTCTTGTATTCTGGGGAAAAAGTGAAAATAAGTTACCAAATTACCAGGGTATTCTACTGACGACACATAAAATGTAGAATTGCAAGCATCAATATGTCAAAAAAAGGGCAATTCATCATACTGTAAAGACAAATCTATAAATATCAGCAATATTTCATTTACACTACTGTTTAAAGGTTTTTGGAGTTGATTCCCCCCCCCCATATTTTCAAAAAAGTCTCATGTTCACCAAGGCTTGATTTATTTGATCAAAAATACAGTAAAAACAGTAATAATGTAGGATGATTACAATTTTAAACAACAGTTTTCTATTTTAATACACATTAAAATGTATTAAAAAGCATTTTAAAACTCCAGTCTTTGGTATATGCTAATTTGGTGCTCAAGAAACTTTCTTATTAGTTTCAATGTTGAAAACAGTTGTGCTGCTTAATATTTTTACATTTAATAACCATGTAAAATTCTGTTTACTGTCACCTTTGCTGAACAAAATGATTCATTTTTCAAAACAAAATTATGGTAGCCTATAGAAGTGTATATTTTGTGTCATTTTGAACAGTTACAGTAAATGTCAAATTGCTAACCTGTTCAAATATGCCACTAATTCACTTGCGTTTTTCCGCCAAAGAGTCAAAGCAACATTCAGCCTGAGATTCCTTCCAAAGAGCACGTGAGTCGTTGCTTCATGGTCCTTTGATAACTGAAATTCAACAAATGATTAAGTTAATACAAATAATAGAGTTTTCTGATAGACCACACATAACAGATGCCCCAAAAATGGGTGGTGCTAACACAGAAACCGAAAATTCTCGGGACAGCAGCATTTGTCCAAATTTCAATCTTTTTTTTCATCAGAAACGATCTTAAAACAGGGCTTTAGGTGTAAAATACCGTACTTGTCCTTTAAGGGTGCACCAATTGATCAGTCGCCGATCGGAAGAGCCGATCAGATGACGCAAAACTTGTGAAAATTTTTTTATGCGCAGCTAAAATTACTTCACTATATTCACCGGTCTGGCAGTTCAACCAGGTGTCTGAAAAGGACAATAAATTTGCAATGTCATTGCGGAGAACGGAGACATTGCAACACGTCAGCAATGACAGCAAGGAACTGAAGCTGAGCGATTTTAGGGCATTTCTTTCCTTCACAGCAGTGTGCTTTCATTCCTCCCTAAAAGCCCAAACTTAACATCCAAATCAGCGATTGTCATTAAATAAAGTCTACTGCTAAACTAAATGATAAAATGATAAAAATGATTTTTAAAATTGCATTAAGCCATGAAATGATACTGTGTTTCCCAGGCGGCTTTCTGTGTACGTGCTCCAACAAGGAACACGGACGAGCAAAGTGATCGGGTTCATGCAGAAAACACACAGAAATACGTCAAAATGCCTGGCTTGGTGAGTATTCGCTAAAACACCATCGGTTATGTCTTAGGTGAACATAAACAGTAGGGAAATAAGTTGCATGTGTAACAGTATATCGGATTCATGCAATCGGTTTTCAAGTGACAGCAGCCTAATATTCTTGTGGCGTCTGTGTAATTAATGTTAATCAAACAAGAAAAGACAAAGAGAAAATCACTCATTGCTCTTTAGTAGATTAATATTTAGTAAATTGGTCTGTTGACAAAGACTGTTCTGTTTTTATTTTTATTATTTATTTCTCAGGAATTGCTATTATTTGTTCAGCTCCAAGCTGTTCCTAATCATATCTAGGAGAGGGAATGGAATATGTTGCACATGCTGCTTGCCAATAAATAAATAAATAGTTGTCAATTCATGATACTTTCTCATCTCTTATTTTTGTGTAGTATAAGCAACTTTTATAGTATTATTTATATCATTGATCGTATCAACCAATACGGCCGGTAATCAGCCCCAAAAATCCTGATCCAAAAATAGGAGTGGATAATAGAGGTGGACAATCATGAATAACAATCAACACAGGAAAATTTCCAGAACACTTGCTTAGAATGACATGAACCGTCAACAAAACAGCAAAAAACTGGCATCGGCATTCAGCTTAACTCACCTCAGTGAAATAATCACTGTACTTTGAGCCAGCTCCTGACATTTTTGAAGAGTCTGTTGAGTTCACAGGGAACCCACAGTTGTCACTGTAAAGAATAGCCTGGACGTCATCAGGGCAGGTCAGTTCATTTTCTTTGTTTGCCATGTCAGATGTCCTGCTTGCGGTGGGCGATCTCCGACATACTCTTGATCCCACTCCGGATTGGCGCGTTTTCTTCTTGCTAGCCAACGCTCGCTTTGCTTTACTGTATTTGTGCACACAACGGCCCACTGGAAATCTGAGGGATGGAGGATAAAACATGCTCATACCTAAAACATTTTCCCATGTGAGCTTGTCAAACCAAGGGATAACAAAAAGTTATTTAGTTTGCATTTGGCCCAAAAACATACCTCTCTTGATCGGTTTCGTCCTTAAGTGAATAATCCACCTGAAAAGAAATAATAGTTAAAGCTAGCATTCCTAAAGGCTGGAATCAATTACACGAGTTTTAACACCTGAAACGTTTTAAATCATACATAAATGTTTGCATCATACACACTAAACGATTGAGGACCACACAATACCAGACTTTTAAGCCATTCCCGAAAACAAACATACATTACAAACAACTGTCAGTTTTTAACCTATTCCTCTCTCACCTCCCTCATGTTTTTCTCATCTCCAGAACAAACCATACGTTTGAGAAGATCATGGGGCTGGGCCTGCATGAGCCTGTGGACTTCTGCATGACTTCCAACATGACTTCCAGTGGCCATAATAAGGGACTCTAGAGTACAATGCAAACAACACATTAGCTAGCACAGGATGCATGATGTTGTTAAAGCAAATAGCTGCAGTCTGTTTACTCAAAGCCTCGATTGTATTGCTTCCATTAAAGAGCTTGTAGTCATACTATAATCAAACCATCATTAACACGAGTCAACTGATCTTAATGAAACTTTAAAATGTAGCTAACGTTAAAGCTTTTGCCATTGTTATACAGTCTGGCACAGTAGTCAATGTAGCATATGTCTTCATCATTAACAGCTAACATTTTTTATTCCTACAACGTTCTGCGAACTTTTTTGATTATCAAGCTTATAACGTTAATAACCATTAGAAAAAAAAATGCTGTGTGGGTTCTCTTTATTTAGTCACAAAAAAACTCTTTTGTTGTTACAAAAACCTACAGAGAACGTTATTACAACGTAACGTTATTTTCAAGAAGTGATGCGTCTCAAAACCAATCAAGACAATACTATATACATGTTATGCACAGGTTATAACATCAATACTAACCTACTGTAAAGCATATATTGCATATTTTATTAACGTTACCAAATACTTTGTCATTTTTCAAACGGATGTCTTACCACGTAGCACGTTAACTTTTGCTGAGTCAGAGCACAAATCCATGGATCGTTTGAAACCCAACTAATACGTTTCAGAATAACAAGCTAATATTCCTGGTAAATGTCTGAACATCTGTCAGACGAAGCTTTAGGCCTCCGATGATATGACGTCGCTGTTTAGGTTTAAAGTCTGTTAGCACTAGCGCGCTAATTAAGTCAACTAACGTTACGCTTTGCCAAACAGTCAATAATGTGTGACTAAATAGCAAAAGACAAGTCTAGAGATTAATCTACACTCACATTGGCCTGTGCATATCAACGCAGTTGATAAAAACACACCAGATAGCTAGTTGCTAAACAAACAAGTCAGGCTAATCATATGCTAGCAAACAAGGACTTGGCACGTACAAAACATTTAACTTGTACGACGTTGTCAGCCATATTTCGTAAGCACCCACCATAACATTGTGTAAAGTTGTCTATGCATCCTAGAGCACGTTATATATCCGAGAGCATGTCCATGCACAAACAGGAAGAAACGGGAATATGAGTGGATTTCAGAGGGAAGGAAGAACCATTCAAATAAATACAAACTTGAAATGCTGGGATGGATGAAGCACCAGAGGATTGGTGGTTTAGCGACATCTGGTGGGGCATAATGGAACTGCGCGGCTTTGGAAAACAACATTTTAGAAGGGAAATGAATATCATAGTAACAAGTCAACAGACACTATGAAACAATACAAATAAAAGTATGAGATTTATAACATTACCAAAACGTTTTTAAAAAAGTACAAACTATTTGCAGATACAACTTCACGAGGTGCATCTCGATTTCAACAGTCCTGAAGGAATTTCCATGCATACCCTTTACAATCTAGTAGTCCAACACATCCATTTTGAGTCAATATCCAACATAAAATTCGAAGGCCCACCACCATATAGGCAGAGGATAAGATATTTCCTGTTTTAATTATGACTAAGCTGCTTGTTTCAGACTTTTTTTATTAATAGAAACTGGGAGCATTGATATATTACATTAACCATGATTCATTGTGTGATTCTAGAAATTTCAAGAACTGTAGTCTGTTGATAAGAACAGTATTATACAAGTGAAAGAAACTTGAGTTGCCGTTTACATCTTGATGTTATGTTTTAATTTAAATTAGAGTTTGATTATGTTAACAGATTAATTGTAAATACTTTGAAGTCATCCTGTGGGCCCCTTGGAAGTCATTTGCCTACTGGTTGAGATACACTGTTTAATATTGATAAATAAAAAGAAGCATATGCCTTTAGATACAAAGGTCTTTAAGATTATCAAAAATAATATTAAATGGGTTTCACCGTAGTTTTCCAAGTGATACTGAACAGAAATGTTTTCAGAAACGATAAAAACTTAAAAAATAAAGGTCCTTAATAAATATCACTGTAATGCCACTTTAATCTTCAGTAAGAATCTTGTTAGGATTGATGTTTTTTTAAATGTATAAGCTCATTCTGCTTATCTTGATGACTTTAAGTTCAAATGTTTTAACAAAGGTGATGATCATGGCCAACAGTGCTGATGTGATCATTAGTTCATGAAACCACAAACTAGACTAAAGGGACACACACGGTAAATTTCACTCATGAATCACATTTCACCAAAGGTTATTCTCTTACTGCAACTCTGTCATAATAAATATATAGTTAAGATAGATATTCAGCCAACTTACAATGGATTTAATACTGTGCATATTGCCATTAAACTACATCTCTGAAGGACTGGTGTAGACTCATAATATATATGCAGGAAGATTTATGAGCTGAACTGAACTGAAATGCAGGCTATTTGAATTTAAAGAAGCAGCATGCCGCCAACAGACAGCCATCATTTTTTATCAATCTGCTTTCAGTTATTTTCTAAAATAATATCTGAATTTAAGCACAAGAAATCAATGCCATTTCTTGAGAATGTGAAGACAAATCTTCCCACATGGAAATGTGGTAACAAACAAATCATGGAAGACAAATCTTACCACAGTTCAAATAAAAAGCTGCTGAACTGATGGGGGAAACTGAATAAAATAGCCGACATAGGACTCATATTCAGACAGCCACAAAAATTCACTAACATCTCCACCATTATTTGGGTTGCGCCTTTCAATAAAAATAATTATAATAGTTACTCTTTCAAGAGTCAATATTAGACTGCAATAGCTACTTCAATATGGGTAAAAATAGTCTAACAGTTTTAAAAAAAACTAAAGATAAACAGACTTGACTTCTTTAGTTTTCATTGGAATGAAAATGGCAGACACTGGGGAACATAAATACATTCTTCACAGCACTTGTTTTAAACTAAATATTGGAAAAATTACATTTAATTGACTTGATTGACTTGAAATTACATTCAAACGTATGCTTCCATTCAATGATTTGGGGCAGTGAGATTTAAAAAAAAAGTTTTTAAAAAAATTTCTTATGCTCACCAAGGCTGCATTTATTTGACTTCTGTACAAACAGAAATATTGTGAAATTTTATTACAATTTAAAATATCTATTTTAATATATTGTGTATTTTTTTCTCTTTGATGGCAAAGCTGAATTATCAGCATCATTACTCCAATCTTCAGTGTCTCATGATCTTCCAGAAATCATTCCAGTAATCTTATTTGAAGCACAGGAAACAGTTATTTTTTATGATCAGTGTTGAAAACAGTCGTGTTGCGTAATATTTTTTGTAATAACCATGGTGCATTTTTTCTGAATTCTTTGATGAATAGCAAATTTAAAAAACGCATTGTTGACACATTTGGCAGAAGCTTTTCTTTTAAGCATTTTGCATCTATCATGACCTTGGTGTTTGTATCACTAATGTTGTTTATTGCTGAGCTTTAATAATGTTTTAAAAATTTAAATCAGCAATCAAGGTTGAGTTCTGAAATCTGAGTCCTCTAGTCTGTCTTAATTTAAGCAAGCATGGATACAGATTGTTGGATCCACTTGTTTCTCTATTTCACAGATGTTATAGCCATATATTATATTGGCAAGTGATGATATAATAATGATATAATCTATAAATGAGGTGACATCTGATATATAAACTATTCAGGCTTGTAACATTTAGCTCCTTAAATGGACATCTAATCTCTGATCTTCTGCATTAGCATGACTAGGCAGACCTCCACCTGTGATGTATCTTATGTCAATAGTAAAGAGCGGAATGTGTTTGACACAGTTAACATCTGTTCTCCTCTTCATCCGATTGTTGAGATCATGAGGTTTTGGGACGATGGCTCTCATTTCACCTCTAATGACAAAACCTGGGATCAGGCTGATGCTGGCTCCTGCTTACACTGTGCGATATATCAAAAATATAATAGATTAGCTGTATTATATCTTTTTTAGCATGAATTTACAGACAAAACCATAAAAAGCTAAGAAAAGCAAGTATAAAGTTAACTGAACACTTCGTATACATCAGAGAGAGTAAAAAAAATAAAAAAGAAAAGAAAAAGAAAAGAAAAAAGAACAAGAAAAACTCATTTACAGTTTGCTTCCTTGTCCTGACTTTCAGGATTGATATTCACAACAGAAATATTAGTCAATATCTTTTGAGATAATTTTTCATCTGGCTTTTTTTTTCTTGTTGCCAAAGCTAAGATATTTTCTGGGTGGTATTCAATATGTCCAAAACTAATACAAACTGATAGTTAATTTTGAATATCTTCTGGTCGGCTACCAAAACACTACCTTCAACCACCAGATGGCGATATGAAGCTGTGAAAACGGAAAAGTGTGTGTGGTTGAGCTGTTATTTATGAACTCTCATAACTCAATCTCAAACGTTCGTAACCACCATTTTTGTACATATTGAAATTAGTTTGAACAAGGGAATCCAAACCTCAGATTAGCATTAGTGATAGTTTAACCATGCAGTCATCTTTTGTGTCTTCAGATACTCTCTGACCTTACTAAACCTAATGTAAAATTTGACCTCTGAACTCATTGTGCTTGGTTAACCTGACATTACACCTGACCTAGTTTAGAATAAATACACTTTATGGTCAGTTCAACTCCCTAGTCTTTCACTTCAATGTTCACCTAGTGACATCTCAAAGTTCAAACTTATCACACAGGTGTGCTAATAAAAGCAACCAATACAGGGTTAATTTTCCTCATTTGTTTCCTACATATATATTCTGTAAGTGCATCACATTACTGACACTGTTGTGCTCATTTTTCAAGCATGTCATTGGAAAGCAATAAGGGCAGTTTTTACTCTAACTGCCATCCTGTCTGGCTTAATGGCTGTTTGAATTTCAGGTAGCCCTTTTGATTCACTCATTTTCTTCAGACGTTGATGTGAACAGGATTATGAAGAGTTTATTCAGTGCAGATTCGTCGAGGGGCATGTGCAGGAGCTCCAGTATGGGTTATATGTCCAGTATCTGTACACTGGAACCTATACTTCGGAGAACTGGGTTATAAGTATGAGTACTGCATTTAATGTGAATGTTTTTTAAAAATTATTGAAAATTCGCTATATCTTAAAAAAAAAAAAAAAAAAAGTTTAGTAGAGCAAGTTTTAATGTAATATGCATATTTAAAAGTGATAGGTCATCCATAAATTAATACGCTCACCTTCACTCATATTGTTCAAAAACTGTACTTAATTTCTTGTCAGTCAGAACTGGATAAGTCGGATTTATAGCCTAAATCATTCCGTCCAGATTGTATAACAACATAAATATAGCATGTACGGCATGGACCACGTTTATGAGACTTATTGTGCTTTTTTATCTTTTTTATAAAATTTTAAAGAGTGGCCAGGATATTAAGAATATTCTTTTGTGTTCCACAAGCAAGTTCATATAGATTTGGAAAACCATAGTTCACTTATTTCTGGAGTGGACCATCTCCTTAAGAAGGTAAAACAAAAGGCATGAATCAAAACAAGTTTTTACATGTGATCCATGGCCTTTAATTAAATGTGTTTTGACTTGTTATAGTGAATGCGGTCTGAAAAGACATTTGAAAACTCACAAGAGGATGTGATCAACACTTTCAAAATCATACAACTGCATTGAATGCACGTATACACACGCTCTATAATATAATGCAATGCAATATTTACCTCTACACACACACACACACACACACACACACACACACACACACACACACACACACACACACACACACACACACACACACACACACACACACACACACACACACACACACACACACACACACACACACACTTGCTCTAAGACCAGACAATATTACTTTGTGTAATGGAATTAGAAAAAGGAAGTGCTGGAAAAACAGCACTGAGGGTAGGAAAACAGTCATTGTTTTTCGGCAAGTATTTGCTGTGTGGGAAGATTGACAGGGCTGAGATTCCAGATCCTGACAGGCTGGCCAGACTCTCTCCTCTCTGCAGGGAGGTAAGATGATACCTCGAGTGGTGTATGAGACTTGACTGCCAACATGGAGCAGGGGTGTATTAATCATGGTGCCCGTGGACTTAAACTTGCTACTGCAGGCAACCTGTGCCAAGATTTACTTAATCTGAAAGAGACATTACAAAGAGATCATGTATGACAGTTGAGTTCCGCCTTAAAAATAAACTAAAGGTAATTACGATTGTGTCAGTCTAAGTAATTCAAAGTGTGACTTCAATGAAAGCCAAACAGGATTGGTTAAATACTTGTTCACACCAATAACTATAATGATAATTATATTAGCATTCAACGGACACATTTTTTTTTGTTTATTACAAAAGCCTGTTCACACAAAGGGTGTTAATTATAGCAATATCTAGCCAGTTTAAATAATCGACCAAAATCTATGAGAATAGAGAAGTGCACACCACAGCTAGAGGCCCGTTTACACCAAGTAAATGTAAAAATTTTAATTTAAAAGAATTGCAGAGTCCGCACCACAACTATAACGTTTCAAAATGTTTTTCTTCCAGCTGATGAACAAAACATGGACAGCCAATCAGAATCCACACAACTTTAAAGAGCCTGAGTATATAGCAAACTTATAATAAACAGAACATTATTGTGGATTGCTGTGGATGCTATTGGCTGCGTACGAATTACAACTTGTTGCCTCGCTGCCATCAGGCAATGGCTGCGGCCGAAAACTGATAAATACTGTCTTCGGAGGACCCATTCAAGGTCGGAAGGCATCAAGACATGTCCGAATCCAATGTTAGCTTCACTTCCTGTCTCCTGAGATACGTCATCTGATCGATTTTTGAAGGCAGCATAGATGTATCCTTCTCTGCCTTTGATATTCCACAATCCTGTGCTTTCCATTCTGTCCTGGGGTCTTTAATGCGGAGACTCTCCTCATGTGTTAGCCATTTGAATATAATGATGCATTTAAAAGGTAATGGCTAAACATAACTGCAGATGCAATATAATGTAGACAACGTTGAATAAATATATTTTCTTCAGGTTAGATACTGATAATTAATCACTCAAACCCCTTTATCTAAACCTCTCTACATAACCACCAGACTCGTGCGTCCTCCATGTCTGTAGTTTTTTAACACTTTTCACTCGTGTTTGTAGTTCTAACTGAATCCTCGTCCAACGCGCAATGGGTTGTGGGCAATATTCATAGACAGTAAAAGAGATGGACACAGCGACCCCCTTGATTTCATCGGAGAAAAGTGAAGCCTATTAGAAGCACTCACTTCCTGATGGCTGAGCGTACTGCGCAGGCTCAAACTGAACTTGACGACGTAGATGTGACGTGAGCAATATGTCTGACAGTTTTAAATCTTCTAGTAGCTGTGCCACATACCGAATTATTTCCAATTCCTCAAAAACGTTGTTGAAATATTTTGTCACGTTGCTTTTATGGATTCTCTATCTATGGGCTTCTCCCTTGACTTTATGCCTCCATGTCCCCCCGATTGCCTCATAGAGAGTAAAAGATTGCCTGCTAGCTTCCCCTCTTGTCTATATGGTAATTTCTCTACTCTGCGACAGAGCGCGTGGTTATGAGGCAATCGTTAGCCTATTTTTACAAAAACGGCTTCTACGGGGCTTAATGTAAGATACAAAGTAATGGAGCCTTTTATACATTGTCGTGTTTCTTTAGAAATAAATAATGGACAAATGAAGTCTTTGGACGCCTCAGATGTAAAATTATTCGTTGTCAAAGTGACGCCAAAATGAATGGGAGTCAATGGAATGCTAACAGCAGGTGATGGTCTGCTACAATGGCGGCCCCCAGGGAGGCTTCAGTTTCCAGCTGATGGATTACCCCCTTGGCAATATCAGCTGTTAGAGTATGCATCGATCTGCACTTCGGATTCTGACCGGATATTAGTAGACCATCCGGGTATCTTTTGAATACTCATTTCAACATACTACGATTTGGGACGTACTAATTCTATTTTTGAATACTATTTAGGACGTATAGTATGCAAATTGGGACTGGGCCATAGTCATTAAATTTTCGCCATAGCTTTTACTGCTGAAATATTCACTGTAAATATTCACTGAAAGCAAATATTCATTGCCTGACTTGTGTTTTACATGAAGGTAACTGCTGAAACTGATTTTGGACAGACTTCTGAGGAGGCATAACGGTTTAATGATCTACAACAAAATAGAGAGAGCTTTGGTGATAACTAAGCAAATATTTAATTACTACAACAGTGATTTCTCGCTGTATGAAATCAAAATTGGAAAACATTGATCAAAAACGTATATTTACACACAAAATGACCACCAATCACAAATTTCAGATGCCATCTTTATTTTTTAGCTTAACTGTCACAGAATGGAAAGCGCAGAATTGTGTGAAATCAAAGGCAGAGAAAGACACATCTATGCTGCCTTCAAAAATCGATCAGATGACGGTATGTCAGGAGACAGGAAGTAGCCTAAAGCTAACATTGGATTCGGATGTGCCTTGATGCCTTCTCACTTTGGAATGCGTCCCCCGAATACAGCATTTTTTTAAACATTTTTTTAACATCTTAATGATAACGACACAAAGGAATAACATTGAAATCACTTTTAGAACATTTTTCTTCCCCAGCTAATGGAAGATAAAAACATTGACAGCCAATCAAAATCCACCCGAATTTAATGAGCTTGATTGCACACTTATAGTAAACAAATATTATCATGCGTTGGTGTAGACACTAATGTGAACGGGCCTTAAACATGCAGTTATTTCGTCAACCGATTCTGATCAGTCAATATTTCGTTCATCAGCTGGGAAAGAAAAACGTTCTGAAAGCAACAAGAGAACGTCTTGATTACATTTGGTAACTCTCGTTCCCTGAAGGAGGGATCTGAGGCGTACGTCGTGACCGACGAATAGGAATCTCGCTAGAGAGGCCAATCTACTTAGAGTGAAACTAAACGAGCCAATGCACATTGGCGTGCAATCATTTGCATCATGTGTTCAGCCATGCAGCACGGGTATACACTCACCCAGTGTTCGAACTATACCGTGTCCTTCGGGGATCGTGCACTTGCGCGTGCCGAGGATTGAAGCGTCTTTCTTTCAGACAGGATGCGGAATGCGCGTTAACCAATTAATTTCAAGGACTTCCAAAGATACATAACAGCTACAAGTGTATGCACTTTGCAAGCACTATACCTTATACAGGATTCAACCTATTATACTTTATCGACACAAATTGATAAGTCAAACAGCCATCCCCAAATAGTCTATAGCTACATAGGCTGTCTTTGACTTGAACAAGGGTTAAATTACTCGTCAGGCTACAGAAGAATACCATAATTCATCGGTTCAATTAGGCCTAATGGTGTGTTTACACCGAACGCGAATCTATCGCGTCTAGTTAGACGCTTGAACATTCGCTCGAGTTCAAATTTTTCAACTTGAAAGGAAGACGTTCGCCCAATTCTATTCGCGTCTTTGCATTGACTTTGTATATAATCTATTCGAGCAAATAATTCAATTCGCGTTCGGTGTGAACACACCGTAAGACATTGAGAGTCACGCAGACCTATAACAACCCAGCCACAACATATAATAGTGAATAACATGCCTTACCTTAACACAGAATGGATTTCAAGGACTTTGCGCGCAGATCAATGGCCTCCACCGTTTATATTTATTCTACGAATCTTTGAGTTAACATGTACTAAACATGATTGGAATTTGCACCACAGCGCCACCACACCTTGATGCTCATGACAAGAATAGCATTTATAGTTATCTTTATTGAAGTGAATTTGGTTTAAATCGCCGTCATGCATGCATGAATTAATGATATTTTTGCTATTTTAGACATAATTCTCCATGATGATCACATTACACAAAACTGAAATTGCACGTCAAAACAAAACATTGTCAATATTTTTTGAGACCCCCCAAATTTTCACGAATCACGTTTTCAGGGGAGCCCATGTCTTATTAAGGGTAGCCGAGTTCCCCCTAGCTCCCCCATAGTTCGCACCCTGCACTCACCTAAAGGATTATTAGGAACACCTGTTCAATTTCTCATTAATGCAATTATCTAATCAACAAATCACATGGCAGTTGCTTCAATGCATTTAGGGGTGTGGTCCTGGTCAAGACAATCTCCTGAACTCCAAACTGAATGTCAGAATGGGAAAGAAAGGTGATTTAAGCAATTTTGAGTGTGGCATGGTTGTTGGTGCCAGACGGGCCGATTTGAGTATTTCACAATCTGCTCAGTTACTGGGATTTTCACGCGCAACCATTTCTAGGGTTTACAAAGAAAGGTGTGAAAAGGGAAAAACATCCAGTATGCGGCAGTCCTGTGGGCGAAAATGCCTTGTTGATGCTAGAGGTCAGAGGAGAATGGGCCGACTGATTCAAGCTGATAGAAGAGCAACTTTGACTGAAATAACCACTCGTTACAACCGAGGTATGCAGCAAAGCATTTGTGAAGCCACAACACGCACAACCTTGAGGCGGATGGGCTACAACAGCAGAAAACCCCACCGGGTACCAGTGATGTGAGGGTCACTGTATAAAAAACCCGCACCCGACTGACGTTTTCAACTAACCCGCCCACAACTCGGACCGCAAAAAAAAAAAAAAGAAATACTATATCCCACCCCCATTTTTTTAAAGTAGTAAATGCTCATAGTAGCGTCATTGAGCCATAGACATAGGAACTAGGGGTGCAGTGGGGTGTGCGATGTTTATGTAGCGACCCTGCTTGAATCATTCATCAGCAGGTCAACTGAGAGAAAAGTGTGAAAGCCCTTAGGAGCGCAAACTGTTCTTTTTCTGAATGCTGTATGATATAGCCTAGTGTTATGTAATAAAGGCTTGATTAATTCATTTATTTCGTTTCATTTTCTTAACAATTAAGATACTGCATGTGTTTATCCAGTCTAATCGAAGTGTGCGTCTCTCCCCGATTTTCCCAACAAAAATCCCGCCCCCTCTCAGAAAATACATAAAACTGACATTACTGAGCAATATGCGTTTAAAACTAGCCTATTAAAATGGTACAATGGCATTGCTCAGTTCAACGTGTTGTGAAATCGGCATTTTGTCCCGCGTTTAAAAGTTTAATTGGCATCTTTATTTCAAACGACCCGACCGACCGCGACCCGGATATCTTTAAAAAAAATATATATATATATATAATATATATTAATATATCCATTGGTATGGTATGAATGGTCCTTATATGATGACAGAATTTTAATTTTTGTGTGAACTTTTCCTTTAACACTTCTATACTGTAAATCTGTGGATGCAAAAAAACACAAAAGATGCTTTCTTTGTATTCACCTATTTGTGCACCTAAACACTGGAGTCTGGCCAAATAGCACATATGCCAGCACTTTGAATCGTGCAGATTTGCGTATGTATTACGCAGGCTGTCCTGCTTTATGTAGGGTTTTGAATCAATAATGTACTGTTGATTTTCACAAGATGGGTTATTTCCTGACTATGCCAAAGTTCCTCAGAGGACCCTGACTTCAAACATCCACACATTTTCATGTGCTTTTTGACAACAAATTACATTTACCACAAACTTAGAGAAAATAGTTTCCATTTGACTTTTTGCAGTCCACACTTTGCCTCATGACGAAGCAAGGCCTTGGGAGAGTGATTTCAGAAAAGAATGCACATTTTTGCATTTGGCAGATACTTTTAACAAAGCAATTTCATTTAATATATATTTTAAAAGTCATTGTGTTCCCTGGGAATCAAACCCATGAAGTCAGTTTTGCTAGTGCCATGCATACAATTAGGAACAATTGTAAATCACTCAGGTGTTATCAGCCACATGAAGAACTTTTTCAGGTAATATTATAAATAAGACTAATATCCCAAATGCACTAACTTGTATAGTCAGTGTAGGTCGGGCAAAAGCGTGAACGTCATAAAACCTTCACAACATGTTTGATGTCATGACGACCGCACACTGATCCAGCTGTAGTCTGAGTGATACCAGAATCACTCTGGGAGTAATTTCAAAATTTCAGACACATTCAGACCAATAAATCCATAGAAGATTCATAAAGGGCCACCAAATTGTCAACAAGCCCTGGGGCCACACGCTAAGTAGCAAGATTCTATTCCGCTTCATTTCATCTGTTCTTACTTTTTCATGGGGAACCAGGCACTGAGTCAGTCTTTGGCTCGCTGCTCATGACATCACTGTCATATTTCATACAGAAACCAAAGTGACAGAGTGAGAAGAGGCCTTAAGAAGTTCATAACTTCCAATAGATGAGGTCCAGAGTCGCAGCTTTGCAGTATTTTTGTTGTTGTTGTTGTTGTTGTTGTTTGTTCTCATCTGCCTAGCAGTGAAAAGACAACTGGGTAACGCAAACATTTCAAGCTGGATGTTTTTACACTTTTTATCACAATTATGAGAATACTTTGGAAATTAAAAGGGTAGTTCACTCAAAAATGTAAATTCTGTCATTATTTTCTCATGTTGTTCCAACCCTGTATGACTTCCTTTTTTCTGTGGAACATAGAAGATATTTTGAAGAATGTTGGTAACCAAATAGTTTTGGTTACCACTGACTTATGTTGGTTGCACAAAAAACACTTTTGGACATTTCTCAAAATATCTTTATTTTTTACAGAAGAAAGAAAGTCATACAGGTTTGGATTCAAATGAGGGTGAGTAAATGATGACAGGATTTTTTGTTGTGGGTAAACTAGAACTTTAAACTAGTCAAAACAACAACATAGCACAGCACTGTTCATGATACTACAGAAGTCATTTGCAGCCTTTAAGTGGATCCTAAATATCCTAATTATGAGGTATGTGCACATGAATGACCAAGCAAAGCCATATTTACCTGTGGGACATTTTGAATTCTCAATTATAGCAAAGTTGTGACTATGGAAGTAGCACAAATTATTTCATGATTTCTTGTAGTCTTATCTTCATAGTTCATAGTCAACACCCTTTGTGGTTTGCTTTGTGAAAATGAATTACCTTGCATTTAATTAATGTTAAGTTGTTTTTCTTTAGACACCATGCATAAATAGTTGAGTAAAAGAACTTGTCCACTAATGCAGGAAAAAATTATTTTTGTTTGATTTGTTTTGGCTACGTTTGTATTTAGTTTCCAACTTGAATGCATGACCTTGGCTTTCCAGGTCTATTTGAAGTCAGAGAAGGTCAGCAAACTTTGCTCTCTAGAAAGTTTTTACTATACCTTGAACATGAACCAGTTCATCAGTTTGGATTGTTAAATACGCCTACTTTTTTGTGCACAAAACTGGTCATGTGATATCTGATAGTTTCCACAGAATTCTTAAGGACAAATAGGGAAATGAATCATCAGTCAAAGATGAAGAGCTACTGCTGGTATTGTTTAAATTAGAGTTTCCCAACGCTTTGTTTGATTATCCATGAAAGGATTTTGTGAAGTGATCACGTGCAGCCCCATACTGGAACAGACTTGACAAATTACCCTGAAAAACAAAACAAAATCTGCTGTTATGTACAAAGAGAAACTTTGCCACCATCCATAGACTACTAGTGCATGTTTACTTGGATTTGAAACTTAAATATGCTCCAAGATATGTAAGAGGACCATACTTTTCTCATCACTGTGAAAAATGTACATCAAAATCACATAAAATTAGCTTTGACGGATGATTCGATTTAACAGCACAATCAAGCCCTTTTCCTTTCTGTCTGTCATTGAGGTTAATGTGATTAAGGCAGATAGACAAACAGGCGCATGGGAAAATATTGTAAGGACAGAACGGTTGAGGCTACTTGTAAATGTTTGAGGCAATGTAAACACAGCAATGCAGGTAATTTACACATTGGGACAAATATTGGCTAACTCTAAACTCCCACACATGCTCATAGAGCCAAAGAGGAAGCTGTTGGCTCTTTCCATTTTGATTACATACAGACGTAAACTTGGACCCACACACGCTTATTGACACCAGCTGAGAAGAGTTCCATTCTGAACTTGTGTCTGAGTATATAATATACGTACAAATAAGATGGATTGATTGATTGATTGATAGATAGATAGATAGATAGATAGATAGATAGATAGATAGATAGATAGATAGATAGATAGATAGATAGATAGATAGATAGATAGATAGATAGATAGATAGATATTCGAAAAATGAGGATGATAGGGTTGTTTCATTACTTCATTATAATACATTGGAAGGGTTTGGCATGGACTTTATATTATATCATGGACATTATATCTGCCATTCAAAGTTTAGGACCTTTAATGACATGGAACAGCTATTAAGTGGACCTACTGTAAACACAACTTAGAACTAATGCAGCTCAGTCCGATACAGTGATGGGAACAATCGCTGCATGCTATGTGCTAATAGCCTGAACCTCAAAGGCATTTTTTGTTTCCCAGAACAGTTCGGCATGGCTACAATCCCCTGTGGAGTTGCAAACATCTATGTGGAAAGTGTAGAGTGAGCTACTGAACATCTGAATATTGTGAAAAGAAGCAGAGCGTGTGGAAAGCCAGCCTCCCTCTGCGCACAGACATGATGTGTGTGATTTATGAAGATGGCCTAGACATAGGTAATTATTGCTGCTTCAGGATATCACTCTCTGTATGCTGTGTTGTAAAATCACCAAAAAAAGAGCCTTACTCCAATGTTATGTATTCAACACTTACCACGCAAAATAATCAAATCATATATTAAAGAACATAAGAATTAAAGGGATAGTTCACCCAAAAATGAAAATTTCCCCATGATTTACTCACCCTCATGCCATACTAGGTGTATACAAAATTCTTCTTTCAGACGAATACAATAGGAATTATTTTATTAATAGTAGTTATAAAAAAAATGTCCTGGCTCTTCCAAGCTTTATAATGGCAGTGAATGGCTCAATATTTTTTGTCCATCAAAGTGCTCCACATGGCTCCAGGGGGTAAATAAAGGCCTTCTGAAGTGAAGTGATGCGTTCGTGTAAGAAAAATATCCATATTTGAAAAGAAGAGCCAGGACATTTGTAATATAACTTGAGGGTGAGTAAATTATGGGATAATTTTCATTTTTGGGTGAACTATCCCTTTAATATTGCTCTTTGATGGAACTCACCCTCAAGTCATCCTAGGTGTATATGACATTTTTATATTAAAAAAGTTATATTTAAAAATGTTGTATTAAAAAATGTCCTGGCTCTTCCAAGCTTTATAATGGCAGTGAATGGCTCTATATTTTTTTTAAGTCCATCAAAGTGCATCCATCCATGATTAAAGTGTTCCACATGGCTCCGGGGGGTAAATAAAGGCCTTATGAAGTGAGGCGATATGTTCGTGTAAGAAAAATCCATATTTGAAACTTTATCGACTAAAATAACTACCTTCTGGCAGACGGCTGTACGCATCGATTTATGGTGGAAGACTAACCCTTGACCTTGACGCACAATGTAATGACGAAGCGAGAAGCGCAGAGGATAGAGAAAAACAAAACACCAGTCATGAATTAGAAGTCTAAAATGAACATTTTTAAAGCTTGAGTTTGTTGCCTAGCCCTGTTTGTTTGAATCCGCGAGAGGCCTCAAAGCTTACGCTACTCATCAAGTGAGAAAATGTAATGTTTCAAGGACAACAGATATACACCACTGTTCAAAAGTTTGGGATATGTAAAAGTTTTGAATGTTTTTGAAAAAAGTATCTTGTGCTTACCAAGGCTGCATTCATTTGATCAAAAATACATTAAAATCTGTAATGTTGTTTTTGTTATTATCATATAAAGAACGGTTTTCTATTTTAATATAAAAAAGTAATTTATTCCTGTAATGGCAAAGCTGAATTTTCACCATCATTACTCCAGTCTTAAGTGTCACATGATCCATCTGAAATCATTATAATATGCTGATTTGCTGCTCAAGAAACATTTCTTATTTTCAGTGTTGCAACAGCTGTGCTGCTTAATATTTTTGTGGAAACCGTGACATTTTTTCAGGATTCTTTGAAGTTCAAATGTATAGCATTTATTTAAAGCAGAAATTTTTGCAACATTATACATGCATTGTAGTCCGTCACTGCTGAATTACTTTCATTAAAAAACATCAAAATCTTACTGAACTCAAACAAGTAGTGTACATTTTTTGCAATATCCTATAAAAGCATTATGAGGGCAGTGTGCCATATGAACTGCTTGTATCTAACTAGCAGCAAAGCCCAAGCTTTGTTATTACAGTTAACAATTTTAAACACCAACAAATCCTTGTCCTTTGACCCTATACTGCTCTCTATATCCTTTAACATTGGGAATTATAAAAAAAAAATCAAAGCATGAGTGGAATGGAGGTGGGAATAATCTTGGTATAAAAATACAACTTTTACTATCAATGTGTGGCTGAATACAAAGTGTGTTACACATGAATTGGAAAGAAAAAAATATATAACACAGAGAACAATTTAGTGACGGTTTTAGGTACGATTTATGTACTTTTTTTGCGAAATTGTGAATTATTTGGAATTAGAATAACACCCCTATTGAGGTTAACAAAAATAGCCTCTTACATTTAGTATGTTGCTCCATACAAACTGGCCTTCCTGGGACATTTACACACTTCAGACATTAAGGTGAAAAGATCACACACTGTCTGAAACAGTATCCAGTTCACCTCTCTGAAGGTCAGATTCCAAATTCCTCCTGAAGCAGAGCTCACCCCCCTCCCTTCGATGCAATATTTCAAGCAGAGAGCTCAGACAACAACCCATAAACTGAGTGCAAGGGCATATATATTACATGACATGCACAAATAAAGACCTTTTATACCCTGTAACATTGGGATTTATTGACTTTATGTATATCTATGACCCATTTCAACATGGATTAGACTTTAACTTGCCCAGTTGTAACAAAGAGAACAGTGTTTTAATTACAATTTGATAACGCCCAAGTATATGAATTGATACATATCTGATATTTGAGAATATTGGCAAAAATTTAATTAAGTAAAATAAAAAAAATAAAAAAATATTAAATATATATATAAAATAAAAATCTTACCTTACCTGGAAGAAATTTGCTCTTTTTAATTATTATTTATTGCTCAAAAAGACAAATCAACATTTTCCCCACATCTTCAGCATTCTTAGACTTAAATGGCACAAAGCAACATCTAAATGAATAAAATATTATATTTTAGATACTTTTTTCGTTCTTATTGCAAATCACTAAATCTCACAGTAAATGTGCACATAATTTGTGCTGGAATTTTGTTGATCTTCTCTTCGCACACATACTTGGCTCAAAAGGTAATGAAATGCTTGTCTGTCTCTTTATCTTCAGAACTTGGACAAGAGATCTGACACAAATGACACGGGTCACAGCGCAATAAATAAATAAATAAAAATGTGCTGTTTCTAACCACCCCAGATATCTTTGTGATGAAACTGAAATCTCTCTAATAGTGATGGTGTGATGAAGCATCTACATGAAGATGAAACAGAGAGGTCAACTTGGAAAATATAAACACCTCTACTCAAATGCTTGGCCAGGAACAACACTGTCATCAAAAGAGATTCCAGAGACAGTAGGAAAGATCCACATGGCAAATCAGCAATGTTTAGATCTTGCTTACTGAATTCTCACCAGTTGGAAAACTCCCCAGAGATGCCACTAATGTGTGTTGTTTGATAGTGTAGGGATCAACGACACATATTAAGGAACAGTCTTCCATAAACTCTCTCTTCCTGGAAGCTCAGTCTGTCTTAATGAGCTGGCTTTGGTAAAAAGAAAACATGTCGCTTGCAGATTTTGCTCTTTCAAGAGTTGCTTTGGAATACCATCAATCCACACTCTCATCCTCATCGTCTTCGTTCTCATCGTGCCACAGTGTTGTGGAGACTCCATTACAAAGAGTTCCAGCGGGTATCTTGGAGGATTTCAGTTACGCAATTGCACAAATTCTCATTTCAAAAACTGTCCCACCAGCTGGAGGCAACAAAATATGAAATAAACAGGATGACTAATGGACAAATGTTTCTGAAGAATGAAAAAGTATATATAATGATAATAATAATAATAATAATAATAATATATAAACATGCTACTTAAATATAACTAATCATTAAAGTTTTCTTTCTAATATTTTTTTACTTTTTTCTTAAGTGTGATACCAGGACAGTTTTTAAATCACCCTGACATTTTTAGACTTTAATTAATGTTATTTAAGAAATTGAAAATTTTCTAATGGTGTATTCAAGCCATAATGCAGGAATTTAATTTTTTATAAATAACTTTAATATGTGATAAGGACGTTGACTCTAATAATCATTTTTATCATTATTGATTCAACGTACGTCACCATGAAAGAGTACCATATTGTACTGCATTGCTTCCCCCATTTGATTTGGCACTAAGCATTAGAGGTTATGGAGCTTCTTTGCTTGGACTGCAGGTTTTCCTGCACAATACCTCTCTCTGTTGAGCACTGTGCTCAAAAAACAACCCTGAACATTCCATCCATGTCCAGCAGATATGCAATGGGGCCCATCTTGTGTTGTTGTATATTTCCCTTTCATTTTCTTGAAAAGACACAGGTCCACAGATACACAACTGACCTCTTCCACTAATAAATTAACATTTAAACATATCACCTTCACTGCCTGCCAGGGTGGGTCAATTGGACTCGATGAGTGAATCTGAGAACAGAGGGCCCCATGATAATATAACCTGGTGTCTGATTTTGCACTGTTAGGCGATGTTATTTTAGCCGGTGTTTGACTTTTGTGACTGAGGTTAGACTTGTTAGTTTAGGTTCCTGCCCTTCTGCCAATGTTGTTAGCCACATTCAGAGCCACCCTCAACATATTAGATGACTCTTTGCTTCTTAGCTTTTGAAAATAACATAGCAGAGTGTCCCCCACTTGACGTTTTTTGCTCAGAGGAGCATCTGATTCCACTCTGAGGTGGAAACTTTTGAGCTTTGGCTTTAAATGAATCTTGCTCTTTTGATTGAGCAGCATGGAAATGTGTTTGACTTGCTAAATGAAGAGGTTCACCAGCGCATAAAGCAGCATGATGATTTTGAAAGTGTGCATCTATTCAGTCCACGGTTATATAACAGAAAAATATTGCTTGTGGTTTCACTCAGCCACAGCATTCAAAGGGCACCACAGTTAACAAGGCTCAAGAGAGGATCATGTCCTTAACGTCTGTCTGCCTTTTGAAAAATAAATATAAAATCAAGTACACATAAATGGTTTGAAAAAACTGGGGTACAGGGAAATGAAAAAAAAAAAAAATGAAAAAAAAAAAAAAAAACGATAAAAATAATTGAAAAGAATAAAAAAATGAAATGAAAGTGTTAGCTGAAAGTGCATGTCTTGAGTTCAGCCAGTGTTCAGTGCCGCAAGAGTTTAGGCCTTGTGAACAATGTAATTAATCTGTGTGAGGAATGACAGCAAGTAATGTATTAGCAAACATTTAGAGCATGACCTCTGACAAAACAGGTTAAAGTGCTTCCTTTTTGGGAACTCGCACTAAGGTACAGAATTTTTTTTACTTGTAAATGGCTCACAAGGTGTAAATCTTTGCAGACCTGAACACTCTGGCTGCAGTGAATACAAGCACTCTTAGCTCACATCGCAGTTCTCTGTGGTGTTTAAAGGATAGTTCACTCAAAAATTAAAATTCTGTCATCATTTACTCACCTTTCAGTTGTTCCAAACCGGTTTGAATTTCTTTCTTCTGCTGAACACAAAAAATGATATTTTGAAGAATATGGTTACCCAAACAGTTGATGGACCCCATTGACTTCCATATTACGTTAAAAAAAAAAATTTGTCAATGGGCTTCATCAACTGTTTGGTTAACCAGATTCTTCAAAATATATCTTTGTTTGTGCTCACACACAAATACCACTTATGTACTGCAAGCTAGCACAGGAAACCGTTGGGACTGCACGAGAAGGAAACCAGTGTTTTTATAGTGTACCCCAGTGCTTTCAAGTATATCCCATCAACACCACAAGAAGGTAAAGAATGTGTAAGCAGCTAGAAGTAATAAAATGTAGGGGCAAAAACAAGGCAATTCTTTGTACTCATAGTGTACCTAACAGTACCTCTACATGGCTTGGTATGGTCCTGAAAAGGTGTTACTAAAGAGTTTGACGTGAAACCCTACAAACCATAAAAACATCACCGCCACGGTGGGGCTGAGGGCCGGTGAAAGGTTCCCGGTCCAATCAGTTCAACTGCGGCATTAACACCTCATTGAGCGGCCAGAGGGACTGACTGAGACCCAACAGGACAGAACTGTGTGGAAGCACACACTGCTCATAAACATCATCTCTAGTTAATAAAAAAAACTGCTTATAGGCTCTATGCATTATTAAGATTCCCATAATGGAAGTCATAACCATGGGAGGACATAGTGATATACTGAAAAGGCCGATGGCTGATTATGTAAGTGTTTCCCTATGCAGGAAAAGGTCAGGCAAAATGTGCTAACTGTTCTGAACTTTGATGCTAGTGAAAAGCAATCATGCATTATTACGGCACAACTTATTTGACTTAAGTAGGCTATGGCTTAATAAGCCCCATCTTTTAAATAAAAGAGCCAAACGCAAATTGGTAAAATCATTGTGTCACTGCAGCAGCTGCAAAAAAAACAAAAAACAAAACAGTGTCTTGTTAATGCACGCTTGGGACTGCACATGCGCATTGGCTAGATCAACCAGAAATTCAGCCATTTTATTGCTTTTTGGGCATAAGAAACAACATTTAGGAGACAGCTCATGTCTGATTTTATTGGTGATTTGAAATGTTATTTAAATGTTAGTTTTTTTGGGATTCACCATCTTCTTCTCCTGTGTCTACATATCCGTAACGTAAATAATGTCACATTGTGAGATATAAAGTCATACTTTTTGTGAGAAACAATTCATACTTTGCAGTCAGGTGACTGCCATGGATACCTGGTGGGCAACAAACGCTCACAAAATGGCTAATACTACAATCAATTATATAGTGAGGCTATTTTGTTTCCATAGCACATTAACAAAACGTTTAATGACACTAATAACACTAAAAACAATACAATTACTATATATGAATAATATCACTAAAATTATAGCTATAGGCCTAAAAACAGTCTTTAGTTCACGAACAGCACAACTCTGCCATCTGTGAAAATCATAAGCAGCTTCAAAAACTTTTTTAAAAAGAAATATTCTTCTATTTTTTTACTGTCATTAATGTAGGTCCACAAGATAAATATTAAGCCAGTAAATTAAGATGTTAAGTTGCTATACCGTTATATCCATCGTCGTCTCTGAGAGAACGCGGCGTTAATGCAGCGACAGATGCTGAAATCTCAGTCCGTTTCTACTTTCACTTTCGGGGAATGAGCGCGTTTACATGCATGTTATTAACCCGATTATGCTGAATAATAGTGCATCCAATCGCACAACAACTATCTGGCATGTCGTTTGCACCTCAAAACACCAACTTTTGTATATTAAAACTGGCGACGTCCTGGCAAGATCCTTGATTAGTTCACTGGGTTTCGTTGCAAGAGAACGACGTTCTTGCCCGCCAGCCAGTACTTGTGACGTCACGTGCAAAGTATGAATTGCGACATTAAGTTACAATTATGATAAAGTCACAATTACGAGGAAAAGTTGGAATTACGGAATATAGTCACATAGTGAGATATCAAGTCACAATTGGGAGACATTAAATACATTTGCAATTGTGAGATGTAAAGTCAAGATTACTTTTTAATTTCTTCATTCTGTGGCTTAAACAGGCTTCCAAGTTGCTTCGAGATCATCGGATTTATGTTTTAATAGAGGGAGGATTTTTTAATGGCCCATTATCCTGCTATTTTGACAAAGATAGTGATTCTTCAGCGAGGCTTATAGTGTACTTATCTAAGTTCTTTCAGTGTAAGCTGGAAGTCTTTGAAGCTGTTTCCTGGTGTGTGAGAAGCTGAATTGCAGCCAGTTCTTACTAAGGGAGTAATGCAACCGGGTTTCCTCCCTGCTCCTTAAGGTCACCAAACTATCAAGGAAAACCTCCAACAGTAAGGTCTATGGAAAGATCATTATTTTGAGCTAACTACATTTTTATTTGTTTTTTATATAAATATTCATAATAAGTCAAAGGGCTTGTAAACATTTGTTCAGTCCCATAAATCCATTTTTATGTTGCATTTTGTAGGTCTGGTTTACGGTGTTTCTAAGTGCCTGCTTTTCAGGACAGCGCTAAAGCTTTCAAGAGCCAATGTTTTCCATTAATACGATGTTTGGAAGTCCCGCTTGGCATGTGGTCATCGCTTTCATCAGGCAGACAGGTCAGGGTGACTGGCACTTCTTTTGCTCTGGCACTGTCTGTAGGAGTATGAGACCGTTCAAAGCTGCAGCCAGGCACAAAGGGGAGACTTGTTCCCCTCAACTCACTGACCTGAGATCAAATATGAAGCTCACACAGACTGCAGGGGAGAGTGAAATCAAAGACATAATTCTGCCACCTTCACAAAAACTTGCATCGTTGAACGTTTGGGTCATACGTCACCGCTGAGAGAGACCTTGGCCAGCAGTAAAGTTGCGCTCTTGACAAATCCTCTAAAGAAATCTGTAGCCGCTGGAAGACAAACAAGAAACTCATTCTGTATGTTACATATTCCTGGGGTAAATGGCCTAAGGGGTGTGTTATGAATGAATAAAACAAATAAATGTATGTAAAAGCCAAATTTGTCAATTGTATTTGTATTGTATGTTTTACAATTATTTAGGAAATATATCATAGTACAGTTTGTTTTTATTTGCCATGTTTAGAGAGTTTACCAGATTTTTACCTACAAAATTTTACCTACTTTTTAAGGCTTCTAAAACAGTACGTCTGTGTATTTAAGCCCTTAGTCTCCACAGTTCATGGTCCAGTAGTTTTTGTTATTCGTAGTTGTATAATATTATCTCTTCTGGGTTTTCCTGTGCCCATTGGATTTAATTATTAAAGACTATTTCCTCAAATCTCTATCTCATCATTTACTCACCCTCATGCCATCTCAGATGTAGTTTCTTTCTTCAGTGGAACACACATGGAGATTTTAGTAAAATAATCTATCTCTGTGAGTCTATAAAATGCAAGTGGATAGTAACCCAAAAGTCGATGCTTCAAAAACCACGAAAACGAACACAATGGTAATCCATACGAACTCAATTGATAAATGATTGCCTTATGAAGCAAAAAGATAGGTGTGTTTAATAGGAAACAGTGTCAAATTTGCTTGGTTTTTGAAGCATAATATTTTGAGTTACTATCCACTTGCATTATATGGACTTACAGAGACTGATTATTTTTCTAAAATCTCAGTTTGTGTTCATCTGATGAAATAAAGTCGTTTATATCTGGGATGACATGAAGATGAGTTAATTATGAGAGAATTTTTATTTTTGGATGGAGTATCTCTTTAAAAAGAATTTGACTAATTTCTCCTCATACTATCAGTGGTCGACCAGACAAGCCAAACTTAAGATTCTTAAAAAGGACCAAAGGACGCATGCAGGAAGATGGTGGACTGGAGTGAAAATCTTTAAATGTATATACCACAAGCATCATGCATTCACCCATCCATCCATCACTCCCAGCGCACACATTAATCCAGCACATTAGACTGTCAGCTTGAATACATTGACTACTGCATGTGTCAACAGGGATCTGCTTGTCTTGCCCACAGAGCAGGTGAGGTATACATGACCTGACACTCGCACAGAGACTTGTCTGAATGCCTGGAGAAAAGGGAAGAGAGGGAGTCAACAAACCTACATTAGGTCTATGGCGAGGTCACAGATTAAAGAGGCACCCACTGGCCTCAAACGGGACTAAAACTGAAAGTATGTGTGATATGAGGGTCCAAGCTGTTTCAACAGAAAAAGATCAGGTGTTGAAATGAATTCGTTTGGGACCGACCGCCTTTGCTGGAATGCAGCGTTTGCGTGTTTAACTTAAGCCTGGGATTTCACGTCTCCTTAGATGTTTCTTCAAATAACAAAACATCCATGCAGGTAAAAATAATGATTTGAGAATGATTCTCTTTGTAACAATTCAAAGGCTGAGAAAGTGAAAACAAGGCTGAAACACGCACAGAACAATAACAATGTCTACACACCATCTAAGGATTTGGAAGAGCTGAAAAAAGCCTGGCATGTCCTCAAAAAGACATCTGACTGATAGTGTTTTATACACGTTAGGTTTTGATTCGAATGATGTAAACTCTTCAGGCTCTTGTAGGTTTGTGCAGAGCTACAATCTGGAAAGATTTTAATTATACACACAAACACGTTCCTGGCAGTACAACCAATTGAAACCATTATACCTATATCGTTTACGGTCTGCAGACAGAGGGGTTCTCCTCAGCCACTTCATGTAGGATTATATGAAGACATTATAGGGTCGCTGAACAGTGTACCTGTACACAAATTTCGATCTTAGGGTCATTATCATTGTCACTGGGAAAAATTTCTGGAATGTTTTCTGCCCTCTGGCCCATGAGGCCAGATTACTGCAGCCCTAAGTGATATTCTACATTCCCCCAACAGATCCTGTGAGCTTTTGAAGAAAAACTTCAAAAAGTGGAGAAACATTCCTCACTTGTTATTCACTTCAATTAGATGAGAACACTTCTCCTGTCTATTGGTCCTTAGCACGCATCTGGAGGAGAAACAGAGACACTCGCTGTCTCCAGGATTGTCGGACCAGTGCTATGAAAACAAAACAGCTACAGCGCTGCTGTCACTTAAGAATGAACAAATATTAAAGATTGAGACCCAAATCTGGATAACAATCTAAAAATAAAACTCCTTGACCAATTTCCCACACCAATCACTAGAATAATCTTAACCACAGCCCTCTGTCTGCAATCCTTTAACTCTGTCTGGCTTCAACCATAAATGTTCTGTTTTTGCTTGTGTTTGCCATTAAAGAAATATTTCAACCAAAAATAAAAATTCTGCCACGCCATTATGACTATGTTGCCTTTTTCCCCCCAGTGGAACAGAAAAGAAGAACATTTTGGAACAATGTTAATGTTTAATACAGTATATTACAGAACAACTGGTCACACTGCAGACTCACACTGCTTTCAAAACAACCAACTCATAAGAGTCTTTCGCTCAGGAATTGGACTACACTGGTCACACTGTTTGTTTTTGATTTACTAAAAAGAATCGGCTCACAGGAGTCATTCGTTCAGGAATCAGACTACAATGGCTGTGCTGTATGTGTGTGATTCACTAAAAACAACCATATGGATTAATTCTCTCAGGAACTGGACTACACTGGTCTCACTGCATGATTTTGATTTACTAAAAAACTATTAGTTCATACAGTAGGAGTCATGTGTCTGGGAATCATACTACAGTGGTTACACTGTATGTTTTTGATTAACTAAAAAAACGGGCTAATTAGAGTCATTCATTCAGAAATCAGACTACATTGCATCCAAAATTGCATACTTCCCTATTATATAGTGGGCAAAAAACAGTAAGTGACAAGAGTAATATATTCAAATTCACAGTAGCCTACTCATAAAAGAGTAGGCAAAAAGTACCCAGATGACCTACTACTTCCGGCGAGATTCTAAAGTGTGCATTTGATGGACACTTTACTATCCCATGAGGCCACGGGAGAGGATTTGTGAATGGCAGTGAAGCAATGCAACTGACACTGGTAGGTCACATGACAGCATGGTGGATGTAATAGGTCAAAATTACATTCATACTACATAGAACATAGCGTACGTGAAGTAATTACTTATTCAAAATAAGTACATACTCAAGAGAGAATGCGATTTCAGATGCAGCCTTTATAAATCGCTAAATCATTCACTCGACAGTTTCGTTCAGAAACTCATATGTCAGGAATGAGTCACCTAAGAGTCATTAACTTGGAAATATTACTACACTGGTCACACTGTATGCATTTTTCACTAAAAAAGGACCAGCTCATACAAGTCATTTTATGTGTAATCAGACTTCACTGGTCGTTCATCATTCAGGTCTAGTTTTTTAAGAAAATGGTTCAGAAAAGGCAGACTTTACCTTTTTTTCCTGGCTTGATACTTACAGTGCCTCTGGGAAGAGATAACATGACTTTTTAGAGCACTGTTTTTCCACAGGGCCAAGAGTCTTTTGATAGACCTGTTTGCATAACTGGGCTGTCTGTGGTGTTAGAGGGTCTGAAAAATCAGGCCAGCCAAGGAAAGTAACACAGCTGCAACTGCTGGCCCCGTTGCTTTACATTAAAGCTTAGGCTATCACAAAGATGCCTTTATGATGAGAGCCACTGAGTTCAGGGGAAAGAGAGAGAGTACACACACACACGCACACGCGTACACACGCGTGCACACACACACACACACACACACACACACACACACACACACACACACACACACACACACACACACACACACACACACACACACACACACACACACACACACACACACACACACACACACACACACACACACACACACACACACACACACCATGTCAGAGCACAAGGGGAGAGGTAAGTATGTTCAAATGGAAATGTGAAGGTGCAAAAGGTTGCAATGCTATTTAGGTACTGCACATTTGCAGAGAATTATTTGGGACAAATATACACATTTCAGTTTAAAATAGAAAAAACACTCAAAGCACAGTGCCACAGAAGCAGGAGGAGCCCAGACATCTCAAACAGGAGGAGTAAAAAAAAGATTCTCTGCGTAGACGGTGACAAAAAAAAAAAAAACATTTGTTTGTAATGGATCAAAAAAGAACTGGGAAACAACATCAAATGAACTAAAATCCATCTCATAATCACTGAAGTAGCCACAAGGGTCATGTAAACATTTTCAATCAGTCTCAGACAGAGAAAAACAGTTTTATAGACGGAGTATTCTTTCCTGGAATAAGTGTGTTTTTATTCACTGAAATATTACAATGCACACGCAAGAATACCACCATGCTAATTCCTCTATTTTGAAAAGAACAACCTCAATCAATTTTATTGCATTTTTGAATTTCTTTCTACACTTTAGGCATCATGAGAATGACCAGATGTGGCCCAGGCTTTCTCTAGAGGTTTAGGTGGTTGATATTGATATCATCCAACAATCTAGTGGCCCCTGGCGCAATATCAGCAGTCTTCCACCATCCAAAGTCTTTAGTAAGAACAATGAAGCAGAGATCTCTTCAGGTCCAATCTTAGAGATTTCATTTCATTGTCATTCCAGTCATATGCATTTAGTCATATGTATACCAACCATTTCATTGTCCCACCTGCTGAAGTGCCTTTCAGTGACATTAAATACTTTCAGCAAAGATAGAGCTGTCTGTCAGAGATTGGCTTTGGGGTATTTCCTGTAAAACGGTCTTAAGTTCAAAACGCTGAAGTCTAGATGACAGCTATAAATCATCAAGTGTACATTTGGTGTGAACTATTTTTAAGCCAAACTAAGGAGGCATAGTAAAATATCATACGTGTATTTTAGAGCTGCAAGATTAATCGTTAAAAGATCGCAATCTCGATTCAAACATTTGACAAAATCACTTTCAAATCTGCGTTGGTGCTGCCGCTGACCCAGAGAGAGTTGTCATGTATAGGTATGAAATCTGATCCATCAAGTAATGAAACAAGTGAATTATAGAGTGGTGCAGGTATGACATCACTTTGTAGGCCAAAACGGGGAAGTGAGTTAGCATTTTAGCACTCCCGGTTCCATCGTCCAAAAGTCAAAGTGTTTCTGGAATGGGATTTTGGTTTAATGGCTGAAATTGGTCTGTGGTGAACACAAGCTCAAGTTATTCTGTTATTCTACAACATAAAATACATCAGTATTAGCCCACTTGTGATTTTTGAAACTGTAACGTGTCTTGAAAAAGGCGGTTGCTAACAAGTGGCTAAATGGGACTACAGAGTCTGTCGAGGAGATTAAACATCACGCCGAACAGGTCAGCTCAGTTCGCTTTCACTGCATCGTTATGGTTATAATTGTGCTCTTACAAACTATTCTAACTCAAAATATTTTTATTTATTTATTTTATTTACTTTTTTTGTCGGAAGCTTAATGATGGTGACGTTAAATTCATGCTACCGTAGTGTAGTTCGTATAGCCTACCTTTAGCTCTTCACTTCTGGCAACTGAATTTAGGCTTTCAAATTCATAAAAGATGTGCTCATCTGTAAAAATTATCTTGATGGACAAAACGTGCAAGTATCATAAACTTTTAGATTATCGCAAAAAACAAGCTTAAACAAAAGCCTATGGAAAAATCCTATTGGGTTTTTGTTGAGGGAACCAGTGTGATGTTAACTGTCGATTGGCCTTCAAAGTGACTTCATACTTGCACCACTCTATGTCACAGTGCGTGTGGGAATAATTCCGTGGATTCCAGTGCAGAGATTTAAACAAAGATAAAACAAAATAAACAAACCAAAACTACATAGAACAAGGCAAGGCAAGGCAAGGCGCAAACACAAACACAATGTAACAAATACAACGAACGAGCACAGGACACCAAACATAGGAAGACTAAATAGAGAGGCAAACAAAGGAGGCTAACGAGACAGACAGGTGGAGCAAATAAACCAATAATCAGATAACAAGGGGGAGGGATCAAACAATGACAAGAGCACATGGCTCAACATAACAAACACCCATGTGCATCACAAGACAGGACAGACATGTGACATAACCCCCTCCCTACGGAGCGGCTACCAGACGCTCCATCAGGCCAGGGCGGAACAGGAGGGACAGGCCGAGGGGGAGCTGGCAGGAGGGACAGACCAGGGCGGGACAGGAGGGACAGACCAGGACGGGACGGGACGGGAGGGACAGACCAGGGCAAAACACAGAGTCCATCAGGCGGCCAAGGCGAAACGCAGAGTCCATCGGGCGGCCAGGGCGGTGAAGACCCCTCGGGCGGCCGGGGCGGTGAAGACCCCTCGGGCGGCCGGGGTGGTGAAGACCCCTCGGCGGCCAGGGCGGTGAAGACCCCTCGGGCGGCCAGGGCGAAGCAGACAGTCCATCGTGCGGCCAGGGCGGTGAAGACCCCTGTTCCAGGCTCTGGAACAGACACTGGCACTGGCTCCAGCTCAGGAATAGCAGACACCGGCTCTGGACAGCAGACACTGGCTCTGGAACAGACGGAACCGGCTCTGGCTCTGGAACAGCCACTGGCTCCGGCTCTGGAACAGACACTGGCTCCTGCTCTGGAACAGCCACTGGCTCTGGCTCTGGCTCTGGAACAGACACTGGCTCCTGCTCTGGAACAGCCACTGGCTCCAGCTCTGGAACAGACACTGGCTCCAGCTCTGGAACAGACACTGGCTCCAGCTCTGGAACAGACACTGGCTCCAGCTCTGGAACAGACACTGGCTCCAGCTCTGGAACAGACACTGGCACTGGCTCAGGAACAGGCATTAGCTCAGGAACAGACACCAAAACTGTAAAGGCCACAAGAACACACACAAACACAGAAACAAACACTGGCTCTGGCGCTGGAACAAGCACTGGCTCTGGAACAGACATTGGCTCCAGCTCTGGAACAGGCACTGGCTCTGCCTCCGGCTCTGGAACAGGCACTGGCTCTGCCTCCGGCTCTGGAACAGGCATTGGCTCTGCCTCCGGCTCTGGAACAGGCATTGGCTCTGCCTCCGGCTCTGGAACAGCAGACACTGGCTCCGGCTCTGGAACAGGAGACACGGGTATGTCCAGGATCCGAGCCAGACGCTCCAGATAGTCCAGGTCCAGGAAGGCAGACGGCACTGGATCTGCCTCCGGCTCTGGAACGGGTACTGGCTCTGCCTCCGGCTCTGGAACGGGTACTGGCTCTGCCTCCGGCTCTGGAACGGGTACTGGCTCTGCCTCCGGCTCTGGAACGGGTACTGGCTCTGCCTCCGGATCTGGAACGGGCATTGGCTCTGCCTCCGGCTCTGGAACGGGCATTGGCTCTGCCTCCGGCTCTGGAAAGGGCATTGGCTCTGCCTCCGGCTCTGGAACGGTCATTGGCTCTGCCTCCAGCTCTGGAACGGGCATTGGCTCTGCCTCCGGCTCTGGAAGGGGCATTGGCTCTGCCTCCGGCTCTGGAACAGGCATTGGCTCTGCCTGGGGTTAAACACATTTCTGCGGGCCCCTGGGGCAGCTGAGAGCCAGTTTTTGTCCAAGGGTAGTTTATAAGCTCGGTTTATACAAACACTGGCAGGAAGACGAAACCGGAGGGGCAACTGAGCGGCCCCGGAATGGTCATGACCCAGCTGGACCCAGGGGATGGAGTCTCCACTTGCCCTGGCTATAACTGTCGTGAGGCTCGATGGCGGCATGATTGAGTAGAGCGGGAAGAGTGGAACAAAGCGTCCTCAGAAGCTTCTGACTCCAAGGAGGAGGTGACAGGTGAGTTGTGACATGCAAGGGAAGCTTGCGCAACGGTCGCAATGTCTAACAACTCGAGGCACGATTGCCCGTGTAGTCGAGGGTCGCCCCGGCCCCCGTTAAAACACGCCCTTTGTACATGGCCCCTCTGTTGAAGAGTGTTTGGCAGCAGACCGGGATGAACTATAGTCTCACAGGGTGAGCTGCTCTTCCACGATCACCTCGGGACTCGATCATGAAGCTAGCGCTGAAGCAGTCACAAATGGAGGAAGCCAAAGGCTGCAACTACCATATACCCCAGGAGCCTCTGAAAGTTCTTTCAGTGGGACCCTTTCTCACTTCAAACACCAGCTGAACACATTCTCATTGGAGAGACGTGTTAGACCGAGTCCATCTCCAAAACTGAAAAAGAGATACTCAGCCCGTGGGCGAGATTACTCTCTTCCAGTTGACCTGAAGACCCAATGGGCTCTTGAGCACTCGAGGGGAAGGACACTGTACTGATACTCCACCCTTACACGCAATACACAGGATGGCCTGCGGTGCGGAAGGTAGAGATCTGAAGCACATGTCTTTCAGGTCGGAGCTGCAGACCGATCTTGCCCAAGATGGTCACGACCCACCACCTAGTAGCACGAAGAACGAGTTTACAACTGGCCTTCGTACCAGCTGGAGGAGCGGCTATATCAAACCCTTCGCCAGCAGGATAAGATAAGCACGCACAAGTCAGGAGCACTGCTCAACACTCGGTGTGATGAATATCACTGAATTTTAAGGAGCACGTCTGCTCAACACCTAATGTGATGATTATCACATTATTATTGAACGGGGTAGCCGAGCCTGAGGTGGGGCAGCAAAGTAGAGAGAGTGGTGTTAGTGTGCTGTGCAACACTTACCTGTCTCCACTAGCGGCAGGGGACGCGTGAGAAGGCGGATGACCGGGTCCTCGAATGCACCAAGCTGCCTGCTGGCGACCAAGGGGGAGCTGAGGGGTGTAAGGCTATACAGGGTCACACCCGCCAGACTGGCCCTCTTGGGACCCAGGAACAGATGAAATTGCTCTCTCTTTGAAGTGTGGGTACCGCTTGCTCCGCTTTTTTTTTTTAGGGAGCCAGTAGCGGAACAGACACACACACAAACAGAAGGCTCCACCCGGCCCTCACCCGGGGGGAGGGAGTGATCGTGCCACTCCAAGAGCATCTCATCCATTCCTGTGCGGCCCGCTCCGGAATGCTTTCGCTGTCGCTTGCCACCTGGCTTGGCGGCACCAGGAGTGGGCTGGGCGTCTCTAGTGCGGCCGGCTCCATGCTGAGGCCTGGGTGGAGGCTGCTGCGGAGGCCCAGCAGGAGTGGCGGCCGGGGAATGCCCACAGCGACGAGCAGGCGGAGGAGCTGCCACCGGCGGCGGGTGGAGGCAGCAGCTGGCCACCGGGGCAGGATGTGCCGGATGACCTCCGTCTGCGCTTGAGCGGCAGAGAACTGTTGGATTCTCCACTGCGTCGCCGACCAGCCCAACCTGGGAAATTGGGGAGACCAGGAACCGAACCTTGTCCGCATCCGCCATACCAACCAGGCTGAGCAAACAAAGGCACTACTGGACCACCACGTTGGACATCGCCAGACCGATCACGCACGCTACGACACTCGTGCCCCGGAGGGTGAGGTCGGATAAAGTGCGGTGCTCACCTATGAGCGCACGGTCTGGATTACCCTCGTGCATGCCATGGGTGCCCTAGCCTGCAGCAACGCCATGGCATGCAAGAGGAAGCGGCTTGCCCACAGGCTTTGTAAGCTCTGCCCGTTGGAACGGACGAAACTCACAGGCCTTAGGGGGGAGACGAGGATCCCCCCAAAAGGCAGCGGCCGCCGGACACAGGTGCACCTGTGTCGACAGACCACTCCAATGTAGGGACCCTTTGCAACCCTTCACCGTTCATCCATCAAGGGTAATGAGGGGGAAAAGCTATTCAGGCAGTTTCTGGCAGAGAAAGATGCTGTTCACCACCTGATAAGCTCTCCATGCATTTCGGGAAAGAAAGGCACTGGGGCGGCGAGCTGAGAACCAGCCCGGTCCGCCCCAAGACACCAAACTCCAGATTCCAACCGAGACTGAACGGGACACGGTGGAGGTTCCACTCGAGCCCGGCAGCCTCGGCGGCCTGATTCAGCATAGCTGATAATTCTGGATCCGGCAACATTGAACTCCCGGAGGGAGACAATGCAGCCGAGTCATCATCTCTAGAAGTCAGCTCACCCTCCGATGCTGCAATCGACGTCCTGTCCTCCAGGGGAGCCCCGAGTGAAACCGCTGGCCCACCCATTACAGATGGACCAGCAGACAACACAGGAGGCTCCAGTGGTTGCAGTGGAAGGGAGGAGTGAGGAGCCCACAGGGAATGGTTACATCCAACGGTGGGACATCCAACACTATCCTCCGGTCACCCATCCCACACAGCACCCGTGCAGGGTGGGGCATGGTAATGGGGACTCGCTCTCCGCGTTCAACGAAGGCGAGTCTCGCCCTCAACACTGCGACAGTCATGTTCCCACAGTGAAAACACGAGCTGTCCACAAAAGCTGTCTCAGCGTGCTGTAAGCCCAAACACGTGACACAACAGTTGTGACCATCAGAGAGAGACAGGGAACGACCGCACCCAGAAACGCACGGGCGGAATGACATCTTGAAAAAGACGCAAACGCATCCGTGTTGCTCTTTCAGAAAATAGGACCGTCACCAGTGCCGGAGCACACAGAGGAATGACCGCGGCAACACTGAACAGAGAACTGAAACAGTGAAGCACTCACTTTTCTGCCCTCTAACCAGCCATCAACACACACAAACATTTAGAAATTTGTTGCTGTCAAAAAAGCAGTTGAGAGCTCAAAGCTCGCGATCACCGCTGCACTCGCGCTGTAGAACACCAGCACTGGGAGAGTCTTCCTGAACACCGACACACTCGCTCGTTGTAGACAACAGCACTCTCAGAGACATCAAAGGATCGGCTCCGAAGCGAAAGGCAACTAGTGCGTGCATCCACTTCCGTATTTATACCCGCGCCGCGGGGTCGGAGTGTGTGATGCGAATCACGCACGCCAATTACATTGGCTCATTCAATAGTACTCGAAGAGGATAGGCTCTCTAGCGAGATCACCATTCAGTCTACCGTCGACTACGTCTGGCGTTATTGACTGAAAGGGAACCAATCATTTCTATAATACATTTTCATTTTGCAACTTATAAAACGTTTTAATTAAAACTAGTGTAGGAAATGGCAAATCTAAATTATATTGTTGAATCTGAATTATCATTTTTCTTTAAAAGTTACACATATCGTATGGAAAATGTAAATTTAAAAAAAAGTAACCTTTTTACATACTGCATTGTCATTTTGCATATTACATTTCAAATTGAATATTGCTACCCATATGCTTCCATAAGTGTGACCCAGGACCACACTGGAGTGCAGAATTTTAGCATCTTTCTGTTCACTGTGTAACTATGATGTTATTTTTAGACTAAATGTGAGCATACATTTACTCATCTCACTTGCACAAAAACGGATTCAGTATTCCTTAATTAATAAAAACAGTGAAATGCAAACTCAGAATATTACACAAACCTGCAATACTTAATATGTTAAATAAAATAAATATACTTTATGTATTTAATCTCAGTTTATTAACCAATGTCTTTGCTTCTGATCTGATCCAATTCAACTAATAAGCAAAAATTACTTCAGATTAATGTCACCGATGTTAAGGCCAAGGGTTATTTACCACACTCCGGAGGAGCGGACACCAGAGGACAGACAACCAAGGCAAGTTTAAAAGATACGTTTTTATTAAAATTAAAAAGGGATAAAAGCAGGGGAAGGGCCGTTAGGGGCTGTGGCTTTGGTGCGATACGGGGAGGGGAGTGCTGGTAGGTATTCTTCCGCTCTTTAAGTAAGTATATCCCTCTCCTGGTGGTTCATGGGACGGGCAATAGCCCTTCTCGTCGTCAGACTTGTTGAATAAGCTCGTGGGACAGGCAGTGGCTTCTCTCGTCGTCAGACTCGTTGTATAAGCTCGTGGGACAGGCAGTGGCTTCTCCCGTCGTCAGACTCGTTGAATAAGCTTGTGGGACAGACAGTGACTTCTCTCGTCGTCAGACTCGTTGCATAAGCTCGTGGGACAGACAGTGACTTCTCTCGTCGTCAGACTCGTTGCATAAGGTTGTGGGACAGACAGTGACTTCTCTCGTCGCCAGACTCGTTGCATAAGCTCGTGGGACAGACAGTGACTTCTCTCGTCGTCAGACTCGTTGGATAAGCTAATGGGACAGACAGTGGCTTCTCTCGTCGTCAGACTCGTTGCATAAGCTTGTGGGACAGACAGTGACTTCTCTCGTCGCCAGACTCGTTGCATAAGCTCGTGGGACAGACAGTGACTTCTCTCGTCGTCAGACTCGTTGGATAAGCTAATGGGACAGACAGTGGCTTCTCTCGTCGTCAGACTCGTTGCATAAGCTTGTGGGACAGACAGTGACTTCTCTCGTCGCCAGACTCGTTGCATAAGCTCGTGGGACAGACAGTGACTTCTCTCGTCATCAGACTCGTTGCATAAGCTTGTGGGACAGACAGTGACTTCTCTCGTCGTCAGACTCGTTGCATAAGCTCGCGGGAAAGACAGTGACTTCTGAAAACAGAAACAGGGTACTTTACCAGCCGTCGCTCTCGTTCTGGGTAGGTTAGAACGGCGCCGTTGGAAGAAATAGGGAGGCTGGACCTTCTTTGGCGTGGAGTACAGTGCTCGTGAACGGTGGCAATAGAGTGGCATCGAGCTGTTCTCCTCTGCACCATACACACAATCCCAGAGACCTGGACACAGCTGAGGGGACAGATCAATTCGAAAGAATCTTCAAAGTTATGGGTCAATTTTATCCATCAGAAACTCAGAGAGATCACAGTTGTTTGATCTCACCGCACTCGTGCATAAATCACCCTTGTAACTCTCCACACGTGTTTAGTTCACTCTTTCAGACACTGCAAACTCACTCTATCTTCACAGCGATTAAACCACTCGTTTCTCTTTTCTTCATAGGATGGATGAACCAAAGAATAGTGGACTCAGATGAACATAGATTCAACGATCTTCCCAGCCGCTACTGTTATTGTCAACAGGATAACACACACTGCCCACAAACACAGGTTAGTCGTACACTGGTGATGGCAATCTTCACATATGTCTTTCTCTAAAAGGTGAATCATAAAAAGGGTGCACTTAACTTTTCCTCGGTGAATCGCGTGAATCCTGCAGCGGGTTTCCACTCTCTTTTCTGCCAGTCACTCTCCTTCCTCTGTGAAGTTTTCTCACTTACTTCGTTGCGTTGCTGTTCGTGGTTTCTTCTAAAAGAGTCACTTAATGAGCATGTCTCAGGGGACTCAACATAGAACACCGATCCGGTCTTAAACCGCTGCTTTCTCCACCTGTCACCGCTCATTGCCGCTGCTACAATCCACTGCGCACTCTTGTAGAGCTTTCCTACTGCCAGAGCATTTTTCCTCTCCTACTGTGCTTCAAGCCCCTCTCTTTATACTCCCTTTTCCCGGGCACATGCTTCAATGAAGCGCTACTCACTGGCTTCAGCTGGCGCTTGTTATGGTCTGCGGCCATGACGGGTAAACCCAGAGCCGGCCCGGTGTTACACCGGCATCTCTTCCCCCTGGAAACGAGTCAACAATTTTTTTGGTTCCGGGTTTGTTCACCCGGTGACATCAACATCACATTTGTGTTTCTTATCTTTGTTTTTATTGCTTAATTAAGATAGTTGAACTTTCTTCTCCTGCGTCATATTCTTCTGTGATACAGAATTGGAGCACAGCTGCATGTTTGTTTGTGCTGCACCCTCCACTCTACAGACCTGAATTTGCATTTCCTTTAGCCTAACTTGTTTATTTTACTTTTGGTGTGAAAGGGCCTTTACATTTGCAAAAAAAACCAAACAAACCGTTTTTTTGTTTTTCAAACAAACAGCCCAGCCCAGATGAGAAAAAGTCAACAACAAAAAGCGTGTTACGTTACTTTTGCATGTTTTGTTTGAGTAACACAATATTGTAATGCATTACTTTTAAAAGCAATTTTTACTTTTAAAAGTCCCCAGCACCGGGTGCCGCGTCTCTTCGCAGAGATAAAAAAACAAGTTGTTTATGACCCGCAGGATTTTATAAAGATTTAAATGCAAACGAAAAGGCATGAGAGTTGGCTGTTTTTGTCAATTGTAAGTTTTAATTTAAAATGTTTGTGATTTTAAAGTCAAGTCAAGTCAAGTCACCTTTATTTATATAGCGCTTTTTACAATACAGATTGTATCAAAGCAGCTTCACAGTGATAACATGAAAATAATATAACAGAGTTTGTTTCTAAAAGAAAATTGAGTCAACGTCCACCTTAAGTAAGGCAGATCAATAATATTATTGAATATTAAATGTCCCCAACTAAGCAAGCCAAAAGCCAAGGCAACAGTGGCAAGGAACCAAAACTCCATCAGGTGACAGAATGGAGAAAAAAACCTTGGGAGAAACCAGACTCAGTCGGAGGGCCAGTTCTCCTCTGGCCAACGAAGGAACAGTGCATGATTTATGATTCGGGCAGCATTACAAGGCAGATTGGATCGGAACATCTAGAATATTTATCCATTTCCATCTTTTGGAAGTCCAAGTAATCACGCCGGTGTTGAGACGAGTTGTTGAGGATCAGTGCCGTCCACCATAGAGGGTCCATATCGCCGGTGTTGAGTCGACTAATCACAGGCTTTGTGATTGGGGTATCTGAAGTCTCCGTGAAAGGCTGGATACAAACTGGAGCTGACGAACGCCGTTTTTCTCGGGACTCGCGTCCCGAGATAACAGCAGAAAAGCAAAAAGGGAAAATAATTAGCGTAGCTGCTGTTCATAATGATATCCATAACACCGGGGCGTAAATGATAAAAAACATGAATACAGTGATTCTTGCGTCCCAGAGTCACCCCCCTCCGTCCCCCACTCAACTCAGCCCTGCTTACTGACCTCTACATCCCTCCTGCTGCTGAGACCCAACCACAATCTCACAATCTCTCCGCAGCCCAACCATACGCGCCGACCCGTTTGACTAAGGCTGTCGAGCCCCACTGTCGTCGTTAAAGCAGGTTCAGTGGCAACGGTTCCGTATGGCATACCACCTACCGCAACACAATATCTACCCAACCACCCGTCATTCACGCAATATACACAGGAACGTAATGACTGTAAATACTATGCAACCTATACAAATAACCTACAGAGTCTTCAAGTTTTATAATATTAAATGCATTTGATCTGATTCAGCAGTGGTATAAAAGGTAAGCATTATGTAAATGCTTGGCTAAAGAGATGCGTCTTTAATCTAGTTTTAAACTGGGACAGCGAGTCAGAGCCTCGAACAATATCAGGAAGGCTATTCCAGAGTTTGGAGCTAAATGTGAGAACGCCCTTCCTCCTTTAGTGGACTTAGATATCCTAGGCTAGGCTATGACCAGAAGCCTCGAATTTAGTGATCTTAAAGAACGCGATGGATTGTAGGGCGATAGAAGGTCCATTAAATACACAGGAGCTAAACCATTTAGGGCTTTATAGGTCAGTAATAGTACTTTGTAATTGATACGGAATTTGATAGGTAACCAGTGTAGAGATGATAAAATTGGTGTTATATGATCATATTTTCTAGACCTAGTAAGAACTCTAGCAGCTGCATTTTGCACTAACTGTAGCTTGTTTATTGAGGATGCAGGACAGCCAGCTAATATAGCATTACAATAGTCTAGTCTCCAGGTCATGAATGCATGAACTAACTTTTCTGCATCAGAAACAGATAGCATGTTACGTAGCTTTGTAATGTTTCTAAGGTGGAAAAAGGCTGTTCTTGTAACATATGAAATATGATTTTCGAAAGACAAGTTGCGGTCTAGTATAACACCCAGGTCTTTTACTGTAGTGGATAAAGTAACAGGACATCCTTCTATATTAAATTTGTATTGTAAGTGAGTTTGTGGGTAGTTTTTTGGACCAATAAGTAATACCTCAGTTTTATCTGAATTTAGTAGCAGGAAATTACGCGTCATCCAGCATTCTATATCTTTGAGACACTCTGTCAAATTTGATAAGTTAGTGTTTTCATCTGGCTGTGATGAAATATATAATTGAGTGTCATCAGCATAACAGTGGAAATTAATTCCATGTTTTCTTATAATATTACCAAGTGGGAGCATATATATTGAGAATAGCAGAGGGCCTAACACCGATCCTTGTGGCACTCCATAGTCTACTGACGTTATCTTTGATTTTTCCCCATTTAAACAGATAAAATGATAATGGTCTGATAAGTACGATCTAAACCAGCTTAATGCCTGTCCCTGAACACCAGTGTAGTTTTGTAGTCGATCCAGGAGTATTTTATGATCGATAGTGTCGAACGCAGCGCTAAGATCAAGTAGAACTAGTATTGAGATACAGCCTTGGTCAGAAGCTAAAAGTAAATCATTTGTAATTTTAACTAGCGCAGTTTCTGTGCTATGATGCGGTCTGAATCCTGACTGGAATTTTTCATATATCTCATTTTCTTGCAAGAAAGAGCACAATTGAGCGGACACAATTTTTTCTAGTATTTTAGACATAAATGGAAGATTTGAAATGGGTCTGTAATTTGCTAAGTTATTTGGGTCTAATTGCGGTTTCTTAATGAGAGGTTGTATTACTGCCAGCTTGAATATTCTTGGAACATGACCTAAAAATAAAGACGAGTTAATAATATTGAGAAGAGGCTCTTCCACTACAGGTAACACTTCTTTCAGTAGTTTAGTGGGTATTGGATCTAATAAACATGTTGTTGGTTTCGATGCAATGATAAGTTTATTTAGCTCTTCCTGTCCTATAGTTGTAAAGCGGTGTAGTTGTTCCAGAGGGGCGATAATTGAGGCTGAATCATAAGACACCATAAAAGAGTGTAATTTTACAATTGTGTTACGGATGCTTTCTATTTTCTCATTAAAGTAGTTCATAAAATCATTATTACTATACTGTAACGGAATATTTTGCTCTGGTGATGTCTGTATATTTGTTAGTCTTGCCAAGGTGTTAAATAAAAACCTTGGATTATTTTGGTTATTTTCTATTAGTTTGTGGAGATGCTCAGCCCTGGCTGCTTTTAGAGCCTTTTTATAACGTGACATACTGTCTTTCCACGCGATTCTAAAGACCTCTAAATTAGTTTGTTTCCATTTACGCTCTAAAGTACGAGTTTCTCTCTTGATAACATGCGTAGCACTGTTGTACCAAGGTGCTTTAGTTTTCTCTCTAACCTTTTTTGATCTAATTGGTGCAACAATATCTAATGTACTAGAGAAAATGGTGCTCAAACTGCTAGTCATTTCCTCTAGTTCATCTGTTTGTTTGGGTTCACTGAGCAGCTGAGATAGATCAGGTAAGCTATTTGAGAATCTATCTATAGTGGTTGGAACGATTGTTCTGGCTGGTCTATAACGTGGCGCAACATGACAAATTTCAGCAGTACGTATTATACAAGTTACCATGTGATGATCAGTGAGATCGTCACTTTGCGGTATAATATCTATATCAGTTGGATTGGTTCCATATGATATAATTAAGTCTAGTGTATGATTTAGACGATGAGTGGGACCACTGACGTTTTGCTTGACCCCAAAAGAGTTTAATAAATCTGTAAACGCAGTCCCTAACGCATCATTTGTGTTATCTACGTGTATGTTAAAATCTCCAACAATTATTGCTTTATCGGTATTGACCAATAGATCTGAGAGAAACTCTGCAAACTCTTTTAGGAAATCAGCATAGGGCCCTGGAGGTCTATATACAGTAGCCAAGGCTAGAGATAATAGGGATTTCTTTCTTACATCTAAGAGCGTAATATTTAGTACAAGTACTTCAAACGAATTAAACCTGTGACCTGTTTCCTGAGTAACATTAAGAATATCTCTATAGATTGTTGCAACACCGCCGCCACGACCGATCAGACGGGGCTCATGCTTATAACAGTATCCTGGTGGACTAGACTCATTTAGACCGAAATACTCATTTGGTTTAAGCCAGGTTTCAGTAAGGCAAAGTACATCGAAGCTATTATCTGTGACCATTTCATTTACAATAACCGCCTTAGGTGTGAGCGATCTAATGTTTAGAAGACCTAGTTTTAGAAATTGTTTTTGTTCACTGATATTTAGATTTTCAAGTTTAATTACAATAAGATTTTTCCTAGATCCTACAGTAGATTTATTATATGGCCTCACTAAACGAGGAATAGACACAGTTTCTATATAATGTTCTACACTACTTATATCAATTAATTTGGCACAGCAAAGACTGTGATTTGGACTTTGATTTTCTAGTCATATGGTGTGTAACGTCTTGGAGATGTTGTCCGACAGAACAGCCGCTCCGATTCTGCTGGGGTGCAGGCCATCAGCGCGGTAGAGCCTAGGTCGCTCCCAGAACAGATTCCAATTATTTACAAAGAGCAGTTTCTGTTCATTACACCATGACATTAACCATTCATTTAGTGCAAATAATCTACTGAACCTTTCCTGTCCTTGTCGGTACGTGGGAAGCGGTCCAGACACGATGATCGTTGCCTCAGGCGCTGTGCTGCGTACCGTCTCAATCAGGCTCTTGTAGTCCTGCTTCAGAACCTCCGTCTGCCGCAGCCTGATGTCATTCACTCCCGTGTGCAGCACAACAGCTCCGACGCGCTCGTCACCGTTCAGGATCTCGGGAACCTGTGCGGCGACATCAAGAACACGAGCACCAGGAAAGCAGTGAGTGCGCACCGTACCCTTACCTGAGGTAGCGCGGACATGACGGACCATGGAACTGCCGATGATCACGGCGTCGTCGTGTTCCGACTCGCGAAGGGGGGAGAAGCGGTTCCGGGTGGAGATCTCGAAGACCGGGAGGGGCGGTGAGGTTCTTGCTCTGGTCCTGGCTCGTATCTTTCGCTGTGGGATCACCCAGGGTCCATGGTGTTGTGTCGGTGCCGGAGTGAATGATGCCAGAGATGATCGCGTCCTCCTGGGCAGAGAAACGCACAGAGTAGACGAAGTCGGAGTCAAAAAGTTACTAACCACTGACTTATGAGCATCGGCGCGTGACGTTTCAAGCGCTGATCGCCGATCCCGCAGCTCGGCTTGTTTCCCCAGTAGACCACGGATCTGTTTCTCCACCGATTCCAGCTCCAATCGTACCGAAATCAGCTCAAATGTGTCCTCACCTGCACTCAGAGGTAACGTTAGACACACATCCGATATGTTCGCCATTATAACAGATGAACAGAAAATTAGTAGTGATACTACCAATATCACTACTAATTTAGGACTGAAATGCTGGATATAACCTGTATCCTTTCGCTGAAACGGGTGTAAAATAAGACGGTCGGTAGGCGCGAGGCCACGCGTGAAATGCTAGCAGACTAAAGGTTAGTAGCCGAGATTCGCAAAGTTGGATCTAAGTAGCGATATCAAAGTAATCCGATTGTTTTTTATAAGGAATAGTAGCGAGGATAAGTTCCCATGATATAAAAATAGAAAGTGCTTGTTTATAAATGAGTTGAAAAGAAGAAAATCAAGGATTAATGAATCAATTCGACGGAGCTCCACACAAAAAAAGTGTTTAAAGTATGTTTAAATGTTTTGCCACTTGCTTGAGCAACTTGATATATAAAACTATAGCCTAAGTAATTAATTGAATAATACGTTGTTTAAATTTAGTGCATTTAAAAGTGACTACGGTGTACAAAGAGAATCACAATGCTGAAAACCACTTTCAAGTTTTGGATTTGAAAATCACAAATAAATGTTGTGTTTGTGGCACTGCAAACGCATCATGTGAAAGCACAATGAGCCCGTGCTTCTTCTGCACCGCATACGTACTACAATACGTACTGCAAAAGGAGTAAGTGTGAACCTGGCGTAAAATGAAGTAGCCTGTGTTTACTGTACTGATGCAGGCCACACCAACATAAGTCATCCAACATAGTTGTAGAGGCTGCTGTGTGGAGACGCTGCCCAACTGCAACCATACAAAGGTCTCATTCTGTAGTAAAATGGAGGTTCAGGAATGTCCACGGAAGGTATTAGACAGCAGACATGTAAATATTTCCATATCGCTTCAGTTAAACTTCTTGGGGGCAGTTTTCCTTTGCTCTCAGCACTACATTTGAAGGAAATTAATCCTGGCACAAACTATGGAAGTGTATTTTCTGTGGAAATAGTTGGGGGATGCTGGGATTTAAGTTTAAGAAACATTTTAGAGACGAAGACAGAAATGGAAAAATGTAGTAGGGTGTGTAGAAGTTCAGATGGATGATTTTGAGGATGAGTGCAGGCTTTAGGCAAGGGGCCAGTGCAGAGAAACAACTGGTGTGGACAGACAGTGAAGAGTTACATTAAAGAAGGAGGAGGGCCACCATATATGAAAGGTGCTTCATAAAATTTGTAAACCTAGAAGTCCTCATTGCTTATTTTTTCATTAGCTGACTTTAATGATGAAAAGGCGGGGAGAACTTTGAGGAAGCTGGGGGAAGCATCCTCACAGAAACTTCTTTATGAGTTTCACGCACGATGCGCACCTGCAGAGACACACATGGTGTGTCAGTGGAAATGCACTGAGAGCTGCAGATAAACACACAGCCACAGAGTGCCTGTGTTTGGCTGATCGTTGCACATAGGAAACTCTGTTTATTGAGCCAATCGCTTCTCATGGATTGAAAACACAAGGGCAGTTCATGAAGAAAATTAGCAGGAAAGTAAAAAAAGAGAGCATATGTTTCCTATAAAAGCATGAAGAAATGTGACCAAAATTGAAAAAACAAAAAAGACTGCACTGGCTTTGGAGTTTTCTTACACATTTCTTCAATATCTGGTCTATTGTTAAATGCCATTCAGAGGTAAAGTAACTTATTCTTGAACTTAATGAACTTAAGCCATTCATTCATTCATTTAAGCCATTCATTATGACACAGCTAAAAAACAAAGACAAAAATTAATTTGCAAGCATTTAGATCGATAAACAACTTTGCATTATGACAGTGATTAATAATCACTATCATCATTAATAATCACCAACTATCATCACTAATAATAATCATAATTTTTAGATGGTCACAAATTTATGAATTTTTAATAATAATAAATATAAATAAATTTGTGACCATCTAGATTATTATTGCTATTAGTAATATATTTTTATTATTATTATTAATAATACAGATATGTGTAATTATAACAATAGCAATACTGTCCAATGTCAACTCAAAACTGCTTTTCCAGTTGACTGCCCAAAATTTCAGCACTATGTGGGAAAATCACAATATACTAAATACATACCAAAAAAGACATAATGCCAACAATCAAACAAATGTTACAACACAAAAGCTAGTGAACTATTCAAATACATTCATTTGAAATACCTGCATTCACATTTCTCTATGGCACAACCATTGATGTGACTTGATGCTAGCAAACCAGATAAATATTAAACAACTGTTTAAGAACATAATTTAGCATTTTAAATATTTGACATTTTATTACATACAGTGAGAGTCTCACATGCACAGAAATCATTTAATGTGTGGTAATCCTTCAAATGAGCCTGACACCATGGCCATTAAGCCACCATAAGAGATCCTCTACTGAATATTGATGAGCTGGACACCAACACTAGGGCAATGTTAGAGCTTTTGGACTGATATTTTCTGGCATTATATCAGTTACCATTTCCATCTTGACATTGCCAGGTGGTTAAGGGAGGTCCGGATGATGATTTGGGGGCCTCACATTGGGTTTGTTTAGCTAAGTTTAAATACATAAAGATTTCTCCAGAAATATCAAGAACTATTGGGTAGTAGAGTGATTAGAGCCAATCTGATGGCAAACCTGATGTTTTGACAAGATTTAAGAACAATCTTGTGGTTCATGATCACGATAGACCTGAGAACCTGTTTGTGTACATAAAGTGAATGGAGAATGCGTTGATATATACCTCCCAAATAAGATGCAACTTTTACTTTTCCCTGATCGTCAATGGAGCTTTTCCAACATTATCACTCTTAATTTTTGAGGGAAGGCCATAATATACAATAATGACTGGAGTCATATAAACTCTCAAAAGAGGGAAAACACTCTTTGAGACACTTGTGGAGAAATCAGCCTCACGTGATAGGAAAAACAGAACCACAATATTTTCAGACTGTGTTACAGCAATATATCATACTGTATACTGGGGCTTATGGGTAGAATATAATGCACTTTTAGCATTAACATACAATACAAAGTCATTGTATGGAAGACAGCAGCTTAGACATTCTGATAATGTGACATGTTTTTTTTGTGTTCTATTCAAAAGCGAAAGTAAAACAGGTTTGAAATAATATTAGGGAGAGTAAATGTTGACAGAATTTTTATTTTGGGGTGAACTGTACTTTTAAAGACTGTTTTTAAGAATTTCCTTGAGATCTGAAAGTAAGGGTGTCTGTCAACTAAAATCACAGTCTGTGGTCAGGAGAGATGAGCACTGGAGTAGAGGCACATGCAGACTGCCCGCTGACAGCATTCATTCAGCAGAAACAAAGTAAACATCTGTAATGTGACTAACATGCATATAGCCTCAATTCTGCTCTCTGTGGTGCCTCGGAAAAGCATTTATTTGCAACTGTCAAAAATAAAGATGTTTTCCAAGCTTTACTTAAAAAAAATAATATGTCCACCATCACTGCTAACGTTCAAAAGTTTGTGTCATGATCTCTGGATGGATAACAGGAAGCAATTACAAGTGAAACTCTTTATTGGGCCAGACTGACAAGTTGCACAAGACAACGGGTGTGGATGGATGGCGCAGGGACTTCGATGGCCAGGACCAGAAAACGGATCAGGGGGTGAGATGAAATAATGGCGACGAATAATCCAGCACGAAGACGATGATGACGGAACTCCAACACGAAGATGATGACCACAGGAACACGAAAGCAGGAAGACAGGACTGGAACACCGACAGAGGAGACATTAAACAATGATCTGACAAAAGGGATGAGACAACGGTGAGTATATATAGAGTGATGAGATGGGCTGCAGCTGGTGAATGAAATGATGATCAGCTGGAGTGCTTTAGGTAATGACACTCAATCACGCCCACTACACACGCACACTCATACAACAACATAAACACGAGACGAGAAGGAACCAATGAATTCGTATACCGTGACAGTTTGGGGTCAGTACTTTTTAAAATGTATTATGCTCACTAAGGCTGCATTTATTTGATAAAATAATTAGTTCAAATGGTAATCTTGTGAAATATTATTAAAATTTAAAATAACTTTTCTATTTTAATATGCAATTTATTCCTGTGATGGCAAACTGAATTTTTAGCAGCCATTACTTCAGTCTTCAGCGCCACATGATCCTTCAGAAATAATTTTATTATGCTGATTTGGTGCTAAAAAAACATTTCTTATTATTATAAATGTTGAAAACAATTATGCTGCTTAATTTTTTTTGAAAATCTGATTATTATTTTTTTCAGGATTCTTTGATAAAACGTTTTTAAAAAGTCTTCATTTGAAAAAGAAATATTTTGCAGCAAGTCTTTATACTGTCACATTTGATCAACTTATTGAATCCTTGCTGAATAAAAGTAATAATTTGAACAGTAGGCTATGCTCCAAGATCCTGAAACCACTTTGAAAATCTAGGATTCAAAGTCAAATATAAATAATAATATAAACAGAATGTGCTTTTAAAGAACTCTAATTAATAAGAATTATTTCAGGTTATATTTTAAAATGTGTGATACTGATCTTGCAAACTTTCTTTGTTCAGACAGTCAGATGTTCTTGCTTCCATTGCACAAGCACAAGATGCTCTTTGAATCGTTCTCAAATCATGAGAAAATGTTCATCAGGTTTTACACAAACTTGTGAAGTTCTTGCAGCTCGAGTGCTGCTGTCGTTAAAGCAAAAGAGGGATTTTTAATGCAACTTTTTACTCAAACTGTCAATACGATCATATCATTTGCAATGGGAAAATGTTAAACTCCTACTAGTTGGCCCATATTTTTGAACCTCTAGGGAGGTGGTAAATAGGTAAAAGAGAAGAGCACTTTACTCAGAACATCTCAGCTAGATTTAACTACTAATAACTAAATACTAATAAATACTATTAATGTGCCAAATAATAAGCAAACTATTGACTCACATTTAGGATTTTTTGGTTCATGTTGACTACAGACATGTGGCTGACACAGTACGACTAGCTATGTGAACACAATGTGATTCCAAGCCCTGTCTAACACAACACAGACTCATATCAGCAGTCCAATACACTATAAAATGTATTGTGGATCATTTTGGAAATGACAAAGATGGAAGGAATTAGGATTGTGCTCATTTTAAATTAGATGTTCAAGAGAAAATCTTTTTCTCTTATGATGAGAGATGAGAGATCACATGATGAGATGCTCATGATAAAATGGGGTGCAAATATGAAAAAACTAAATGCAAATAGGCAAGAACAACATGTGATTTGTGCTTTGAGAGGGCCAGGAAAATTTAATTCAGCATGTGGAATCAATTCACTCAATCATCAGTTCACTAGTGACTGTAATTACAGCCTCAGGGAAAAATGGATAAACTTTATCATATGTAAAACAATGTCTTCTTGAGGAAAATTGGACAAATAACATCTCTGAGGAGCATTTAACTGTCATAATTTCACAGAGTATGTATAAGTGAAACAATCCACATACAGGACTTGATCTGTTAATCTCCAAATCCTCCCTCTCGAGGTTATACATAAAGTTTAGAAAGCCCAAACACCTAAATAGGATTAAAAAGTTAGCTGACATTAACTAACCGGTTTCAAACATTTCAAAATTCATTTATCAGATTGCTCTAAAATGAATAAGAACCTCTAGAATTATTCAAGAATACTTTATCTGAAACACATGCATTCGATCTAAGCAGTGTTGCATGATCGCAATATATATGCAGTATATATATATATATATATATATATATATATATATATATATATATATATATATATATATATATATATATATATATATATATATATAAAAGTTACAAACAAAGCTCATCTCTGAGCAACACACAGTGACGTTCCTGAATTAATCTGTATTTCTGAACGAAACTGTTGAGTGGATGATTTAGCGATTTATAAATGCTGCGTCCGAAATCAAATACTCTCTTGAGTAAGTACTTATTTTGGATAACTAATTACTTCATGACCGCGAAAAAAGTCTGTTCCCTATCGGTCAGTCACTACAACGTAGGTCATGACTGACCAATAGGAATCTCGCTAGAGAGGCCAATCTACTTCGAGTGAAACTAAAACAAGCCAATACACATTGGCGTGCAATCATTTGCAACAGCTGTGCAGCCTCGCAGCGCGGGTATTTAACAAGCAGCTGGTGCGATTGCACACTAGCTTTTTGCTTCGGAGCCAAGCATTTCGTATGCTGAACAGAGTGAATTTGAAAGCAAGCCTCTTCTTGATCTCTCCACTTTGGTGCGGGCGTGACGGCACAGCAGTGCGAGCGGTCTTTTTCTCTTCTCTCTCTCTCTTCTTTGTTTGTTGTTTTAAAACTGAGCAAAAAAAAAAGCTGTTTTCACGGCTGGTAAGGTGCGCGGTTAAAGCGCTCAACGGCCGCTTTTACGGCTGGTAAGGTGCGCGATTAAAGCGCTCAACGGCCGTTTTCACGGCTGGTAAGACCAGCGAGAGAGAATCGCGCACAGACAGGTGCACATTCCTGTCTGTGTTCGCCGTGACCGTTCCCCTGCGTGCTTCAGCACCAAGGAGAGCAGTCTCTAAAAGAGCTTACACAGATAGTTTGCGTCTTTTTCAAGATGACATTCTATCTGTGTGTTTCTGGATGCGGTCGTTACCTGGGGTCGCGGGATGGTCACGATCGCTGCCTTGTGTGTCTGGGCCTCGAACACGCACAGGCAGCGTTCGTGGATGAGTCATGTACCCATTGTGGGAAGCAGACTGAGGCCATTAAACACATCCAGCCGCGGCGGTCAGCTGCTGCCTCCACCCCACCGCCCGCGGCTCCTCGGTCTGCTCGTCGCCGTGGGCGTCCGCCTGCGTCTGCCCCTGCTCCCGCGCCGCAGCAGCAGCCTCCATCCAAGCGGCACCGTGGAGCCAGTCGCAGGCAGGGCGCCCCGCCCGTCCAGGCCCCCGCCAAGAGGGGCGGCAAAGCCAAAGGTAAGCGGCCCTAGGACGGGCGACCCAGAGGTGGAAGGGACTGCTCTCCAGGAGACGATGACTGCATCGCTCCCTCCCCCGGAAGAGGGCTGGGTGGAAAATCCTTTGTTTCGCTTTGTTTGTGTTCCGCCGCTGGCCTTAAAACCAGCGGTACCCAAATTTTCAATAAAAGAGCAGTTTCTATCAGTGGGGGGTCGGAATCCTTACCACTCTCATCCGCCTCTTCTATCGCCAGCCGGCAGCTGCGTACGGTCCGAGAACGCCACCGAGCCGCCCGCACCTCCTGCCCCGTGGAACCAGGTAAGTGCTGCACAGCACACTCAGACCCCGCTACGGGCCGCCTCCCAGAGAGAGCCTCCCGAGCCGCGTCCCTGTGTTCCACCTCGCTGCCCCACTCCGGGTATGCCTACGGTTCCTTTGGTCCCACTTGTACGGTCTCTGCGAGCCTGGTTAGCGCTCCCCAGGCCGTTTCGCTGGCTCATTCGAACCATCAGGCTCGGCTTTGCGATTCAGTTCGCCCGGCGTCCCCCCAAGTTTCGGGCCATCCACTCCACTACAGTGAGAGCAGCCGATGCCCATGTCTTGCGTGCGGAGATCGCAGTCCTACTGGCAAAGGATGCGATAGAGCCGGTCCCTCCAGCCGATATGAGGTCAGGGCACTACAGTCCCTACTTCATTGTACCCAAGAAAGGTGGTGGGTTACGACCGATCTTGGATCTGCGAGTTTTGAATCGGAGCCTCCACAAGCTACCGTTCAAAATGCTCACGCAGAGACGCATTTTCGAACGCATCCGTCCCCATGATTGGTTTGCAGCGATCGACCTGAAGGACGCGTACTTTCAAGTCTCGATTCTTCCTCGACACAGGCCATTTCTGCGCTTTGCGTTCGAGGGTCGAGCATATCAGTACAAAGTCCTACCCTTCGGGCTGTCCCTGTCCCCCCGTGTCTTCACGAAAGTCACGGAGGGGGCCCTTGTTCCCATGAGAGAACAGGGCGTTCGCATCCTCAACTATCTCGACCACTGGCTCATACTAGCACACTCTCGAGATCAGCTATGCGAACACAGGGACCTAGTGCTCAGGCACCTCAGCCAGTTGGGTCTTCAGATCAACTGGGAAAAGAGCAAACTCTCCCCTGTGCAGAGGATCTCTTTTCTCGGTATGGAGTTGGATTCGGTCGCCCAGACAGCGCGCCTCACAGAGCAGCGTGCTCAGTCGGTGCTGAACTGCTTGAACACGTTCAAGGGCAGGACAGCGGTCCCACTGAAACTCTTTCAGAGGCTCCTGGGGCATATGGCAGCAGCATCAGCGGTAACCCCGCTCGGCCTGCTACATATGAGACCGCTTCAGCACTGGCTTCACGGCCGAGTCCCGAGATGGGCGTGGCATCATGGCACTCACCGGGTGGCAATCACACTGGAGTGCCGCCAGACCTTCAGCCTGTGGTCAGACCCCTCGTTCCTGTGGGCAGGAGTCCCCTTGGAACAGGTGTCCAGGCATGCTGTGGTATTCACAGATGCCTCTGCCACCGGCTGGGGTGCCACGTACAACGGGCATGCAGTGTCAGGGGTGTGGACGGACCCTCAACTGCATTGGCACATCAACTGCCTCGAGTTGCTAGCAGTACATCTCGCCCTGACCCGCTTGAAAAGACGGCTACAGGGCAGGGACGTGCTGGTCCGTACGGACAACACTGCGACCGTTGCGTACATCAACCGTCAAGGTGGTCTACGCTCCCGTCGCATGTCGCAACTCGCCCGCCATCTCCTCCTCTGGAGTCAGAAGCATCTGAGGCCGCTTCGAGCCATGTATGTCCCCGGCTTGCTCAACCGTGTGGCCGACGAGCTATCACGAGCTGTGCTCCCGGGAGAATGGCGACTCCACCCCCAGGCGGTTCAGCTGATCTGGAGAGAGTTTGGGGAGGCTCAGGTAGACCTGTTTGCCTCCTCCGATACCGCGCACTGCCAGCTGTTTTACTCCCTGACCGAGGGAACACTCGGCACGGACGCACTGGCACACAGCTGGCCCCGGGGCCTTCGCAAATATGCGTTTCCCCCAGTGAGCCTACTTGCGCAGACACTGTGCAAAGTCAGGTAGGACGAGGAGCAGGTCCTTCTGGTGGCTCCCTATTGGCCCACCCGGACTTGGTTCCCAGAACTCATGCTCCTTGTGACAGTCCCTCCCTGGCCCATTCCTCTGAGGAAGGACCTTCTGACTCAGAGACGGGGCACCCTATGGCACCCGCGTCCAGACCTCTGGAAACTCCATGTCTGGTCCCTGGACGGGACGCGGAGGTTTTAGGTGACTTACTCCCTGAGGTACTTAACACCATCACTTCAGCACGGGCGCCGTCCACGAGACGTGTTTACGCCCTGAAGTGGAACCTGTTCGTCGAGTACTGTTCTTCTCGCCGAGAAGACCCCCGAAGATGTCCGATAGGGTCTGTGCTTTCCTTTTTGCAGCAGGGGTTGGAGCGTAGACTGTCTCCCTCCACCCTCAAAGTACATGCTGCCGCTATTTCAGCTTATCACGACCACATAGATGGCAAAGCAGTTGGAAAGCACGACCTGGTCGTCAGGTTTCTTAGGGGGGCGAGACGATTAAATCCTCCTCGACCCCCCTCCATACCCTCTTGGGATCTTTCCCTGGTGCTTCGAGCACTTCAGGATGTTCCCTTTGAGCCTCTGCAGTCAGTAGACTTAAAGCTTCTTTCCATGAAGACTTTGCTGCTGGTTGCACTGGCCTCTGTCAAGAGGGTAGGAGACCTGCACGCATTTTCGGTCGATGAATCGTGCCTAGAGTTCGGGCCGGGTGACAGCCACGTGGTACTAAGACCCCGGCCTGGCTATGTGCCCAAGGTTCCTACCACTCCCTTCAAAGACCAGGTAGTGAACCTGCAAGCGCTGCCTTTGGAGGAGGCAGACCCAGCCCTGGCTTTGCTCTGTCCCATTCGCGCTCTGCGTATGTACGTGGACAGAACTCAAAGCGTCAGGACCTCAGACCAGCTCCTTGTCTGTTACGGAGGCCAGCAGAAGGGAAAGGCTGTCTCCAAGCAGAGGATGGCCCACTGGATAGTGAATGCCATCGCCTTGGCTTACCAAGCACAACGCATGCCCTGCCCGCTCAGGTTGCATGCACACTCCACGAGAGGCGTTGCATCCTCCTGGGCACTGGCACGTGGCTCCTCGCTAACAGATATCTGTAGAGCTGCGGGCTGGGCGACACCTAACACGTTCGCTAGATACTATAGCCTACATGTAGAGCCGGTCTCCTCCCGTGTTCTCACCCTAGACGGGTAGAAGCACTGAGAGGTCTGGCTCTGTCGGCTTGCTGCTCCCTACTGTGCACCCTTATTGCTCCAGAGTAAAACCTGTCGAGTCCTCCATAACCCCTCGGCCCGGACATGGCGGAGCGTCCGGCGCCAGGCGCTTATCCGCTGAATCCTTGAGAACCGTATCTGGGCTGGGTTCCATTTGTTCCCCTACGGGGATCCCATATGTGTATATTCCACGGCTGCTCCTATCGGAAGCCCGTGTCTTTCCCTTGGGCTACCCATTATTTCATATGCGGTACAGCCTTCGGGCTAGTCCATATGCATTTCCACATAACTCTTTGAAGAAGTGGCTTCCGCAGCGTTCCTTCCTAAACAGAAAGGGCACGCTTTCCCAGTGTTCCAATATCTCACTGTATGGGTTATCACGGAACAACAGTGTCAGAATCACTGTGTAAGCCTCCGCCTATCGTCCTTCCAGGCAAGAAGGTGTAGAGGCTTGCATGGGGGCGCTGGATAGGGTGCAGCAGCTGTGGCGCTTTGGTAGGGATTCCTATTGGTCAGTCATGACCTACGTTGTAGTGACTGACCGATAGGGAACGTCTTGGTTACATATGGTAACCCTCGTTCCCTGAGGGAGGGAACGGAGACGTAGGTCCCGTTGCCACATCTGCTGCCGCCCGCTGGGGCGGCCAGCTTTTTCAGGCTTGGCTCCTCAGCAAAAAACTAGTGTGCAATCGCACCAGCTGCTTGTTAAATACCCGCGGTGCGAGGCTGCACAGCTGTTGCAAATGATTGCACGCCAATGTGTATTGGCTTGTTTTAGTTTCACTCGAAGTAGATTGGCCTCTCTAGCGAGATTCCTATTGGTCAGTCATGACCTACGTCTCTGTTCCCTCCCTCAGGGAACGAGGGTTACCATATGTAACCGAGACGTTCTACATAGTATGAGCATGCGTAATATTAATGTAATAAGGACGTACAACATTCGCCAAGCTATCATTATCATATGACCAACCAGCTTCAGTTATGTTGCTTCACTGACATTCCAACACTATCTCACGACCAATTCGTACGAATTTTACTATTTGTCTACACCCACGTTATGGGTAGGTTTAGGGGCGGGGTCAGGGGTGGGTAATTCGTACAAATTCATACGAATTGGGCAACTCGTAAAATATGTACGATTTAGCAAAAATCTTACTAATTCGTACAAGTGAGGTCATATGAATTCGTACGAATTAGCCACCTCGTAAAATTCATATGAATTGCCGTGAGATCGGGGTGGACATTCACAAATCCTCTCCCGTGGCCTCATTGGATAATAAAGCGTCCATCGTATGCACACTTCAGAATCTCGCCGGAAGTAGTAGGTCATCTGGGTACTTTTTGTGTACTCTTTAATGAGTACTGGGAATTCGGACATACTTCTTTTGTCACATACTGTTTTTCGCCTACTACATGATATGGAAGTATGTGATTTCAGATGCAGCCATAGATTTTCATTTCTGAATAAATCATTGTGTTTCAACAAAGATGAATGAATTATTTAATGACTTATTCTTAAAACATCTCGTCACCACCTACTGGGTCTTATTTTGACTGAAAGTCAGTCTGAAAAACAAATACAAGCAATTGGAGTGATAAAAACAGTCGCTATGTTTCCATTCATTTTATGTGAATTTTGGGATGTTGCATTAAAAAAATTCTGGATGGAAATGCCAAGATGCGAATATATTATAAAAACGTGCATAAAAAAAACGAGCTAAATTTTAAAATTGCAATTTTGGATGGAAACATAGCTTGGGAACAGTCCTAGTGCTGTTGGACTGTTTTTTCAGCACTCTTTAATAAAGATTTTCAAAGTAGAACAGCTTTGATTCCACTTGATCTTTTGGTAATCTTGTAGAGAAGGAAAAATATCCTTCAAGTCTTTCTCTAACCTGAGCAGCTTTACAGTGAACACAGCGTGACCCCATGTACAGAGGAAGGGTGTGTCAATGGAAGGATATACAGCAGCAGAGGGTGGAATATAATGTGGCCTTTTTTGTTAATTTTTGCTAAAGAACTGAGGCTACACAGAACTTCCTATGTCAAGCTTGGCTGAAAGTACTGATGTCATTCCCCTACCACAAAAAAAAAAAAAAATCTGTTTTCTCATAGAAAGTTAGCTTCGGTCACATTGGATGTATACTGAGAGCAATTAACATTTTCAAGCATATTAATATACAAGCTGAAAATGCAATAACACGCTCCGGTTTATGACTTAAAGGTCTGGTGGGATATTTAATGTTACAATAACTACACAATTTTATGAATTAAGAAACCTGGTACCCCATCATAACTAAACTATGTGGGTCTTGGGTCTGAAAAAGTCTTTTGGTTTGGGTGAAGTCGGTGAACAGCCAAACAAGAATAATGACCATCTCCAAAGATGTGGTGATGATAATGTAAGTAAGAAATTTTATTTATTCCCTGTGGATTTTTAAACCTGTCGTTTAGAGGTTTTGGTACCATACGTTCATGCAGGCTTGTCACAAAAGGAGAGAACATCTATAACTTTACATATAATTTCTCAGGCAGGTCTGCATGAGACCATTTAATATGGTTTTCAAATTAGGTCATTAAAAGACTTATCATACAATATTTCTATCATCATAACTCATAACCTTACTCCTATTTGAAGACAATCAGCAGAGTGTATTTCATCATGGCGGTGCAATAAATTCTCTGTGAAAATCAATTCCTTTGGCTGGTTTATTCTATTAAAAAAAGTTTAAACATGATTTGTATGTGATTCTTTCTGTCATTGCAAGTTTACGGTATGATTTCTAGTTCAAATTATTCATTAAATAGTGATCTAGCAGTACAGGAGCTCTAACACATGAAACCCTGGTGCTCATGCTGCAAGTTCAAATCTGAATGTCTATTTTCTGTCCTATGACCACACTGGTGAATGTGATTTCACCAAATACAACATGCCCCTGGATCAACATCTTCATTGATCCTGGAAAAACATTCCAATCAACCTATCAGATTTGAGGGACAAGTTCACAGTTTATGTCAAGTTTAGGCTTACAACCTGGGTTAGGTGCTTCTACATCAGTGTTATTCACCTAACATTTCCCTGTGATTTTAGGGATAACTTTTGGGTAGGGATAGGAACCATTTTTGGATGGCTATGTTGTTCTAGGATCAACAAAATATGTTCATCCAGGAACATACCCACTAACACTGCATCTAAATTAAAAGTGCATGGGGAAAAAGACAAATACAATTAAAAAAAAAAAATTATGAATTAACATTTTTGAAACAAATTTACATATACTATAAATAAATTAATACATTACAAAAATCATAGTTGTCTCCAATTTGTGAGCATACTGTGTGTGGGTTTTTTAGCCATTTTTATATAGTTTTTTTTATTAAATATAACTCAGTTGAAGTAGTTCACAATTGGTTGGAATGATTATTTTGCAAATTAATTTGAGTATGAATAAAAAAAATTATAGAACAGAAATAATAGATGGTTGTATGACATTATATGCTATATTCATATGTGATCTTTTAATAAAATTTTTAGTTTCCAGAGAGTCCAGATAAGATAGGATCAGATAAGTTCTGATCAATCTTTATCCCAACTAACCCTAACCCCAAAAGTCAAACCTTTCAGATGCTATCAAGATGCTGCCAAGGGTAGAATTAGTAACCTAGTTCATGTTCAACTTAAAATTTCACATACATTCTATAAAAATATAAATTGTATATCAAAAACTTGGAGGCACAGACGTTTCTTCTTATAAACAAATACATACAAAATTTTTCCATACTTCAACAATCTCTGGAAATAATCAGTTTATCATGGTATAACTTCAGTTTTACTATCCTCATGCTAAGTTTCACATAATAAACAAACTATATATTCACAAGAAACATAAGGTGGAGGTTCTTATAAAAACCCCTCCCAATAAAATGTATGTGTGTGTGTGGGGGGACAGAAGAGTTACTGGAAGTGAGGCAGTAGGGAATGGAAAGTGAAAACGGAGACAGCATTAATGAATGACGAGTACGAAACATGGTCCATATTCAAGCTTGGAAGACACAGCAGGGAGAGCAACTCTTAAAGTTATATATATAGTTGTGTGTGTGTGTGTGTGTGGGGTGTAGGACTACTGAGTCTTAGGCTAGTCTTTAAAGGTGAAGATGAATAGGTCTAATGGGACAAATGGGTCATTGTTGATAGACAATTATACAATATGTATTAACAGTAATATTAAATTATTCCATTTTATAATTTTTAAACAAAAGTAATATTTATTATATATTTTCATATATTTTATTAAAAATATATTACAGCACATATGTGCAATACTTGAATACTACTAAATAAAAATGGGAGGCATCTTCATTTACTCAAAATATATTCCATTTGAGATCAAACAATTGCCAGACCCCCTGTAGTACTGGATGCCCTAGGGAAACTTGTTTTTTTTAAGGGAAAGAGACCTTTAAGGCCCCAATATACTTCAAATGAAATCGAAGAATGTGAATGGTTAGCTTGCCACAGCTAACTTTCAGTAAAAGTACACTCTGGCTGATAAACAACTTCGCTATAACATAATAGGTATGTGTGTGCGGATTTGTTCAGTCCGTCGAGGTCAGACATCCGTGATTAAAGCGGCCTCCAGTGTGTTCATGTTTTTATAGTAAAAATTTAAGTTGTACTTCTGATGAAACGAGACACTGACACTGTTTTTTATGTTTAATATAGAATATAAAACTGCAATCTATTGTATAAAGTGTTATAAAATAAATGAAACCGAAACGTGACTGTACTGGAGTGCTGAATTGCAGAGCTTGTGTAAACATCCACGTTGCTATGATCCACGGTGGCCAAGTACTGCACAACACAACGTAATAAAAAAATAAAAATAAAAAAAAGCAAACATAAGTTCACAACACAACGAAATTAAGGCACAACATAACTGAAACATGCCACAACACAACGGAAGTAAGTGGCAACAAAACAAAGCCGCAACACAACAAAATAAAGCCGCAACACAACAGAAATGCTCCCGACCAATAGGGCTCTCGGAGTGCTGTAAAGTTAGTTTTCCATGCCACTGTTCTATAGTCAGCAGTCTAAAAAATATATAAACATCACGATTGGTTTTAATGTAGCTATATCGACAAACTTAACTTAACTCTACTCTAGAATGCTTAAAAAGGAAACGTCCTTTCCCCAAGGAAACGTCTGCCAATTCTACAAAGTGGTTAAAATGTATAATTTAATTTGTATTTATTAAAATGACTTTTAACATTCAAAAACAGACATGTTCAAAATCAAGTATTTACAGTAAACACCTATTACACGTTGTGTTGTGGCTTATTTCCGTTGTGTTGTGGCTTATTTCTATTGTGTTGTAAATGTTCCGTTGTGTTGTGGCTTAATTTCGTTGTGTTGTGAACTTATGTTTGCTTTTTAAATTTCGTTATGTGTGCACTACTGCCACTGTAATGATCAGATGCTTTTCTTACGTTTCTTAAAATATGCTTGCTGTTTTCTTATTTTTGTTGTGTCTTTATTTTGTTATTGAGAGTAAAGTGCGCAGCACATATTTACATATTCATCTAAACGCCGTTCTACTGGGATGCTTATTTTGGCGTATTGTAGTGATTCATGATAGGAAAAAAACACAGTTTGGAAGATAGATTCATGATGTACTTGCTCATTCAATACATTTTGAAAACAATAAAAGTTACATAGTGCACCTTTAAGATGTGAAATGCAGAGAGAGCATGGAGAAAACTCATGCCTTAAAAGGGTGGTTCAGGATCTTGGACATTGGACCTAATTTCCAAGTTAGCCTGGGTGTTATTTATCAGTGGAGATTTCAAAAATTGAAAACTTTGGAGAGTTTTCAAAAAATTTCATCCAGTCCTTCCAGTTGCATAGTTCGCTGGTGCTAGGCTAGCGCGTGTCAACGGTATCTGCTAGCCTGCCATTAAAAACAGTTTTACCCACTCCACAGTACACCAAAAGCAAATAAATTATAACTATCGATGTAAATGTCTGTTGAGAGAATAATGTTAGAAATCAAACTACCCTTTCTTCGCATTGCAATAGTTTTACTTTGTTCCCTGTATTTATTAGCACAACAGCAGCGGCGGAGTGATATTTTAATGTTTATTACTATACATTTATTTTTTCAAATAACAAAAAAATTCTTTTTATGGTTTTAGTTTTAGTCATCCTGATAGATGCCATACCTGATAGATTTCTGCAAACCTTCCCTAGACAGAGTGAGTGAAGGACAAGTTTCTAAGCATCTTGTCTTGCTTTGTCCAGCCCACAACCTTTATTATCCCTTTCAGCAGGGATGCAAGTAGACCAGCAATTACATAATGAGCTTATAAACTGCAAAAAGAAAAAGAGAATAGCAAGAGGGCTCCGTTCCATGCCACTGGGCTCCTCACCTATGTCCCATAACAGAATGCCTGGAATGTCCTGAAATCTCGCGTTCCAGGGGGTCACCACAGGAACAGCATGGCGTCAGTCCAGCTGAGAACAAACAGAGCAGTTATTGTTCTATTACTCAGCGATCCGTCGACCCCCTTCAAACACACACACTCGTATGCAAACAGTAAAATCCAACAATTTGTTTTTGTTTTGAGGCAATGGCTTGTGTGAGCAGCAGCTCCCCGTGATGATAGCTGGAAGATCAAACTCATCGTCACATATTATAAATCAGCAGCTCGTCCTAAACCCTTGTTAAAACTGGCAGCTTTTAAGAACGCGAGACATGACAAAAAAAACATAAAATGATCATTGCAAAATGATTAATTGTGAGCCGTGGTGTGGATCTTTTCTCACAGCTGCCTTCGCAAAACTATATTTTGGATAATTCTCACGAATAACATTAAGAAAGCAATTAACTCATGATGTATTAGTCCTGTAGGATGACAGGAGACAAAATGTGCATAGTTAAGAAATACCAGACACTGAATGAAAAAAAAGCCATCATACGGAACGCATCATTAACTTGTCAGCTGAAACGACATCATGTAGACCTTTCTCAAAGTCACAAAATCTCTGTGTTAAAGCATAATTTAAATGACGTGAAGAGTGAACTTTATTAGTTTTAATGGTAAAACTAATGGTTAAGTTTGTTAACATTAATGCTTTACTTATGAACTAACAACAAATATATTGTTCATTAAAAATATATGTTTTTTAAATTAAAAAAGCATTTATAAATCCAGGTTATGTTATTTTCTACATGCAAACATTTTTAACATTTAAAGTTGTACACATTAATGTATTATAAACAAACTTGAATAACTATGAAAAATAGTATTGAATTACAGCAAAGTACATTAACAGATTAACTTTTTTTAGTTCATGATACCTAATGCATTACTTAATGTTAACAAATCTAATCTTATTTTAAACCTAACAAATGCTCTTGTGAAATTTAATCTTACGTTTATTTATTTTTTGTTTGTGATCTATGTCCATTCACTTTTACAATGGGGCCATTGTATTTATATAACAATTCAGCACATACAGTACATCAAAACTCTTTTGTGAAAATGTTCTGATTGCAGTGCAAAGTTTGTGGAAGCATTTTGCAAGCATGAAGAATATATAAGAACGGAACCTTGAAAAGTATTTTTTTAAAGCAACACAAACAGAAGCATAATCTACTATACAAAGAGTCAGTCACTCTTGGTTAATGTTTTGTGCTATCAAAGGTCAATGCTTCAAATACATCCTGACATCACCAAGACTGGTGGTCCAGACTTTCTAGAGAGCAGACCTCATGGCTGCCGATAAGCAGAGAAATCACTGACATCACTCTTAACTCAATTGTGTAAATGACTGCAGTAACTGCTATCTAAGAAGACCAAGTACTCCAACAGATGCTTGAGAAGTTAAATTTAACAGGTGTATTTCTTTGGCTGCTCAGTATACCTCCCTAACGGTCTAGTTCAGATGTCATTTTTATCCGGCCGTTTGGGTGGCTTTTACCATGTGCAGCATGAACACTATGAGAATTGTTCACTGAAATATGCTTATCTCTGAAAGTGAGTGATATAGGTTGTCTTCCATGTTTTTAGGCATGCATTTCAAATATAAACCTAAAATTTTAGAGGTATTACATGACAGTATATACAGTATTTCTTTTCAAATCATGTCCAATGGTAAATAAGCAGCTAAAATGTGTTAACAAAAATGTATAGCATATTTGGTAAATTGGCTTGGCAATTGGGAAATTGTTGCTCATTCTCAGCCAGGTCACCAAGGCCAACCTGAGAAAGTAATATGTGAAAGAAATGATCAGTAGATATAGAATGCTATTCAGCTAAACAGCCATGAACAAAATATAAATGGCCTTACCAGGATATTTATGACAAGGAGTCTTGGTTCCATGACATGACTATGACATGGTTTATTAATCCAGGGCTCAAGGGTCTTTAAGAGTAAGCCAATCTTTAACTTAAGGGTAATCAAACTTAAGAGTCATTCTTATCCCACTGAACGACTCAGACTAATGGTGCTTATAAAGTGCCTGTCCATGAATATACAGGAAATGCTCACAGCTGCAATTGTTTTATTTTGTATATCTTTCATGATGTCATAATTTTTGTCCATATCACATACATTTCATGTACAAAGTGATTTAATTCTATAGCATTATATTGAAGATAGCACTGGCAGCAACAGCAAGTAATGAATCTTATAACTTTAGTCTTACCAAGAGAAACGTCTCAGGTTACGTATGTAACCCTGGTTCCCTGATAGGGAACGAGACGCTGCGTTTGAGACGCGGTGGGAACGCTCTGCGTGATTACGTTGTGAAGCACGTGTAAAATCAGTCCAATGGAAGCCCGCTACGACATAGGTGACGTCATAGACCAGGAAACTATAAAGCAACCCTGAAATCAGACCGCGATAGCTTCTGAAAAACCTGAAGCAAGTCGATCAGGGCATGCAGGAAGTATGGCAGGCAAACGCAGCGTCTCGTTCCCTATCAGGGAACCAGGGTTACATACGTAACCTGAGACGTTCCCTTTCAAGGGAACTCGAACTGCGTTTGAGACGCGGTGGGAACCCTATACCCACTACGCCATAATGACAAATGCCCGTTCTGTGTGAGGTCCTGCGCACACTAAGAAGCAAGCAACCTCGCCCCAGGAGTGGAGAGGACAAGGTCATTAAACCTGACAAATGTATGCGGAGAGGACCATCCTGCCGCATTACATACGTCAAGAAGGGAAACTCCCGAAATTAAGGCCATAGAGGCCGCCATACTCCGAGTAGAATGGGCCCGCACAGCCATAGGTGAAGGCTGTCCGGCCGCTTCATAAGCCAATGAAATAGCCTCGACTATCCATTTACTCATAACCTGCTTAGATGCAGGGCATCCTCTCTTGAGTGACCCAAAACAAACAAATAGTTGCTCAGATTTACGCCACAGGGCAGCTCTGTGAACGTAGGCATCTAAAGCCCGGACTGGACATAACAGGTTAAGCTGTTCCTGGTCAGGGGTATTAAAGGGTGGAGGATAAAAGGCCTGCAGCACTATTGGGCCCCCAACATTCAGTGGGACCTTAGGAATATAACTCGGCCTGGGGTAGAGAAATGCCTTCACCATACCAGGTGCAAATTCCAGACATGAAGGAGCAACCGACAAAGCATGTAAATCACCAATTCTCTTGATAGATGAGATAGCAAGGAGAAATAAAGTCTTTAGAGTGAGGAACTTTTCAGAAACCTCCTCGATGGGCTCAAAGGGAGCTAAAGCCAGACCCTCGAGTACAATGGCCAAGTCCCAAGCCGGTGCTCTAGAGCAGTGTTTCCCAAACTTTTTTCAGTCGAGGCACCCTTTGAAAATGTAAAAAAAATTGTGGCACCCTACACTAGTGTTGTCACGATATTACTTTGATACTATACCTTGAAATGTATTGATTTTCAATACCACAGGGAATAACTGCAGTATATAGGCCTACTGTCATATAGATATTTTTTTATATTATCAATTTTTTTGTCCATCCATTTAAAGTCTAGGAAATCATTAATTTCTTCTGCAGAGATGACTTTACATGATGACATATTTAATTAAGGCTTTTATTCATAATTCAGCAAAACATTGCTCAATTACCATTGCAAATCTCACCTAAATGTTTGCTCACTCAGTGTAGGCCTATTTGTGTTTTTATATTGGGATAATTTTGTTATAATTGCACAAGATAGCTTGTTTTTAATATATTTTATAATGTAATAATTTCACAGTTAATCTCCAAATTAATGTATAAACAACATAAAGACAGTATATTTTAAATAATTGTTTAATGGCATCTTTTTTATGAATGAAGCCCAGTATCACTGATACCAATACTGCTACTGATGTCAGGAAATACACAGAAATTGAATAAAGTTATCAAACACTTTACAGTCTTCACTGCATAAATAATAAATTAAATATAGATGAATCCTTATTAAAGCTACAAGCGTTCTTTAGTCAAGAGCAGTGAGTAATTATCTCTGTTACCTGTTCTTTGATTCTGTTGTCACTGCTGCACTTGTTTATCTCACACGCGTCCCATCTTCTCACAACTCTAATTTAAGATTGTAACTAATTTAAGACTGCTCTCATGAGGATACTCAACAAAACGGACATTTTGTCATAACTGTGTGTTATTATTCGTTCAAGCACGAAAGAGAAGTCGATTCTGGCACGCGATGCGCGTCGTCCTGTGTCAGCAGGACATTCACAGACAGCGCGTTCTCTTTTGTCTTTTCGCGGTTGCATGGTTTAAAAGCATTTGCATGAATAAGAACGTGATTATATAATGTAAGGCTAGCCAAAGGATGACAGAAAAAAACGGATGCTGCGTTAATTGTGTTTAAATCTTTTTTAAGGCGTAAAACTGAAAAACATTAATCGCACGCGTTACCGTTGACAGCAGCACGGACATAACCGATGTGTTTGTGAATATGCGGCAAGACGGACGTTGTGACAATGTTCCCTTTCAAGGGAACTTCGAGCTGCGTCAAACGCTGCGGGAACGCCCCTGCGTTGTGCGTCATGAAGCACGTATGGAATCAGCCCAATGGAGAGATGAAACGTCATAGGCGGGTGACGTCATCGACCAGGAAACTATAAAGCACCCCAAAAACACAAGCGCATTAGCTTCTGTGCTTTCAGTCGCGCTACATGTGAATCTGTCCCTGTGTGATATTGTCTGTCTTACATACCCTGCACCACACAAACAATTTATCCCTATATATATATATATTGAGAGATTATGGCGGACGAACAGCAGTTTAGAAAGTGTGTTCCTCCCTGCTCGCGTTATTTAACGAGCGGGGATACACATGATCTTTGTGTTGTTTGTTTGGGAGTTCAGCATGCCCAGTTTGCTCTCGAGGGAGCAGACTGTGAGCATTGCGAGCGTTTGCCGTTAAGGACGCTCCGCTCCCGCCGGTCGCTCTTTGAGGAGAGCGGTTCGGTGCGCGCTCCCCGCGGTTCGGGTCCCGCTTCTGCCGAGGCAGAGCGGCGGCGCTTATCGTGGGGATCGCAGATGGATCTCACAGCGGGGTTTGAGACGGGCTCTGCCTTATCTCTCCCTTCACCTGTGAGATCCAGTGCCTCAGTCCCGGGTTCGGAAGCACGCGCTGCGGTTTCTTCCGCTCGGGCTGAGGCACCAATGCTATCCAGTTCTGAGGAACTTGATGTTGTTAGTGTTGAGGGAGATGTGGAGGATTCGCCACCCCACACTCCTGAGAGTGATGAGCTTATGGAGGTGTTAACAAGAGCTGTTGAAAAACTTAATATTGAATGGCCAGTGACTAGACAGGAGTCTGTTTCTAAATCAAAGTTGGATGAGAGATTTTTGCCGTCACGTGTGCAGCCTCCACGCCGGTGCCTGCCGTTTTTCCATGATCTCCACACCGAGGTGTCGAAATCATGGAGAAAACCGGTGTCATATAGAGTGTTTAGTCCCCAGACTTCAACATACGCTAATATTATGGGAGCCAAGGCTCATGGTTATGGTGCGTTGCCTCGTGTGGAAGAGACGCTTGCGAGCCATCTCTCCCCCGAAGCAGCATCATCTTTTAAGGCACCGGCATTACCCACCAAGCCTTTAAGAAACACTTCGGCTTTGGTGGGTAAAGCATATTCGGCAGCAGGTCAGGCTGCGTCATGTCTGCATACTATGTCAATCTTGCAGGCATACCAGGCTGATCTGCTAAGGGACATGAGTGAGAGTGAGGAGGTCAGTACTGACGTAGTTCGCGAACTGCGTCAGGCTGCTGATTTATCCCTGCGTGCCACCAGAGAATCGGCCAAATTAATGGGTCGTTCTATGGCAGCTCTGGTGGCCGCAGAAAGACATTTGTGGTTAAATCAGACTAATATTAAAGAGAGAGAAAAAGCTTTTCTTTTAGATGCTCCTCTTTCTCCCATGGGGTTGTTTGGTGATGCTGTGAATTCAGTTATCGATAAATTCCAAGAAGAAAAGAAACAAACTGCAGCTTTTAAAAAGTTTCTTCCCCTTAAAGTTCATGTCCCTGGGGCTGCTGGGCGGGAGCAGCCCCGGCCGTCTTCGAGCTCATCACATAGAGCGCAGCAGAGGCAGAGTGTCGCGTCTCGTGCTCCCCCTGCTGGACAGTGGGCTCAGCCGCGACACTCTCAGCCGAAGCCTTCTCCCAGTAGAACTGATCTGAGGACAGTTATATTGGCTAAGAAGGCTTCGGCTAAGAAGAAGTCCTGACGCCAAGCCGTTCAGGATGCTGAGGGTGGTCCCCACCGAGGCGGAAAGGTGTTCACCTCTTTTTACGGTGCCCATTCCTCCTCGGTGCCCTCAGGGGCTCGTTCTGCCAACCCCGCCTTTATGCCGGGGCACAGACGATCCCAGCGAGCGCTTTCCCGAGGGACGCTCGCTCCCTCTGAGGAGGGTCTCAGAGCGGTCAGACCAGTTGTTCCCTGCCGGTGCGCCGTTACAGGGCGCTGCGTCTGCTGCTCAAGTTACACCAGAGGCCAGTCTCGAGAGGCTGGTACCCTTAGTAGAATTTCTGGCAGAGTGGAAAAGCCTTCCAAAAATATCTCATTGGGTCCTGCAGACAGTAGAAAAGGGTTATGCTATCCAGTTCAGGTGTCGTCCACCAAAATTCAGAGGGGTTCTGCACACAGTGGTGGGCCCCGAGCAGGCTCTGGTATTGGAACAAGAGGTGAAAACGCTCCTTCAAAAAGAGGCTATAGAACGGGTTCCTCCTCCCAGTTTGGAGTCAGGTTATTACAGCCGATATTTCATCGTTCCAAAGAAGGATGGGGGGTTGCGTCCAATTTTAGACCTGCGCATATTGAATCGCTCGGTAGGGAAGCTAAAATTCAAGATGCTCACTATCAAGCAGATCGTGTCTCAAATCAGGTCCGAGGACTGGTTTGTCACGATAGATCTGAAGGACGCATACTTCCATGTGTCCATCCTTCCACAACACAGGAAGTTCCTGAGGTTCGCCTTCGGGGGCGAGGCGTACCAGTACAGGGTTCTTCCGTTTGGCCTAGCTTTATCTCCCCGCACTTTCACGAAATGCATGGATGCAGCACTAGTGCCTCTGAGGCTTCAGGGCATTCGTATTCTCAATTACATCGACGATTGGTTGATTTTAGCTCAGACCGAGCAGATGGCGGTTCGGCATCGAGATGTCGTCCTCGCTCATATCAGAAAGTTGGGGTTGAGGCTGAACGCAAAGAAAAGTGTATTATCTCCTTCCCAGAAGACCACTTTTCTGGGTGTCGTTTGGGATTCGGTATCGATGCGGGCGCGACTCTCTCCGACCCGCATCGCTTCGATTCTCTCAGCTGTGAAACAAGTGAAGCTAGGCCAGCTACTCACTGTCAAGCAGTTTCAGAGACTGTTGGGTCTGATGGCAGCAGCGTCCAACGTTATACCTTGCGGCCTGTTGTACATGAGACCGCTACAGTGGTGGCTCAGGACCAAGGGATTCTCCCCGAGGGGAAATCCGCTCCGCACGTTCAAAGTCACGCGGCGCTGCCTTCGTGCTCTGGTCATGTGGAGAGAAACTTGGTTCCTATCCAAAGGTCCTGTGCTGGGGGCTCTTTGTCGTCGCATAACGCTAACGACGGATGCTTCCCTCACAGGGTGGGGGGCGGTCATGAGTGGTCGCCCAGCCCAAGGTCTGTGGCAGGATCATCATCTTTCGTGGCACATAAATTGTCTAGAGATGTTGGCTGTGTTTCAGGCTCTGAAACACTTCCTAACAGACCTGAGAGGCCATCATGTGTTAGTTCAATCAGACAACACGTCGGTGGTCTCTTATATAAATCATCAGGGGGGCCTGCGGTCTCGCCGGCTTTACAAGTTGGCCCGTCAGATCCTCCTGTGGTCCCAAGGGAAGCTACTATCTCTGAGAGCAATGTATCTCCCTGGGTATTTGAATGTGGTAGCAGACTCCCTGTCGAGGCAGGGGCCGAGGCCAGGGGAATGGAGACTCCACCCCGAGGTGGTGGAGCTCCTTTGGTTGAGTTTCGGTCGCGCCGAGGTGGACCTATTCGCTTCCAAGGAGACCACTCATTGTCATCGGTGGTTCTCCATCACTCTTCCAGCCCCCCTGGGGTTGGATGCTATGGTGCAGCCGTGGCCGAGGTCACGTCTGTACGCCTTTCCCCCGATTGCTCTGTTACCAGGAGTTCTGGAGAGGGTCCGCCGGGACGGGGTCAGTCTACTACTAGTAGCCCCGTTCTGGCCGGCCCGAGTATGGTTTGCGGACCTGATTTCTCTCCTGGACGGTTCTCCTTTGGAGCTCCCGGTCAGGAGGGATCTACTCTCCCAGGCGGGGGGCACGATACTTCACCCCCGCCCAGAATTGTGGAAACTGTGGGCTTGGCCTCTGAGGGGGCCCAGCTCATAGACTCCGGTCTCTCAACCGAGGTTGTTGAGACCATTCTTAACTCCAGAGCTCCATCCACGAGGAAGCTTTATGCCTTGAAGTGGAAACTTTTCACTTCTTGGTGTGGAGAACACCTGCAGGACCCAGTTAACTGCCCAGTGGGTGCAGTGCTGGAATTCCTGCAGGAGCGCTTCTCCACAGGGTTATCCCCCTCCACACTAAAGGTGTATGTGGCGGCACTAGCTGCTTACCACGTCCCTTTCAGTGGAGTTTCTCTTGGGAGACACCCGCTTATAACTCGTTTCCTCCGTGGCACTTTGAGGCTGAGGCCAGCAGTTCGTACGAGGGTGCCGACTTGGGATCTGGCCATTGTATTAGAAGGTCTTTCCCTAGCTCCTTTTGAACCTATCGAAGAAGTTCCCGAGAAGTTTCTCACTTTTAAGACTATCTTTTTGCTTGCTATCTCTTCACTAAAAAGAATCGGAGATTTGCAGGCTCTGTCGGTTTCACCCTCGTGCCTGGAATTTGCACCTGGCATGGTTAAAGCTTTTCTGCATCCTAGACCAGGTTACGTTCCTAAGGTTCCTACTAATATTGTTAGACCTACGGTTCTGCAGGCTTTCTGTCCTCCTCCATTTATGTCATCGGACCAGGAGAAACTTAATTCACTCTGCCCTGTTAGGGCATTAGACGCTTATGTCCACAGAGCTGCCCTGTGGAGGAAATCAGAACAACTTTTTGTATGTTTCGGGCCACCCAGGAAAGGGTGTCCGGCGTCTAAACAGAGAATGAGCAAGTGGGTGGTTGAGGCTATCTCACTTGCTTATGAGTCGGCTGGCCAGCCTTCACCTTTGGTTGTCCGAGCTCACTCTACCAGGAGTATGGCTGCTTCTAAAGCTCTTTTGTCGGGGGTTTCCCTGAGTGATGTTTGTGATGCGGCTGGATGGTCTTCACCGCATACTTTTATTAAGTTCTATGACCTAGACTTAAGCTCTACCCCTGGGGCACAGGTGCTCTCGTCCTCTGTGCGCTAGTCTCACATGACGGTCATTTGGTCCTATGGCGACGTGGGTATTCGCGTTCCCGCAGCGTTTGACGCAGCTCGAAGTTCCCTTGAAAGGGAACGTCTCGGTTACGTATGTAACCCTAGTTCCCTGATAGGGAACGAGACGCTGCGTCGCTCCGCCATACTCCCGGCACTCCCGTTAGCGCTTCCTTCAAGCCTATCAGAAGCTAATGCGCTTGTGTTTTTGGGGTGCTTTATAGTTTCCTGGTCGATGACGTCACCCGCCTATGACGTTTCATCTCTCCATTGGGCTGATTCCATACGTGCTTCATGACGCACAACGCAGGGGCGTTCCCGCAGCGTTTGACGCAGCGTCTCGTTCCCTATCAGGGAACTAGGGTTACATACGTAACCGAGACGTTTCGTGTGTATTTGACCGTAAGCGCAACAAGCCATGAAAAAGAGGCAGCTTTATGTGTGGACGCTGGGAATGAAGCACGAGAATGAAATCATGAGGAACCCCCGCAATTCAACGAACGCGGAAAACTTATGAGTTGCATTTTTTATTATAAATTTGTGTGCATTATTTGTTGTTATTAGACGATGCGAGAATGATGATACATTTATTATTATTTTTTTTACACATTTTAGCAATTTAAAAATGTTTAATGGAGTTTTTACACGGCACCCCTGCTCTCGCCAGAAGGCACCCCAGGGTGCCGCGGCACCCCGTTTGGGAAACGCTGCTCTAGAGTGCAGTGCAGGTCTCAACCTCAATGTACCACGGAGAAAGCAAGTAATTAGAGGGTTTCTCCCAATAGAAGTACCCCCCAGAGGGGTGTGGTAGGCAGATATAGCCGCCACGTAAACCTTTAGGGTGGAAGGAGATAACCTGGCCGAGAAACGGTCTTGCAGAAAATCAAGAACTGAACCAACAGGGCAGTTAACAGGATCTAACTGACGTTCAACACACCACGTGGTGAAAAGTTTCCATTTTAGCGCATACAGCCTTCTCGTGGAAGGAGCTCTGGATTGAAGAATGGTTTCTACAACATCGGTCGAAAGACCGGTCTCCCTGAGCCTGGCCCCCACAGAGGCCAGGCCCACAGTTTCCACAACTCCGGCCGAGGGTGAAATATCGTGCCCCCGCCCTGAGACAGGAGGTCCACCCTGATTGGGATCTCCAAGGGGGAGCCGTCCAGAAGAGACACCAAGTCCGAGAACCAAACTCGGGTCGGCCAATAAGGGGCTACTAGTAGCAGACGAGCCCCTTCTCGGCGAACCCTCTCCAGAACCCCCGGAAGCAAAGATATCGGGGGAAAGGCGTACAGGTGCAGCCTCGGCCACAACTGCACCATAGCATCCAGACCGAGAGGAGCTGGGTGCGTTAGAGAGAACCACATGGGACAATGGGTTGAATCTGATGATGCGAAAAGGTCTACCTGAGCACGACCGAACTTTTCCCACAGGAACTCCACCACTTCTGGGTGAAGTCTCCACTCCCCGGGCCTCAGCCCCTGTCTCGACAGAATATCTGCTCCCACATTCTGACGCCCCGGAATATATACCGCCTTGAGCGACAGTAACTTCCCCTGGGCCCATAGGAGGATCTGATGGGCCAATTTGCAAAGGTAATGGACCTCAGACCCCCCTGATGGTTGATATAGGAGACCACCGAAGTGTTGTCTGTGCGGACCAACACGTGATGGCCTCTCAGGTCTGGCAGGAAATATTTGAGTGCTCAAAATACCGCCATCAACTCTAAACGATTTATGTGCCAGGAACACCTTTAGGGTGGAAGGAGATAACCTGGCCGAGAAACGGTCTTGCAGAAAATCAAGAACTGAACCAACAGGGCAGTTAACAGGATCTAACTGACGTTCAACACACCACGTGGTGAAAAGTTTCCATTTTAGCGCATACAGCCTTCTCGTGGAAGGAGCTCTGGATTGAAGAATGGTTTCTACAACATCGGTCGAAAGACCGGTCTCCCTGAGCCTGGCCCCCTCAGAGGCCAGGCCCACAGTTTCCACAACTCCGGCCGAGGGTGAAATATCGTGCCCCCGCCCTGAGACAGGAGGTCCACCCTGATTGGGATTTCCAAGGGGGAGCCGTCCAGAAGAGACACCAAGTCCGAGAACCAAACTCGGGTCGGCCAATAAGGGGCTACTAGTAGCAGACGAGCCCCTTCTCGGCGAACCCTCTCCAGAACCCCCGGAAGCAAAGATATCGGGGGAAAGGCGTACAGGTGCAACCTCGGCCACAACTGCACCATAGCATCCAGACCGAGAGGAGCTGGGTGCGTTAGAGAGAACCACATGGGACAATGGGTTGAATCTGATGATGCGAAAAGGTCTACCTGAGCACGACCGAACTTTTCCCACAGGAACTCCACCAGTTCTGGGTGAAGTCTCCACTCCCCGGGCCTCAGCCCCTGTCTCGACAGAATATCTGCTCCCACATTCTGACGCCCCGGAATATATACCGCCTTGAGCGACAGTAACTTCCCCTGGGCCCATAGGAGGATCTGATGGGCCAATTTGCAAAGGTAATGGACCTCAGACCCCCCTGATGGTTGATATAGGAGACCACCGAAGTGTTGTCTGTGCGGACCAACACGTGATGGCCTCTCAGGTCTGGCAGGAAATATTTGAGTGCTCAAAATACCGCCATCAACTCTAAACGATTTATGTGCCAGGAACATTGATGGTCCTGCCACAGACCTTGCGCCGAGCGGCCACTCATGACCGCCCCCCATCCCGTGAGGGAAGCATCCGTCGAAAGCGTGACGCGTCGACAAGGAGCCCCCAACACTGGGCCCTGGGCAAGGAACCAAGGTTTCTTCCACAAGGCCAAGGCACGAAGGCATAGCCGCGTGACCTTGATCTTGCGGAACGGATTTCCCCTCGGAGAAAACCCCTTGGTCCTGAGCCACCACTGCAGGGGTCTCATGTACAGAAGGCCAAAAGTAATAACGTTGGACGCAGCTGCCATGAGACCCAACAGTCTCTGAAACGGTTTCACAGTGAGTGACTGGCCTAGTTTCACATTCTTTGCGGCTGTGAGAATCGCAGAAATACGAGCAGGAGACAGGCGTGCCTGCATTGTGGTCGAATCCCAAATTACACCTAGAAAAGTGGTCCTCTGAGCAGGGAGGAGCACACTCTTTTTGGTGTTTAGCCGCAACCCCAAACTCTTTATGTGGGACAGAACAGCATCTCGATGCTGAACTGCCACCTGCTCTGACTGAGCTAAAATCAACCAATCGTCGATGTAATTTAATACGCGGATGCCCTGGAGTCTCAACGGAGCCAGAGCTGCATCCACGCATTTTGTAAAAGTGCGGGGAGATAAACCTAGGCCAAATGGAAGAACCCGATATTGGTATGCTTCGCCCCCGAAAGCGAACCTCAGGAACCTCCTGTGATGAGGATGGATAGATACATGGAAGTACGCGTCCTTCAAGTCTATTGTGACAAACCAGTCCTCGGACTGAACCTGTGATACAATCTGTTTGAGTGTAAGCATTCTGAACTTGAGTTTCTGAACCCTGCTGTTTAACTGGCGCAGGTCTAGAATAGGACGCAGCCCTCCATCCTTCTTTGGAACAATGAAGTAACGGCTGTAAAACCCCGACTCTCTGCTGGGAGGAGAAACCCTTTCTATAGCTCCCTTTCGAAGAAGTGTCAGTACTTCTTGCTCCATTACCAGAGCCTGCTGTGAGTCCACCACCGTGGGGAGGACTCCTTGAAATCTGGGCGGACGAGAACCGAACTGAATTCTGTAACCCTTTTCTATTATGTGCAGGACCCATAGAGAAATATTTGGCAGAAGTTTCCACGCTGCCAGAAATTCCGATAAGGGAACCAGTCTCTCGAGACTGGCCTCTGGATTTGATTGAACAATCATTTCGGCGCCCTGAAGCGGCGAACCGGCAGGGAACAACCGAACTGACCGTTCTACAACCCTCCTCAGAGGATTGCACGGGGACGCTGACACCTCGGTGCCCTGAAGCGGCGAACCGGCCGGGAACAACCGAAGTGGCAGCGCTGCGGCTCTCCTCGGAGAGTCGCCCCCCGGAGGGAGAATACACACTGGAGGGGACCACCCTCAGAAGCCTGATAGCCTTGGCGTCAGGACTTCTTCTTAGCCCAAGCTCTCCTAGAGATAACAGTCCTCAGATCTTGTCTACCCCTAACAGGTCTGGGCTGCGAGCGCCACTCAGGAACCGTAGATTGAGGAGGTGCCCGAGCGGCGACGCTCTGTTTTTGTTGAACTCTGTGAGCGGAGCTCGTAGACGGACGAGGCTGCTCAGACTTTATACTACGAGCAGCCTCGGGGACAATAGACCGGCGAGGAAGAAACCTCTGAAACGCAGCCGCTTGTTTCTTATTTTCTTGAAACCTATCGACGACACAATTTATAGCGTCGCCGAACAGACTTGTAGGTGACAGCGGTTCGTCCAGAAGAACAGATCTATCTTTATCTTTTATTTCTGATAAATTTAACCATAAATGGCGTTCCGTGGCCACCAAGGCTGCCATAGAGCGGCCCACAGACTTGGCCGTCTCCTTGGTGGCTCGGAGAGATAAATCTGTCGTGCGACGCAATTCACGAATTGCGTCAGCACTAACTTCCTCACTATCGTCTATGTCCTTCAGCAGGTCAGCCTGGTACGCTTGGAGAATCGACATAGTGTGCAAACATGCTGCGGCCTGACCTGCTGCCGAATACGCTTTACCCACCAACAAAGATGTATTTTTTAATGGTTTGGTGGGTAACGTCGGGGCTTTCAGAGAAGAAGAAGATTCAGGGGAGAGATAGCTCGCTAGTGTGTCTTCAGCACGAGGCATAGTCAAATAACCATAATGATCAATCCCTTGAACTTTACTATAATTCTTAGTTTGTGGGTTATGCACTCTGAAAGACGCCGGTTTAATCCACGATCTCGAAACCTCGGCGTGGAGATCGGGAAAAAACGGGAGTTCCCGACGAGGAGGTCGTGATCTAGATGGTAAATAACGTTCATCTAAAATACTCTTTCTAGATTCAACATCGAAATCATCGGCTGGCCACTCAATATTTAATTTAGTAACAGCACGAGATAAAACCTCCATAAGCTCCTCATCAGCAGGGGTATGAGCTGGCGAACACTCAATATCCCCCATACTACCGACATCCAGATCCTCAGAACTGGATAGCCGTAATATTGGTGCCTCAGCCTGGGAAGGAGAAGCCGCAGAGCGGGCTCCTTCCTGAGCAAAGACACCGAATCCAGTAGGTAAGGGCTGAGAAAGGGCGGGGCCCGTCTCAAACCCCGCTACTAGATCCATCTGCGAACCCCAAGTTGAAATTCGACGCTGTGCCTCGGCAGCAGCGGGACCCGCACCTCGGGGAGCGCGAACCGAACCGTCCTCCTCAAAGAACGCCCGGCGAGAGCGGAGAGTTTTCATAGACAAACTCAAGCAATGCTCACAGTCAGCCCCCTCGAGGACTGACTGGGCATGCTCCACTCCCAAACAAGCAATACACATAGGATGTGTGTCCCCACCCCTGATATAACGAGGGCAGGGCACAACACAAGGTTTATAACTTTGCTTGCTCGCCATAGTGATATATATATATATATAGATATATATATATATATATATATATATATATATATATATATATATATATATAAGGGGCTTGACAGACAACAATAAATAGACAAGGACAGATATACAGAGAGCGCTTGCTGAAGGTGCAGAAGCTATCGCGGTCTGATTTCAGGGTTGCTTTATAGTTTCCTGGTCTATGACGTCACCTATGTCGTAGCGGGCTTCCATTGGACTGATTTTGCACGTGCTTCACGACGTAATCACGCAGAGCGTTCCCACCGCGTCTCAAACGCAGCTCGAGTTCCCTTGAAAGGGAACATATGTGGCATAAGGAAGCAAGTTGACAGTCATAAATCTTGATGACATATGGTTTTCCCTCCTGGATTTGTACTATGCTTACACAACACCATCTGCATTCTTCCGAAACTTAAACTTGAAAAATAAATCAATCATAAGGAAAGTTGTGTCAATCAAGTGACAGCATCTGAGATGTGGTGGGAAATTGTTCAGCAAATTGTTTTCATCACAATTTTCTGTTCTTCATATATGATCCTTTTAAAGGATATTATGGGCTTCAAATTATGCTCACTTTTAAAGTGATAAACTATGCCTTGGACTAGCTATATATGGCGGGAAGTAAAAATATTTAAATGTTTTGACTATTCAAAGTAGCCCAAAGCACAAAGTATCCATTCCTGAACAGTTTGTTATAGCCAAATGAAACTCTAGATTATTTCATATCCAGACACGTCTCCGATGATGTCCAGCTATGCACCTCGTAATCTATGTACAAGATGAACTTGAAATAATATTAATGTGACATCATCCTTCTAATCTGTCCTCATGATGTCATCCATGGCTGCCAGTCAAACCAGGGCAGAATACACACTAAGAGCCCAGAGGCATTAGTTATTCAGATGCACATAGGCCTGCAGTCTAATCACTGATAATGCTGCCTAAATCTAATACATGTTAGGGTCAATAGTTACCCTTGCAGTTATCAGCATTTTTTTTCAGGAATTTAGCTTTAGAGTAAATGCAAGCACAATTTAAAACTGGAGACATGGAACGTCTACTCCTTTACTACTTCGCAATGTCACTGACATTATTTAGTCCCAAAATAGTTCCCCATATGATACTTTTTACAACACCCAATTTATTTGCCAAAATGCAAGCTTCCTGAATACAAAGTGTGTCTTAAGTGACTGGTCTAATCATATATTTCTCAGTCAAACTAGTCTTCTTCAACTCTCCTGCCTGCTAATTTACACTTTCCCTTAATCTCTATAGTTTGAGGTTGCATTTGACCTGAAACCCATCTCTCAGCTCATATTCTCACACTATGGATGAACAGAGTGATTACCGACTTGTTTAGAGGAGATATTATCTCCTGCAAGACTTGTTTGACTGAGTTGTGAAACTCAAACTGGTTACCCCTCAACTTCAGCAGGGCAGTGACCTCCACTGGCCACCCACTAGCACACAGAACAGATCGCGTTTGTCCAGGTTTCATTCCTGGGACGGGACGAGGAAGTTAAGAGCCACTCTGTGCGGTCTGAGCACATCTATTTATGGCTTTTAACCTAAGCATGAAAACGACCAAGACTGATGTGGTGGTGTGATGTTTCAGAGCACATTCCCTTGACTCAGGAATGTACGGCAAAGGGGCCCAACAAACTTTAGTCATACTTGAAAGTGAATAAAAAAAATAAATAAACAAGTGTATAATCGGCATACACCACAATAAACCATATGTCAATTTGAGAATACTTTGATGTTTTTTGAAACACACCAAGGGTTATATCATTTATTTGGAGTGGATCCAATAGCTTAAGTTTCAAATTTAAACTATTTTACATTAGTTAAAATACATTTTGCTATTATATAAAATAACTAAATAATACTAATAATTATGATTATTATATTACACAAAGCGATAATTTTTATATTTTTTAAGCATATATAGACAAAATATACATTTTGCTATTATATAAAATAACTAAATAATACTAATAATTATTATTATTATAATTACACAAAGCAATAATTTTTATATTTTTTAAGCGTATATGGACAAAAAATACATTTTATACAAACACACACATTATATATATATATATATATACACACACAAACACAATTTATTTCATTTTTTTGTCCATATACTTAAAATATATAAAAATATTTTTTGAAAATATTTGTTTGTGTAATTATAATAATAATACATTTTTTTGTATGTTCCACATAAGAAATAAAGTCAAACAGGTTTTGAACAACATGATAGTGAATAAATGAACTACTCCTTTACTCTTTCCTGTAAATTACACGCGCACGCACACACGCACACGCGCGCGCACACACACACACCGGAAGAATGTCTTATCTTCTTGTGTCTTTAAATTCATCTCTTACAAAAAACATTAACGCCAAATCTTAAATACAACATTTATCAGTCATTCCCTGAAGAGACAGCCACAAATGCAAACATTTGGTAATTGGGAATACCAGAAAGGTAAAATGTCAAATACTTTTGCACCTTCAAAATAAGACTTGTCTTGCGTAATATTTGTGTGAAGGAAAATGAAATGTCACTCTCGATTATTATTAGCTATAATGACTAAAGACTGGAGGGTATTACACTTTATTGCTAAACATTTGCTACAGAATCCTACAAACAGTGTGGCTGTGGCTATGATTTAGTCTGAAGCTCAGACTGTTTTGTCATACCTTATGGACAGACAGGCCGCAAAGAATCTCATGATACTGAAAAACAGCTCATGCATGAGTTTATTCATCAAGAGGCAGATATTCAATACATCATTAGATCTGACCGAGATTTGATGAGATTTCTGTATTTACTTCAAGATGCTACTTAAAGTGTAGTCTGATTTAATATCTTTGAACAGTTTGTGTGTGCTTTGAGCCTTGTGGTGCATGAGATTGTTTTGTGTTTATTGGCCATAACTCTTAATAAAATGTAACAATCCAAACAAACTGAATATCTGAAAGTAGGTTTCATGCTTAAAGGGACAGTCCACCCAAAAATGAATATTTTGTCATTAATTACTCACACTCATGTTGTTCCAACCAATACTGGACACTAGTGAATTTCTTTATGTACAAAGAAACAAAAGATCTTTGTATTTATTAACAGAAGAAAGCCGTACCGCTTTGGAACATTAGACTGAGTAAATAATAACAGAATTCCAATGCTGGGGTGAACTATCCCTTTAAAATATTGTTTGGACTTCTGTGGTCAGCTTTTACTTAATCTGTGACCACAAGAACTATATTCCTTCATGTGTGCATGTGCAGAAAAAAACAATCAATTTTAGTTTCCTCATCTTAACTGCCTGAATTATTTTTCTCTGTCATGTGATTACGCAGTGTTTTGGATTAGGGAATAATCTGAGGTAAATAAAAAAAAAAGTAACCTCAGCAATACAGTTTGAGTCCTATCAGCTGACTGTGGACCTCACATGGTGGTTTACCCGGTGATTAATGTGGATTGCAGCTAATTCGCTTTTTGTCTTCCCCCTGTTCTTACAGTAAGCATGAATGAAAGGACCATTCAACTGTAATCGTGTAAGATTAGATCAGTTCAACTATTAAGTGGTTTTATTCATCATCTTCATCCAAAGTCATTAGACACACTGAAAAGAAGAAAATCCTTCTAGATCTACTGCAGCCATAAGGTCTTTGAAAATGTAAAGACTCTTTGATGCTTAAGTATTAAATGTTGACTTTAGCAGATCAAAGGTATTCTTGATTACCGTTTTGTGATTTATGCAGCTGCTGTAAGGACACTGACAGTGTTACAATAGATCTAGTGCCACAGATATACATTTCTCATCAATCTCCAGTTCCTTAGATTGTCTTGCACCTCCATCACAATGATAACCATGCTAGTGCTATAGTCATATATATTATCAAGTAACATAATAGGCCTGATGCACATTGTATAAAGGCGTAATTCAACCATATTTGACACTCAGACCTGAGGTCATTTTTTGCCAGACAATAGCAAATGTGGGGGGGCGGGGGTAACAGAAAATATGAGACTATGTAGAAACATTATACATGCATAAACAAAATCAAAAAGAAAAAAAACTACCTTTTCCTGCAAAAAAACAAACAAAATTGTTCAGCCTAGAAAGCATCCATGAGCTTTGCTTAGTTTAAAATCTAAAAAGCTTCCATCAGAAACCGCTTCCATCTCTGTGAGCTAAATTTCTCAGATATTCCCTAAGATATGCCTAGGAACTGAAGGGAAATATTATGGAGGAAGACAAAGACCTTTCCACAATTTATTATAGTAAGAGTAGTTCCGCTGTATTAAATATTATTAAAACAAAATCCATCAACTTACAAGAGAAATTTATGCAAGAAAGACATAAGATATAAACTATTTTAGCAGATTGATCGTTTGGTTCAGTCCCTACAAAATATGTGTGCTTCCTATTGGTGACAGCTTAAGCTTTTTAATCATCTGAAGGCTGACATGGCACAGGAGATAAGAACAGCACACGTGTGAAGCTCACAGGAAGCAGCGTGACAAGTTCAGAAAGCATGTCAGCTCAAGACTTATCAAAACGACTTAAGCATTCATGCCTGATCCAATGTCCGCCACACCATTAACCACTGCACCAGCTCCCAGACACAACAGACAACTGCCTTTCTTTTGTTATCTACTTTTAGACCATTATTTCATTAGAGCAGGAGTTCTGCGTTGTTCACAATGAGATGCTTTTGCTTTAAGAGTTCAGTACAGGAAGTGTATGTAAAACTTTGGGAGTGTAATTTTCTCTATAAGTGCGTTTAAGGACGTACATGTGCTTGTTCAGGGCCTGAGCCAAAATAGCACTAGCAGAAAAAGGAAAGGTGTGGGTAGAATAAGAAAACAGTAATTTTACGAATGGATGTGGGCCCTGTTATTAAATGACACCAGCAGGGGCCTTATTTATAAAGACACGTGTGTAAGCTGCCAAAATGTGAACTTATGATAATTTCCTGAATGTTCCCATGAACGATTTAGAACTATTTAGAAGAGCAAACAAGTGGCTGAAGGATAAATTTGGAATGATGTGCAGCATTTTTGCTTGTCTGAATTTAGATTTATATATAGGTTTTTTAGTACTCTGTCCTAAAAAGTGTGCTTGACTTCATACAATTGGCCACATGATCTCTTAGGCCCTTAAAATTACCTGCACAAATACAGCATAAATACAAAGTACAGATAATATGCCGAGACGCACTACTGTTCAGAGGTTTGGGATCAGTAAGATTTATTTCTTGACAGAAATTCATTAAGAAAGGATTCATTAAATTGATCAAAAGTGACAGTAAAGACATTTATAAAGTTACAAAAGATTTCTATTTCAAATAAAGGCTGTTTTCAGCATTGGTAGTATGAAGAAATGTTTCTTGAGCATTAAATCAGCATATTAGAAGGATTTCTGAAGGATCATGTGACACTGAAGACTGGAGTAATGATGCAGAAAATTCAGCTTTGCCATAACAGGAATAAATTACATTTTAAAATATAAAAGTTAATTATATATTATATATTTTGGATCAAATGAATACAACCTAAGTGAATCAAAGAAACGTTGGCAGAAAATATCTAACTGACTCCAAACTTTTGAATGGTAACGTATTATGAATAACTCAAGTAGATTTTCCATATACAGTTTTTTAAATTAACATAAATGAGTGACCACATTTATATGCACAAAATATTTGTATATGAATTCAAAATTGGCTATTTTTTATTTATTTATCAATTTATTCAGTTACTCACTTTACAGTTTGATAACTTAAAGCAAATGTTGGAATGCATGCTTCTATGCCTTTAAAGATTGCTGATCACTTTTAATGTAGGCTCAAATTCATGGATCTGATTGTACGCGTGCTTTATAAATGAGGCCCTGGAGCATAAACAGATGCCCAGTCTTACTCATGCGCCTGACAAGATAATTCATCACGTCTTACAATGAACAAAATGCTGTTCACCATGCACCATCCCCAGATCTATTTCATTTGGAAGATGAATGTGTTCACATGTAAATGCATTGCTTACCTACTCGGTGACGCACTACTGCGATACGTTGACAGGGGAAAGGATTGGCCTTGTGTGCTTGACAGATGTGAAGGCGCATGCTTTGACCTTGTTTGACTTCAGTGTTTCTGACAAACAAATGCGTTAAGGGTTTGTTGCTGGAGTAACAGAGCTGTGAGAACTGGCATGCAGAAGCTCTAGTGGTCTAGACAGAGAAACACAGGACAGGCCATGCTTATGTAAATTTATCTCGTTTAAAGGACATTCAGATCATTTTACGAGAGAAACATTAAGAAAATTATTACTATATTTATTTTCCTCCTTTCATTATTATTTCTTTTTATCTCTGCAGTCTTGTGGAGGAAAAGTAGATAAGTTTATTGCTGAAGGAGGGCAGAATGGTGAGTCCTGGCCCGTGGTGCTGACAGTGTATCTCACTCTGGCCATTTTTGGCTGGCATCCCAGACGAAGGTCTTGGTGAGCTCTCAACTTCTGTCATGGAGTCACCGGGACAAAAACAGCGCCAGTTCGTCTGCTCTGTCTGATTGAGCCTGTACCCATCGTCTCAACCGTTCCCATGAGTATCAGACATCTGTCTCACACATATAGAGGACATAGATTTTGTGGAGAATGGGGTGTTTTATCAGTATTAAACAGAATTTAGTATGACATGAAGACATGAAAGTCACCATGAAATCAAAACAGACAATTCTAGTTTTTTTATGGAATACTGCGGTATTTATTATAAATGATTTATCCATGCACAATATTTTTTTGGCGTGAGGGCAGGACAACCTGTCACTCACATGAGATCACAGCAATAGCAAACCACAACGATTCAATCCATTCCCCATTGACAAAATAAAGTCCTGCCCTAGTTTTTTTCTTGTTTGAGAATCTGTGTCACAATAGGGGACTAATAGCAACATCCGTTTCATGCCGACTTTAAAGGAGTAGTTCACTTTTTAAAAAACTTTTGCTGATAATTTACTCACCCTCATTTCATCCAAGATGTCCATGTCTTTCTTTCTTCAGTCGAAAAGAAATTAAGGTTTTTGATGAAAACATTCTAAGATTTTTCTCCATATGAAGAGTGCCATTTGAAATTTTCTTGTAGAATGATCATTTTTATCAAGCTTGTATATTTAAGTTCAGTAATTTCACTTAAATGGCGATGAGGATTACCTATTAATTGTCATTTAAGTGAAATTACTGAACTTAAATAGCTTGATTAAAATGATGATTCTAGAAGAAAATTTCAAATGGCACTTAGAGGCTTTTGCATCTGAACTCTTCATATACAGTAATGGACTTCATTGGGTACCAAACGGTCCAGGGTCCAAATGACAGTTTCAGTGCAGCTTCAAATGGCTTTAAACGACACCAGACGATGCATAAGGGTCTTACCTTGCGAAACGATCTGTCATTTCAAAAATAAATAAAAAAGTTATTTAAAAAACACTTGTTAATTTTGAACAAATCTTTTTTCGAGTTATTTCGTTCATTCAACGAACGAAATGACTCGAAAAAAGATTTGTTCATTTTGATGAACGAGTTACAACAGGAGAGTCACGAACGTGCATCACAGAACAGAGCAAGGCAATCATTTGTGCTTATAAAACTTAAACTTTTTTATTTATTTTTGAAATGACCGATCGTTTCGCAATATAAGACCCTTATGCATCGTCTGGTGTCGTTTAAAGCCATTTGAAGCTGCACTGAAACTGTCATTTGGACCTTGGACCGTTTGGTACCCAATGAAGTCCATTACTGTATGGAGAAAAATCCTAGAATGTTTTCATCAAAAACCTTAATTTCTTTTCGACTGAAGAAAGAAAGACATGGACATCTTAGATGACATGGGGGTGAGTAAATTATCAGCAAAAGTTTTTTAAAAAGTGAACTACTCCTTTAAACTTTGAAAGATTGGTCATTAAAGTGGTAAAAAAAAAAAATGGGTTAAAAGTGGTCAGGTGCTTTTGAAATAAAAAGAATATACGATAAATAATTAACTAAGTAAACTATAGATGTATAATTAAATAAAAATGTTGTACTTAATTTGACGATAGACCACTTTGTATCACAACATGCTCAGGTTACAAGCTCAAGTTTCATGTTCAAATTAAACATACAAAACAAATGCACACCTTTTCAAGATTTAGAGCACTGGTTTTGATGTGAGGAAGAAGCCAAAGGGAACAATTATATTAGCCATTGTCTTTACTCCCTTTTATGGTCAGTCACTAGTACAAGCTAGTAAAATGTAGTCATTCCAGTCATCGATTTGACAAAAAAGCCAGTAGAAAAGATCAAGGAAAGGACATGAGCTACAGGACAACGTCTGCACATACTGTATGCGAATCAAGAGAACCAACATGCACAAACCATGAACTTCATTTCCTTAAACACCACGATTATTCCACACAAGATGTTCCATATTTTAGTGACACCTTCAGAAAAGCTGCTCATTTGTGAGACATCAACCAGCAATGTAGAAATGTAAAGGAAGTGCCAAGGACATTTTAGCAATAAAATGAAGCATTTCGCAGCTAAACCTCTAAGGATAAAAATAGAAGATTGGGGTTTTATGGCTGTTAATGCAGTAAGTTAAACCCTGAAGTCAACCGAACACCTGTGAGATCAGCTACCACACGTCAACAACTCTTTGTGTGCCCTTCATCCACACATAAAGCCCTTTTTTATGTTTCTTTATTGCTCACCCAGGCTGCATTTATTTGAGCAGTAGGCCTACATAAATACAGTACAAACAGTAATGTTGTGATATATTATTACAATTAAATTTTTGCTTTCCATTTTAATATATTAAAATGTAATTTATCCCTCTGATAGCAAAGCGGAATTTTCAGCATCATTACTCCAGTCTTCAGTGTCACATGATCCTTCAGAAATCATTCCAAGGGTGTTTTCACATATAGGCTAGTTCGTTTTAAAGAGCAAACCCAGTTCACTTAAAGTGAACCAGAAAGCGAACCAGCCGAAAGTGACCTCAGTCCTTTTATTGTTCACAATATAGTGGACTTAAGAGAACCCGGTTTCTTTTTTGATCCTCTTCTGCATTGAAGTGATTTCAGACCCTTTCTTGTTCACACCACAACCTCAAAAAAACTCAGATCCCAGCTTTATGTGCATTTTGCATATGCACACTTGGAGCATTTCACGATGCACCAAATCATGATTCATGATTTTATCACGATACTTTTCATGTTGTTTTTACTATTTTGCATTACAAAGCATTACAGACTGAGCATTACAGCCACACCAATGTCCCTATTTAAAAACTTAGCCTAGCAAGGTAACAAAATATATGCTAACAGAAAAATGCAAGACGGACCATGTAGGGTATAGTGCTATATATCTTTATTTCATTATTTTATCTTTGTTATAAAAAATAAGAACAAAGCTGCACATTACAAATACAAAACAAATTAAATAAACAGCGTTTTATTTTTTTTCAGCCACAGTAGGTGTATAACAGCACCACTCAAATACAAAATTAAATAAACGCATGTAAAAAATAAAATGCTATACATACTCACTTCATTGTAAAAATTATTAATTGATTCTTATTTAAGCTACTGAAGTTTTTCCAATGAAGATCAGTGAGTGATTTTCTCTTTTGTTCTTTTAATTAAGGACTAGCGGCAATGTAAATGTATTTCGTGTTGTAGGCTACATTATGTTAGGGCCGAGCGCCTGAACTGCAAAGAATACACTGTAGCACGATAGTATGAAATTTCTTCAAAAGCAGTAGTAGGGCCCACATATGTTGAAACAAAACACAAAGTGGACCGGGACCTCATCGCTTTCACATATCATAAAGAAATCGAACCACAAACGAACCGTACGGTTTGCTTTTTGGCCTCTTTGGGGGTCTGAGATCACTTGGTTTGTTCACTTGTTTTTACACGCTGAACTGCTCCGAGAGCGTTTGGAAGGCTCAAACTAACTAGGTGTGAAAACACAATAAATTGCTGATTTTCTGCTCAAGTAACATTATTATCAATGTTGAAGACAGTTGTGCTGATTAATATTTTTGTGGAAACCTATGCTTTTGTTTTGTCCTAAGATTAACCATAATTTTGTGCCAGATAATTAGTAATAGTTTCCTAACCCTTAAAGGCCAATAAACATAGTGTAAAAAGGGTTAGCTTGTCATTCTATGAAATATATTTTAGTGAATGGATCTTGGCATCCATCCACATGTTGAAAGGTGCCCACAATAAAGATGGAGTCTGCTGCACTACCTTTCTACACCTGCTTTTGAGCTACTGCTTAATTTGACATGGACATCTGGTCACAATAAGCCTTAAGTCTGCTCTTCCAAAGAAGAAGTCCCCATTCTGGAAAAAGACCTTTGTTTAACAGGAAACAAAGCAATCACAGGCTTAACTCAGGTTTGTCTACAACGATTGTAAAAAAAAAAAAAAAAGATCTATGTGCTCAAAAAAAAAGGTAATACAAATCAGTATTGTTCATGAAACAGTGGAAACAATAACATATTAAAAATGAATATTAAATGCAAGATCAAGATAAAATAGCAATGGATTAACAGGTACCAACATGGTACCTAACATAACTTCAAACCTGAATGGTTTTCCCTGGCTAACACAAAGCTCACTAGACTAATAGGTGTAGGATTTTTACTGCCAGGTATATGGATTTGTAAGGGAGTTTATATGCACATCAAGCAGGTCAAGGTTATGCTTATTTAACCTTAAATTATCCTCCACAGGGGGTAAAACTGGTGAAATATTAAATCTGAGCTCTCCGATGTGACTTTAGCTTATGGATTGTCACTGAACTAAAGTCTAAATACTTCCTTTTAAACATGCTAATAGATCTATATCGTAATGACAGTCACTTAACTGCATCTTTTAGTCAAATGAATCAATGAACATGAATGGAAACAATATGATGCTTCGGATGGAATATATTGGGTATAAGACGGGGCATGTCTCAGGCAATGTCACAAAAGAGTGCCCTAAGCTGTTAAAATGTCAGACTAAACCTAGCTCAAGACAGGCTTTATATTGTCAACACACAATGTTCCCTATTAAACCCAAAATATACATTATATCAATCATTTATTACATAAAACATCAAAAGTATTCAATTTTAGACATCTTTTCCATCAACAAGAGCAAAGGTGGGATTCATCTTTATAGTCAATGGTTTTCTGTGCAGTGAATATCAAACTAAATGGTCCAGCAAGAAGCGGTTCAGAGGATATGCGAGACAGAAACAGACAGGTATGGTAATAACGTACAACACAAACATATGGCTGCTATTACATGAAGTGCACCGCTGAGAAGAACTCCACACACAGATGCCAGCTTCAACCATGTGTATTTGCAATTAGTGGTACTGAGTGCGGAGTTCAAAGGCTACCGTCTGGAAAGGTGCGGGATTCTATTGAAATAAGGAACAGTCTGTGGTAAAATGCTAGTAGTTGAAAACTACTACCATAGTGCTTCCGACCACCCAAACTTCCTATAAAGAAACCATTATAATCTTCATTTACCAATATTTAAATTCTTTACTATTTTAAATTCTGCAAGTAAGGTTGTTTTTAACCCTGTTTTTAAAGACAAACTTTCAGTGAGAATTAGATGATGGTACAGGTAATCTATGTAATGCATGCACAAATTAAATATGCAATATTGATCAATAAACACTGTTCAAAAGTTTGGGGTCAGTAAGATTGTTGTTTCTAAAGAAATGAATACTTTTATTCGGCAAGGATGCATTAAATTGACACTAAAACTATTTGTGATGTTACAAAAGATTACTTTCCATAAAATATTGAGCAGCACAACTGTTTTCAACACTGATAATAATAATAATAATAATAAGCATATTGTAATGATATATGAAGGATCATGTGACACTGAGTTCAGCTTTAACCTCACAGGAATAATTTAAATATTAAAATAAAATGTTGTGGAAATATAATAATATCGATCAATCGATATACAGATATGATCAATTACATATGCAGCCGTGGGGAGCAAAAGACTTCCTTTTAAAAAACATTTAAAAATCTGACTGACCCCAAACTTCTGAACAGTTACCTAATATTACAGGGGGAAAAATTCAAATGTTGGCTGATAACCAATGTATTGTGCATCTTTTGCAACAAATATTCATTGATGCTTGAAGACCACGAGTAAATTATGAACAGGTTGACTTGTGCATATATTAAATAGCTCTATCAAAACAAGCACTAAATAAACAGTGAACCCCATTTTTTAAGTCTCTTACAGATTCAAATGCACCTCCGGTACTGTGAAACACCTGTGTTCCACATGACTTCTGAGAATGAACTGTCACTACATAAAATGTCTGTTTGGTCTTCTTCAGAAACATCAGGCCTCCCGGGATATACTGTAATTCCATTAAACATAGCCAAGTGTACATTGTGGATTTATGGTCTTTAACGGCATTCTTGTGTTCAGATCTTCAAACAGATGATATTCTGAGTAAAAGACATAAAATTGCCAGTCCATGGACCTGAAGAGAATATACACTCTCCAAAGAACACAAAGCCATTCGCTTCTATTCACATGTCCTTTACCACAAAGAGCACACAATGCATGTGGAAACTCATGCTGCTATTCTCAGACTTTGAACCACAGACTTGAAGGCTGGAGTTGTGATTTCTGAAAAGTTTAACATCCTGCACGCTGCAGACAGTGTCTTTAGATCTTAGATGGCCATATAAAGCAATTTAAACATAATTGTGTTATACAGAGACTAGAGAGCATTCCACTTGATTGTGCATGTGTTACTTGTAAACTCTGAGCTGATAAGATTCAAAATAGGACAAACAGCCTTTGCTCCACCAAGAAAGAACCAATGCCACTGGACTCTCACAAAAAAGACATTCTCATCTATAGCCACACACTTACATCCAAAGCCAAAACAAATACGCAAAAAGGAAATTGCTAGGGTCTATATTTCAGGGTAATTTGCAGTTACTCACAGAAAAATGACTTCCAGTACCTCCAAGAGCATATCTGAGAAGCACTTTCTGAACCTTTGGAGAGGAGGGTTGCTCAATTACAACAGTGTCTCAAATCAAAGTAAATAGCTAGTAAATTTAAGGTGGCTTTTAACACTAATATTGTTCCAGTCATTGCCAAATGCTCAGTTACACATGGCTTAAATATGTCCTTATTCAAGTGTCAGTCTTGGACTACACTCTCAAGTATGTTCAATCTCCAAGCACAAAATGTCTGTTGATGAAGGTCAGCTGGTTATGCCTGATATCCAGGGAAAACTGACTGTGTCCAAAATCAAAGACAGCTGCCTCTGAGCTCAGTCAGTGATTGGCTCACCAAAAGGTACCTTCTCAATAAACTACAATGCTTATTTGAATGGAATCGTGCATAAAAAATAAATAAAAAATATCAATAAATAATGAACTCATTTACTCCTTTGAAATACTCCATTAGACACCATTTTATTCATTTTACCAGTCGGAGATCCACACACACAATTTTATGGGAAATCATAGGCAGCAAAGGTCACATCTATGATCTTGGGAGACAATAAACTTCTTGTGAAAGCAGGGTTTAGCAGTCTATAGATGATTATGCTACAGCCTTCTCAGGAAATGGATTTTAAGGGCTGATTTCAACACACTTAAGGATTATCACTTGTGTGATGTTTACTGTTATTTCCTCTGGTAGAATCATCGAGATTGATTCTACTAGGGAAATAACAGTAAACATCACACAAGCGATAATCCTTAAGTCCACAGGGTTCACAAAAGGCATTAGTAACAAAGACATTTCTGACTTTTCTCACTTCCGTGATTAGTTTTCTGAACTGTAAGTACACAGTGGGGACAGCATCAAAAATTCAAGATTTTCAAAAATTAAACCAAAAATTATAACGTAAAACAAATATGAAATGTTTAAGATTATGCAAGATTTGGTCAATAATCGAATATGTGCTATTTTGTGACAGTGACCATGTGAAAAAAAAACACGTTTCAGATTTCAATGACTCACAACTTTCACAATATGTTGATAAAACAATTAAATAAAAGCATTGTCATTAGGTTTAAGCAATATACACATAAATCATCTGCTTTGACATCACAGGAATACAATTATATTTTAAATATATTAAAATAGAAAACAGTTATATTAAATTGTAATGTAATTGGTGAGCATAAGGCAAGTGCTTTTTTTATTTTTTTAGGCAAGTTTTAGGCAAGGCAAGTTTATTTATAGCACATTTCATAAATGGTGGTAATTCAAAGTGCTTTACATAGAAGAAATTAAAATAATCAAATGAAATCCGAGTAATTAAAACAGAGTTTTAAAACCCTTTTTCCCTATTTCGGGTTTAATAGGAAACATTGTGTTGACAATATAAAGCCTGTTTTGAGTTAGGTTTAGTCTGACATTTTAAGTCATTTTAGTCTGGCACTCTTTTGTGACATTGGGTGAGACATGCCCCGTCTTATACCCAATATATCCCATCCGAAGCATCATGTTGTTTCCATTCATGTTCATTGATTCATGTGACTAAAAAACCCAGACAATTAAATGGTAGTGTATAACTCATATAATAAAATTGTAGAAATATTCACCATTGGCTTAAGTATTATCACATATGTTGACAGCACAAACTAATACATTTGAAATGTACAGACTAGAGACACCTTTAATGGGTTTATTCTGCATTTTTGTACTCTGATTCACAGTCAACTCCAATTTAGGAAAGGGATTTAGTGTTAACATGCCTATCTACTGAAACAGCACCTGTTGTGAGTAGATCTTTTTGGCCTAACTAGTCATGTTATGGGGGAGGAGAGGACATTGGACAAATGAAAGCAAAAAGTGAGGGAAAAAAACGTTTTGCCAAGAGAATGAACCAGTTTTTAGATCCCCAGCACAATATCAAGACAACATGTTAACGTTTATGCTTGTAGACAAGTTGCGGAGGAATAAATAAGAAAATTGTGTAGAACCAAGGCAACATTCCTTCAAGAGAAAATGTTGCCAGTGGAGGAAACTGGTTTTACATAACTTAAGTATTAGCAGGACCATGCAGATAAACTCACATTAGAACATTTTGTGCACACAGAAAAATTTAAATCAGAGAGAAAAGCAAAATATATATTTTTTATTGCTTTTTTAATTCTAATGATGAATCCAGACCTTCTGTTCATTTTTTATATCATTAGATCCATTACATAGAAGCAGGAAAGCAAAGCGGGTGAAGTGAAAGCATTACTCTCCATCCACAAGTCACTATTTTGATTTTGATCAGATCACACCAGGAGTGTTGAAAAGGACACATTCCAGCAGATCTCACCAAGGGTGAACTGAAGAGCCGCTCTCTGCTGTTAGTCCAAAGCCTTCTGTTATTAACTTTATCTGTGCCGGAGCTGCCACTGAAATATTTTGCTTACAATACCCTCAGGGATAATTCTGATAGCATCTGGACCTAATGAACCCTGCAGTGAGTGCGGCCACATTAGAAGCTTTCACATAAATGCTGCTTCTAGCTCAAGTTGGCAATACTATGTTCGAATAGCAGAAATACAACAGAGACCAAAATCTTGTCAATCAAATTACTGTGATGGTATTTTTACAACTAATTCTTTCCAAATGAAAATTAATTTAATCTGTTATGGAGTATGACACTTGAACTAGGCAGTGACAATCAAAGCAGACAGTAGTTTTTAGACATGGGTTTCTTGTTTACTCAACAGAAGAACATCCAATTACTTGAGACAATGGCATTGTAATACGTATCTCTCACAGAGGAGTGGAAGCATAAATTTCATACCTCCACTGAATAGTTGGGGCATGGTTAAAGCACTGGCAAATTTGGCCAACATCACACAGACTAAAACCCTCTTACAAAGTCTGTGGTGTTCAGGTCTGAACACATCTGTACAATCTGCTAAAGGTGTTAGCTGTTACCTCATGAACAGCCTGAAACATACCTGGTACATTACAATAAAAGTTTATAAAGGTGTGGTGATGACTACAGTACAGTGAATTATGTCACGGTCAAGGAGTTCAGGATAAGGTATGCTTTATTAGGAAGTCTCCACCGAATCTGTGCCAGCACTTCTCTAAAAAAGGATTTCTGCCAAAAATTATTATCCCGTTGCATGTTTATTTATCAAATATATTGGTTAAGTTGATTAACTTAAGCTATCAATAGGAATTCATTGGGAAACAGACATCAGATTCCACCAGGCCTATACTTTTAAAACAATATTTCTAAATAATTTGTTTTATAAATAATGACTCAATATGAATGCATCCTGATAGCGATTCATCCACCAACAATGTACTTAATAAAACAGATCATGAACATGAAGCTGACAATAGTGTGTTTCTTGACATTTCTGGACCCCTTATGACCGAAACACATCTTTTTTTAGAGGTTGAGCTCCAATGTGCACTAAAATACAGTGATAAACAGCTATATTTTTCCCTTACAAATAAGGATATTTTGTAAACCTTCATCTTATGAAAGGGAACCTTTACAATCACACGAATTTCAGAGACCTCAGAATCAGTAACATTTTGACTATCTCTTAAGAGTGTATCTTAATTTGATAGAAATTAATGTCATTTTATTACAGCTTGGCTTCCGAGGAACTGATCAAACCATTGTCAAAATCAGGCAATAACAGGGTTACAGAGCTGTGACTAAAGGTACATGACAGCCCAGCTCAAATGACCTGACAACCCCCTCACATCCACATATCTACCTGAGCTTGCACAGGTGATAAACAGATATTAGAGAGAGAGAGAGAGAGCGGGGTGGACAAGTGACCTAATGATTTTTATAATGAAGCCGATAACTGGATTGTAAAGCAGCCAGCAAAGTATGTATGTACACACACAAGCACAAGCACACACACACACACACACACACACACACACACACACACACACACACACACACACACACACACACACAAACACACTCTCTCTCAAAAGTTGGGGGTCAGTAGGAATATTTAGCAAGAATGCATTCAATTGATCAAAAGTGAAAGTAAAAACATTTAAAGTCCCCCTCTAGTCATTAATTGTATCCCTTAAAACTCATCTTTGATCACCAAAATTACATATTTAAATGTTTTTTCCTTGAAAAAAAGTTTCTTCATGCCTTAAAATAGCTTGAATTTTACTCTACACCCTTGACTCATTTATATGCGGTTCTATGAATATGCAAATTAGCCATGTCACCAATCACTCACACCAGCTCAGAGATCCACTTCTTGACGATCACACGTTGATTGGTTACAAGGTAGTTTGTGACGTCAGAAACAAACCGCGTTTTTTAAACGGTCTTTGGTTCACTGCATATTTAAGGAGAAAATACTCAGCAATGGTGTTGACTTATGAATTTGCACATGGTTTGTCTTAAAGCATATTAAAAACACCACATATATAAACAAAAGCTGGAATTTTCACTATACAGGGGGACTTTAAAATGTTACAAATTTCTATTTCCAACAAATACTGTTATTCTGAACTTTCGATTCATCAAAGAAGGATGATAATAAGAAATGTTTCTTGAGCACCAAATCACCAAATTAGAAGGATTTCAGAAGGATCATGTGACACTAAAGACTAGGAGTAATGAATAAATGCTGAAAATTCAGCATCACAGGTATAGATTAAAAATACATTCAAATAGAAAACAGTTATATTGAACTGCAGTAATATTTTATAATATTATAATTTACTGTATTTTTGATCAAAGAAATGTAGCCACGGTAGTAAAAACAGAAAAAACTGCAAGCATACAGAGTTTAAAAGTCATTGTTTCTTTGTATCTGTACAGTAAATCTAAGTGGCTTAATAACAGGAAACATTAAATCCATAACTTTTTTCCTCGCCGGACGTGATAAAAGATCCATTCTCAATCTTGCTGAGTAATGCTGCACGCATCTCCTTCTTACCAAACCCTAATGCTAATTGCAATGTCTATGAATCCATTGTGAAGCTTAAACTTTAAATCAGCTCAACATAATCTCATCATCAAAAGTTGTGACTGGCAGATGACCCAATAGCATTACACTGTTCCACATTCAGACTTGCTTAACAGCATGAAAGAGAGAAACAAAGGGCCGTCTGGTGGACCTCCCAGCCACTTTGACTGGAATGATCCTCAAAAAAGGGGTTCCTCATTCCATGAGCGTTACGTAACATCTGTGCTGCTTCAGTGCAGGGTCTTGTGTGCAGCAGGCTTCAGTTTATTTTAACAAGCTCCCGTCTACGAGTCTTGATTGGCATGACACAATATAGTAAATCATGTGGGTGGCCTGCAAGAACAAATCAGCTGTAGGGTTTAAATTAAGGTATTTTCTAGCTCTAATTATACATGCATGTAAATGGTAAAAAGCAAAATCTACAACTCTGTTGAGTATCTGAAAAAAACAACAACAACATTTGGCCAACTTTTTACGTTTAATTATCAACTCAAGGGACGGTCACACTACACTTTTCGCTCGTTTGAATTCATACACATGCAAATGCTGGAGACCGGAAACGCATCCTCATAAAAATAAGTTTCAAATTTAACTGTATTCCAAAGTTCAACACTTTGGTACTCTGACGTGTACATTTTTATCAAGTGAAGATATACGACCAATAGAAGATTGATATGTCATGGCATGTACTCGATAACACAAACATTAAAGCTGCTGGTTTGCAGTGTTGCAGGAAGTGGAGTAGATTGTATATTTTTACATTTTAGATTTATTATTATAAGTTTTATGTTGAATTATGTTTTTATACATGATGCTGAACAGTGTGACGTCAAATCACGACTGATGCAGTGTCAGAAGAAATTTTGCATGCTCGAAGTGTGACCACCGCTTAAGAGAGCAGGACATGTACACAACATCCTAAGAAGGCATTCATTAAATTTATCCTCACACATTTGGAAACCATGCACGTGCATGTCATGCACTAAAACACATTTTATCTTGATCCTTTTCCCGGAACAGACTAAAACAAAGCAACTCAGCCAGCAGAGCGAGATACTGTAGGCCTCTCTAATCCACCTCAATATTTCAAACAAAGGCTCATCTCTGCAGAGAGAGTAGTGGAGAGAAGAGGGTCACAGGATCTTACCAATGCCAAAACAAGCTTGATAAGTGTTGAGAGCTTAGTATCAGACCATTTACATCCACCTCCATACTGAGAACAGAGCCACAAAGCCACCCAATGGCACCTATTTATGGGTCACCTAAACTTTCCCAGGACTCAGTGTCAGAGGCTGCATCTTATACCCGCTCATCAACTCATCACAAGGGCTTGGGTTACGCCGGTCAACACATCCTCACAGAGTCTGAGGACTTCAATTGCTCTCATAGCCTCATTGTTCTTTGTCTGAGGGCGGAAAGCGGTTGTTAGACTAAATATACAGTGTGCTATGAATTATCATCTTTATTTATCGTACAAGTGTGTTTTCTACATCTCTGTTTCTGTTTTAAAAGCATGCAAACCCTTTATAGATGAGGAAAATACCTTTCTTGCAAAAGTCTGGAAACTACAGTATGAAGAAGGTTTCTCAGTTCTAAATGGACAAAGACATCCTTCCTTGAAAGTTATCATCAGAAAGTTATTTGCTTATCTATGTACTTCCAGCATACACAGTTGGAATTTGTATTATAGCCCCCCAAAATTTTTTATTAAATAAAATATGAGAAAAGTAATACTCAAGCAACTGGTTCATTTAAAACAAGTGTTAAATTAGTTGAGTTAACGTCAAAGCAAATAAAGTTAAACTAAATAATTTACATGTACTCATCAATACAGACTTTGGATATCATGATTGTTTTTTATGTGAATAAAAGCTTAAATGAAATCAGTTCATCATATGAAGCAATTTTGTCTCTTCAGAAAATTCGTACTAAACCGCTCAACTCATATGGTTTAGTTTTATAATCTTTTTATGAACTTTGTGAAGTGTCAAAGAGGTAGTTGTGTACTGTCAGTGGAGAGACAGAAATCTCTCAGATTTCATTAAAAATATTTGTGTTCCAATGATGAACAAAAGTCTTACGGGTTTGGAACAACATGAAGGTGAGCAAATGATGACAATTTTCAATTTTGGGTGAACTAACCCTTTAATCTTTAACTGTTTCATTTGTGTTTTCTTTTCTCTTTTTTATTGCCGCTTTTCTTTTTTTAACAATCAACATGTGAGTATAGGGAAGCAGAGAGAAAACTTGAAACCATAACTGTACAAAAGCATTAAAAAAAAGAACTCACCTGTGTCAAACAGACAGTTACTGGCCTGGATTATTTACTATATTATGATATAAGTGTAGTATTAACATGATATTGATATTTATTTATTTTTATATATCATGGTAAACGTCAATAACAGTATGTTGGGACACCCCTAAAGTACACTATTCAAGAACTGTAAAATTCAATAATTGACAATGTCATACAAATGAAATGCGTAAATCTTTCAAATAAATTTTTTGAGTATACTAATAGCTGCAATGATCATTCCATAGATGCCAAATGAGTTGTGAATTACTCAGCTAAAGTGTGTGCTGATGTGAGATGCTTCAGTTCTCAATGGGGTTTCTTTTACACATCATCTAACATGCTTACTGATCCATGACATAATTTCTTACTGTATGTCAGATCTTTGCAGAGGCCCTGAGCTCTCCATGAGAAGTAGCCTGAGATCTGCCACATGACTTGGAAAGGGTTAGTTTGTGGAACCCCACTGACTGTAGACCACATCTTTCCTCCAAGAGGCTGGAGGTCAAGAGAGAAGGATTGGCTTTTCAGCTCTTGTTGTATGGCCTTAGAAGAACTGTGATATTGTGCACAAGTTATATGTGTCACGGGTGGTTGAAGCAGAAGAGGAAGTAGGATACACTTGCAGCATTTCTTTATTTACACAAACTCAAACATAAACTCAGACTCAGGACTAGGGAACAGAACAGCAAGCATACAACATTAAGGATTGACTAAGACTGAACTAGACACACAGGCTTAAATACAAGGGCAAACAAGCTAAACAAGCTAACAAGAGGGTGTGGCTAATAGGAAGCACCTGGGAAGACTAATAAACATAACGGGGAGCTGCTAAACATGAAACAAGACAGAAACACAGGCTAGACTTATGACAATATGGACTACTTTATGATACCTTTATGGTATTTTTTCGAAGCTTGAAAGAAAAAAAAAAGGTTTGGAGCAACACGAAGATGAATAAATTATGACTCAATTTTTATTTTTTTGTGAAAATCTCTTACATGTTAAGCCAGGGACACACCAAGCCGACAGTCGGCCTTTGGGCAACGTTGGGCCATTTTTGAGTGTCGACCGACTTTTTTTCCTCTAGCTGGATGCTGTCTGTTTTTTGTTTTTTTGGGCCGATTCAACATATAGAATTGGCGTTGGGGCCGTCGGTGAGAGAGAGAACTCTGATTGGCTCTTCAGTTTAGCAAACGAGTCAGTGCACAAGAATAAGAGTAAAAGTGATGAAAGCAAGCAAACAAGTCATGATGGCACAGACAGAAGGCTGTTCTAATTTTACATCATCTTACCTGAGCATTTCACTGTGAGAATATTTTAATAATAACATGAGTAGAGTGGAATAAAGCACGTGATCAGCAAGATTGATATTCAAAATGGTAAGCAAGTGCTGCTTTGTTTATGATTTGTATACCTGCAGTCTTTGTTTCGCTTTCCCTTTTTGAATGACGAATAACCTGTATCTGCTTAAATAGACAGTTATCTCCTTTACACGCAGGCATGTTAGCTAGTTGACAGTCGCCTGTTGTCCTTTCAGTGAGTTCAAGCCCAGGCTTTCATCAGCACTAGTTCTTTGGCGTCAGTTTGGTGAGTCCCTATACCCTTTTGGCCTCACTTGTTAACTATTTCTTTCTCTTACTATCCACTTGTTAAGACATGACGTAAGGAATATTATTTCCTGGTCCAAGCCTCTACTTTCAGTAAATTTAGGATTGCAATTTATCGGCAGTATACAGTACACCATGAGTGTCAGCACTGTTTGTTGTTTGCGTTTGCCATCTGATAAAGCTTTTGGACCTGAAACAGTGGCCTCAGATACACCTTAGAAGGTCTTATACAGGTGTCTTCCCAATACCATCCTGACCGTATTCTTATAAAACGGTAGCAGAAAAAGTTCAAGCATGTGTTAAACATCTAATTTTAGAGCGGCTGAGTTTGTGCTCCACAAGTAAAACCGTAGCAGGTGGTTGCGTGTAGCTCATTTAGTTTGCCAGATGTTTTGTGAATGACAGACACTCTTGGGCATCTCTGATTTCGGCGGTCTTGAACATCCACTTTTTTTATAAGCCTGAAATATCAAGAATTGTATCCATGACACGGACAACATTTCTCAACGTTTTTCATCGTGTGCATTAGGCCGAGGCCAATCCTTAGCCTCGAGCGCCAACACGCCCACACTCCCAAATCTTATTTCCTTTCAACGTGGTTGAGTGAAAGTGGAACATTCCAGACTGCCAGACTAAAAGGTGAGAGAGCACAAGCAGTAAACACACCGTCACATGCTCCTGCTCCTTCCTGTCTAACCCTCTCTGGTTTAATTTCAACCCCGTCCTGGGCCAAAGGGCCAGCAGAGAACCACATCCACGAGCCAGCGCTTAGCAGAGCGCAGTAGGAGTTTTCTCACTGCCTACCTGAACAACACTGTAATAGACCATCCAACAGCTTGTCTGTCAGCACAGCTCTGTTTTTCTGAGACCCCTCGCTGCTCCATTGCGGGACCACTGAAAAAAGTAACTTCCTGTGTAAATATGGATTTTAGAGATCTGTAAAGGGAAACAGACCTCGGACTGGAAATTCTGAATAACTTGCAATCAACCTCATATCCCCTCTCTCATCCGATTAGCATTTTTAGCATAGCATTCCTTTCTTTTTAGCACCCGTTTGACCTTCTTGTGTCAGACGTGTCTCATGGAAAAAAATACTATCAGACTTAATTTCTCCGAGCTTCCTGTTATTTGGAACATTCCATGAACAAACTTTGACTGTATCAGCTCTGCTAATGAGGCTCCGCACTTGTTTTCCATCGCTTTGATGTTAATAGTATGTAAAATGCTGACCAATAACTTGAGCATTGCTGCCTTTCAGACAACTGCCAATAGGAGGACCACAATGGACAGATGATTTCAGTAAACGTAACGAGACAGAGACAACAGGGTGAACTATCTATCCTATAAATAATGGTTGTTTTATTCTCTATAACTGACTGCTTTTTCCTCAATATCTGGCCCAATTAATCCATTTTAAAACTATATTATATTTGTAATGTATCATGTATTTGTTTTGGTTGTATATATTTATAATATACTTTACCATTCAATAGTTCGGTGTCAATAAGATTTTTTTTAAACAAAAAAATTATACTTTTATTCCACAAGAATGCATTAAATTAATCAAAAGTGAATATTCCAGTCGGAAAGAAAAATACTTTTCTCTGCCGGCAGAGACTAGGGTTAGGGTAAGAGGTTTTGACTGGAATGCATGGCTCCTGCAGTACAGGTCTGTGTCTCTGTTATGCAATGCCATGTGCTTCTCTCAAATGTCCTTTTGGTCTGTGTAATGAAGAGTTATTGAGGGTTATCGGAACCCTTTCACCATTGCACACTTCAGTAAATTGATGTTTAACCCAATGTTGAACAATTGGCCCTCTAAGAGAACTATCGTACAATAAGTTGCTTGTATAAAAAAGCATTTAATACCTTAATTATGCATGTTGTTAATAATAATAAAAAAACTGCCACAAACATTTTTGACTGGAAACTACCAATGAGCTGGATGATAAGATTATTATTATTTCCTTCAGCTCTTATTTTTGAACTTGAACTTGTTTTCTAGCAACATCCAAGAATATTGTGAGCACATCAGAGAAACATTCACGATTGAACCCCAAGAGCAAAATGGTGCAACTGATTACTCTGCTAAATGTGGGCTGTTTAAGCCACACCACACTATAGGAAGCTGAATAAAAAATATTATGTTTGGTGGAAATAAATCTGTTTCTGCCTAAATGTCTGTTATAATCTGCGGTTGTCAACGCCACTTTCCCTGAAAACACGCAAGGTTTAATAGATCTCATTAGCCAAGCATTCTATCTGAACCACTGCTATACGGTGGTGTGCTGCTGAGAGGCTCCATCATTTGTTTTGTGTAGAAGGCAGGCTATTGCTCTTTAGAGCAGTATTTGGGTCTTTTAGAGTCTCTGATCAGAATCTGTTTAGCCCAAGCCACAAAGTCTTCCTCCATCATGATCTTACTGATGTCTTTAACAATCTCAGCAGTGAATGAGGGAACAAAGAGACAGACTAAATACATATACAGTACACCAATTTTTTGTTGTTGTTGCTGAAACGGCCTCAATCCTAATGGCAGACAAAGTTTAAGAAAACAGTAGGTGCCGACAGATGTAATCTGACCTGCTCTGTCTGGCGAGCCCGATCTCATGAAAGTGCGTATCTATACAACGAATGTTATATCTCGTGCCATTTATATGCCAAAAATAGTTTTTGCGTGCATATTATACGCACTTTATGGCGTGTAATACGCACGCACTCTCCACGCTAATGCTACCCAAGGGGTTTTCAGTGCGTAGCATTTGCACGCTAAAACCATTTTTGGCGTATAATTGGCACGAGAAATAACATTCATGGTCTAGATACGCACTTTCATGAGATTGTGTTGGTCTGGCCATGTGCCTCTGCCACTGCTCTGGTTTAAATTTTATGCTTTATCTAGTTAATTCTTCATAAAACTAATAGCTTTATACAGATTTATATTCCATATTAAAGGAATGTTTCACCCAAAAATGAAAATTCTGTCATCATTTATCCATCCTCATGTTGTTCCAAAGCTGTATGAGAAAATTATATTTTTCATATTTTAAATTATTAATTATTATTTTTCTAAAAAATAAAGATTACACGTGTATTTAAAAATATACATGTATTCATATAATTTATTAGTATAAATATGATTATAATGGGGAAGAGTAGGCTAAAATATATCTAGTCTAGTAAAATGTGCGTAACTTATGTAATGAGCATTAAAAAGCATTTAAAGAGATGCACATGAGAAACCCTAACCCTGCTTGTGAAATATAAGAAAATATATACTTTTTCATCTGCAATTACTCATTTGAGAAGTAACAAGTGAGAAGATTGCCAGGAAGATCATTAGTCAGTGTGCAATCATGTGTTCAAGTGGAAAGAGAACCTGCCAGCACCATGTCTTGTCATACTTATTGATGATAATGAGGGTTGTATCACTGACTCCAAGCTGCTATAGAGTACAGACCTTGACCCTTTATGTCGACTCCGATTTAGGCCTTAGGAAACAACTCTTAACATAACCCAACATATCAATGTCAAAATGTCTCTCACTTTTCTTTTCTTTTCTTTTTTTTTTTTTACACAGAACATTTTGTTCTTCATATCAACCCAAGGCACTGATCGATGACACAGAAACATGCCCTGGCCTCTCCGGCACTGAATCTCCTTAAATGGCAGACACTGTCAATGAATCACTAAAAGGACGCTTTTTACATCTGTTCTGCCTTAATATTACAAAAATGTATATCAGAGATGCCTTGAGGGTACTGTCATCACATGTTCTGTGATGAGCACTTCGGGGTCGAGTACTCCTGGCATGCGGTAGTAAAATTAATCATTAAGCCTGTGAACATGGCCATGAAAATAGCTTGTGGCACACCACATTCATACCAGAGTCATACCCCTATCACCTGCAATCCTCCATCTGCTCTCTGTTTGGGCGTTTAAATGACTTCAAATCATTTCACACCTTTAGATAGGAGTACTATTTTATAGTACTCAAAAAAAATTATGTCAGAATGTTTTGTCTGCTTGCTGCTACATGCAGAATTTGCACATAGAGCAAGTCATTGCACACACAGACCTCACAACAGAACTAAGCAATAACATCTTCCTACAAAATTTTACCACATCAACTTCAACAAAATGCTGGCAGCTGGTATCAGAATCCCAGTTTTATGCAAAAGGGATGCAACGTGACTTACTATACTTCCTGAAGCACTAAAAACTTTAAACATTAAAGCAAGCAAGCCTGAAGGAATGGCTTCACTCGCTCATTAAAACTACTGAAACCGACTGAAGCTGACTTGTCCACACTGGGAGCGATGATGATGATGACTAATGTATTCACATGTTTCTTTCTGACATGGCAGGTTATCCAATCACTGATTTGAAACATTCGCCTGTTACTGTCCCAGGGCACCTGTGAGTTTCCCTGCCAAGTTAGAGCTGGTGGTCCTTCAAGCTTGACTTGTTGCTTAATTCTGGTGGACTCCACTAACTCAAAAAGGAAATACTTGAACGGCACAGATAAATGCTCACAGTTAGGGGTCAGTGGTTAAAGTATTTTGATGAGAAATGACCATACAAAACACAAGAAGTGATGTAAGTCCAAGTTCAATGAGTCTGGGTGAACAGTAGCCTTTTGATCACCCTGGTTCCACCATGGTAGCACTTTTTAATCCAGGATGGTATTAACAAAACATTTTGTGAATAAATTTTTTTCTTAGCATAGTTATTTCTAACTTTTATTTTGTCCTTTGTTACTTTCCTTGTATATTTCCAATATGATCTCATTAGTATTCATTTGTAAATAAATGTTGTATGCAGACATGAAACGTACATACTGACATAACATCAAAAATGTAAGCATATTATGTACAAATTAGTTTAGAGACATATGTTTATGATTGCTTTAAGGTTCATGGAATATTGGAATCATGGAATAGGTTGACTTTATGTCATCAATGTAGTTAATAATATATGTTCAATGCCATCACATTTATTTAACAAATTTACCTAATTTAACATTATAACAGTTCTGTATGATTATAACTGTTCTGTTTGATTCCTGGTGTCATACTGTATTTAACACAGTTCAAAGGATTCCATCACTTTACCCAAGCCTACACTTTAAAATAATAAAATGAATGAAAAATCCACCATTTAATAATTACTTAATCCTTGTTTTGTTTGGGACAGCTGCAGCTAATAAAATGACAAGCGCACAATAAAATAAACCATATCATTGCAGAAGCCATGACAGTCATAAAAGGTAATAATTTAGTTTGTGTAGGAATGGGGTTAAGGGCTCATAAATATTTATATAATAGAAAAGGTATAACAACACAAATGTATTTGAAATATAAAAATAACAAAGGATAAATAACAATATGTGCACATGTAAATGGTTTTACATTTTAGATGTTGTCAATAAATCCATATTGTATATGTACACCTCCCATCAAATATTTGGTGTCATTATTTATAATGAATATAAATACAAAATATTAATTTATTTTGGAGGAAATTTATACTTTTATTCCTTAAGTATGCATTAAATTAAAGATTTTTTACATTGTTGCAAAAATTCAATTTAAAATAAATTGTATTTTTCTGAACTCTTTGTTTATCAACGAATCCTAAAAATTACGATTTATATAAAAATATTAAACAGCACACCTGTTTTCAACAATGTTAATAATAAGAAATGTTTCTTAAGTATGACAGCATATTAGAATGATTTCTGAAGGATCGTGTGACACTGACGACTAGAGTAATGATGCTGAAAATTCAGTTTTGCCGTCACATGAATAAATTTGATTTTAAAATATATTATTAATTAAAATAACAGCTATTTTAAATAGTAATATTTCACTGTTAATATTACTGTTTTTAATGTATTGTTGATAAAATAAAGGTAGCCTTGGTGAGTATAAGAGACGTACTGTATTTCAAAAGGCTTAACCTTAAAAAATCCCAAACTTTTGAATGGTAATGTAAATGTATTGTACACATTTCACTGTATATTCAAAGGTACAAAAATGTAAGGTTAAGCATGATAGATCAGCCCCAGATTTTTAAAAAATCATTTTAATAGAATGAATATTTCTCTAAACGTGAGGTTTTAACAAAAAGTCTTGGAATACTGGAGGCATGTGGTCAGTACTACGCATGGTATCCAGATGAGAGCATTTCTGTGAAATAGTGAGGGGGTCGGGCTTAATGTTTCATAACCAACATTTACCCCACCTGACTTGCTATGTTCCCTTTCACTGCTATTCCCAGCACACTCTCTGACCTCCATCCAGAGCAGCTGGAAGTTGACTCACCTGCAGTTGGGGGAGGCAGATATTGGAAGACAGTTGGGAAGGAGGGGATTCCCAGCAAATTTGCAAAGATACAAAATACCTATGACAAAGCCATTGTCTAGCTCACACGCCCGGTAAATTCACCTTTAGACAAGGACGAGCAGATGGCAGACATTCCAGACATTCCTAGCCATGACAGTAGATACTCTTTCAGTGTCCAAACCCCATATTATTTTTGCTTGTCTTGGCTATTTCTCTCTAAACACTATCAAGTATCTTCTGGGATATCTACTTTGTGTTTGTTCACACTTTCATCTGCCCATTTGTATGCGAAAAGCACATAACAATAGAAGCTCACATTTACAAAGACACGTGTGGACCACATGTGCAGCTTTTCCATCCCAGCTTGTGCATCTCAGCTACTCTCCCGTCTCTAATCACTTCCTAAACAAGCTCAAACAGTGATCTGGCTGTTAATGTTATCTAAATATTAGTCTTCCCCTAAACAGACCGTGCTTTCCAACAAGCTCTTCGAATCAGTTGTAAAAGAAGACACTTACTGTAATTCTGCTGCCTCGGTTTTCGTAAAGTAGGAGGCTAGAAAGTCAAACCTGGTGACCATGAATGGTGCTGAAGGAATATTTCACTTAAAAATAAAAACGGTCTTTATGTTATTCCAAACATAAGGATAAGGCCTGTTCACACTAGCATAAAAATTAGGTCTGATTTTTTTGTCTGTTCAGACCATTGCATAAAAAAGTGCAGATGGGTTGAATGAAAATGCAAATTCAACTTTTCATTTCCGACACCCGCTTGTCACGGAGAATAATTAAAACAGGATTTACATCTTTTCAAACACCATGGACATGAGACCAAAACTTCTCACACCAAGCATTCATCTTGGTGTGAACAGGCCTTTACCATGAACTGTCATTCTATGTACAAGAAGAGCACATTCGCTCTATTAAATGTATGTGTTCCAAATTGTAAAAACAAACAAAATAGGATCACAATTTTGGAATGATTTTTGGGTGAAGTATTCCTTTAAATGTACCAGCAGAATTTGTTAAGCCTAAAATATTTCCTGTGAGATTTCAGAAATCAGCTTTGCACGTCTTGACTGTGTAACACATATCCTGCATAGCCAGAGTACTTATCTACTTTGGTCGTGAATGGCAGGTTCAATGTCATTATATGTACATGGCAGCCAGACAAACAATACTTATAAGCTTCACACAGCATTTAGCACAATGGTAGGCCCTATAGCATGACATTTTGAGGCTTATTCCATCAGTGAGCAAGCACAAGACATCAATTATGGAAAATAAAACCTCAAATAAAAGGTGTGACTTACTGTTGTTACTTGTCTTTCCGTTGTCTTGATACCAATGACGAAACTCTCTACTCCTTGACTTGCAGGGGTTATTTGGACTGCACAAAATAAACAGAACACAGCACGTCATTAAAAGTTCCATCTCTTAAACATTTACCTGCACGAAAGAGAGACTTGACCAAAATAAAATGTATTACGTAATTTGCTAGCTAAAACCAACAAATTTCACTAAATGTTTTAAAAAAAGTGGGACCATTCAACCGTGTTTATGCACGCACGACTGCAATCTGCTTACCTCCGAAAACCACAGTAATTACTGAACGAATTGTTGAACCGATTCACGAAACAAGTCATGCAAACTGAGAAATCTTCATATCATCAGACCAAGACCTAACAAACAGAAAAGTACAGGTAATATTATTTAGTGTCAGGTGAGGCCTTCTCTCTTTTTGAATGCGTTTACAAATCACTCTTTGTAAATTTTTTATTGAGAATTTAGGATTTATATATTTATAGGAGCCGGAGCCATATGGATTACTTTTAGGGCTTCAAAATCTCAGTTACTATTCACTCTCATTATAAAGCTTGGAAGAGCCAGGATATTGTTTTATATAATTCTGATTATGTTTGGCTGAAAGAAGAAAGTCATACACCTAGGATGGCTTAAGGGTGAGTAAATTATGGGATAATTTTCATTTTGGGGTGAACTATCCCTTTAATAAGTAGAGGTATTTAGGAAAGAAATGGTTACAGGCATTGTGCCCATTTCGACTCCCTGCTAAATTCTCTGACAATCGGTTCCTGCCTGAAAAGTTTTGATGGCATTTGCTTTTCATCTTCCCTCTGTGTAGGCCTAATGCCTAATAAAGTGTTCTTTATAAGCACAGCTCTGCTTTACAGAGGTTACCGGGGAAACAGCTCAATTTCTGCAGTTCATTAAGCGCCACCTACTGTCAGAGAGTGGATTTATATTTTTATTCTGCCTGTCTGCCATTTCTGCCAATGCGAAAATCGGACCAAATGTTTGTTGTTAATTTTATCCGGTAGATGAAAAATCAAAACACTTCGGATAATGAGGCAGCCTATGTATAATTGTTTATGGAGCAATCAAAATACCCATAATTGATAAGTTTGACTTATTTACATAAAAATAATTTAAAGGCTAAAATGTGAGGTTTATTTGTCACAGGCTGGTTGAAACAGGCACGGAGTCAGGATCACAATAGAAGCCGACTTTAATTTTCACAATCTGTATATACAGGATCAGGTAGAACAGAACAACCACGCATATAATAACAACGACAGACAAGGAACAGACTGAAACACTGGACTTAAATACACAGGGAACAGATTAGGGAAAGAAGACACAGCTGGGGCAAATGAACTGATAATGACAGGTAGACATAGGTAGACACTAACGATGAGCGGGAAAACTAGGACACAGGACTAAACCAATTGCACAATGACGGGGGAAACACATGACATACATGTGACATTATCGTTTTATAAATGTGTTTTATAACAAATATTTTTGTTTGTTTAAAAATAAAGCCATAATATTTAATGTCATTATTTTATTGTTTTTGCAAACAAAAAGTGCATAGCTCTGCTAATTTTATGTTGTTTGTTGGCTTTAAAGTTGGTGAAATTATTTCAGTGTGTATGAGTGACATTTCATGCACATTTTAACAATACCATGATCATTTTAGTCACTATAATCATGATATGAATTTTTAATTCCGCTTCATCTCTAGAGGTATTCCTCTGCTAAGAGAGGAAAAAATAGTCAATTGTAGGTGATTTAGGGAAGCCAACATGTGACTGACCATTGAGAGGACAAAGTGATCATATCTTGAAGGATGACCCTGCGATTCAAAGTCAAACAGGAAAAGAACCAAGACAGCTATTCCTCCCATAAATATGCCCAGATGGTACACATGTGCGTGTGTTGTGTGTCTTGATAAAGTGTCCAACCAACATAAGCATCTGGAACTGTCCAGAGTATTATATTGCCTAGCGACAAAATTTAAGTGAAAATTACAGATGTTAGAAACCAAAGAGGAAATTGTTAATATGTGCAGGAATTTAATACAATGGAATTTTATTGTAGAAAGTTATTAAGTGTGTGCATAAAACAGGAGTCTCTGCAGGCTCTTTGGCTTAAGTACAAACGATTATTTAGTGTTATTAAACAATTTTATAAGCCAGTGATTGCCACGTCATATTTCCGAATAATGATATAAACGAAGACAAAATGTACAAATTCATTCAATCGTAGGCATTTGTAATGATTACATCATAGTACATTGTTTTTACTTTAGCTTTTAGTTGATATAAAACAGAGGATTTTTTAAGGAAAAGTCCCCTTTTCAATTGGCTTCTCAGAGAATTATATTTGCTATATAAATATTTCTATTTATACGTAAATATATTAATTAACATTTTGAAATTTTGTTTGTTACTTAGTTGGTATGATTTTGTGCTTATTGTAATTCATTAACAAAATAATTTTTAAGCAAACAAGTTCACACTTTTTGTGACTTGTTAGTGTTGTGTATTTTTTTCCCGTAACTTGTTTTGATCTGCATTTTATTCATTGCCACGATCAAAGCCGTGGCAGTCTTGCCCAGACAAAAATGTACACGTATTTAGGTGTCAAAGTTTGTAAGTGAAGCATGGACATTGACTGCTTTTATGCTTGGAAACCCAAGCAAACATGACCTCTGTGACTCCACACACTGCGGGAGAGAAGGAAAGGACCCCTTGTAGGTTTATGACTCCATTAAGAGTCTTGGAGAATGTCCAGATTTCCATATAAAGTTATAATTTGGCCTGTTTCCTTTGCTCCTGTGGGCAAGAAAATGAAACTAATTTGTGGCTAAAGAGAGGTTTTCATGGAATGGGCTCAATTTGTAACAGCAGTGGCAAGTCTGCCATTACATTCAGGATAGACAATGGCATTATGTAATCTAGAAATCCTGCCAGCCAATCATGCTGACAGTTTTAAGAGTCTGGCTCAAGAAATATATGATGAGATGATCAAAAGTTTCTAAATAAGAATTAAAGTTTAACAGTTTTATAATAGGCAAACACATCTTTAAGGCCTGCATGTTTGATGTGCAACATGTCTAACTATGACAGCTGTCTCCTGTGGTCTCCTTATATCAGGAAAGTCTTTTTTTAATTCCCTGTTTGTTTTCCTTGGGAAGTGAGTCAGGTTGAAGTATTTCAAGATACCAAAACCCAGAAAAAAGATCATAAGCTGGTTGTGTTATCGCTTGGCAACAAAATATTTGCAATAGTTCGGTCACTAGTTGAAAAGGACAGAACAGTATCTGGATCACACTCTTCCTTACATAAGTTTTTCATAGCTAATCAAGGAACTGTGAGGTTTTTATCATGATGTTCTGCTTTATGTCAGATCAAGTTTATATAATAATTACTTGACAGTAATATTTGCTTTGTGGGAGCACATACTTTCATAGTAATACTTGCACCACAGACCATTCTAATAGCATATCAAGAGTGCCTGTATAAAGCATTAACCTTTAGACCAAAAATATCCAGACGGCAACACTGAAAATTCATTCTTAAATGTAATTTAATCTCATAAATAAATAAAGTGATAAAATGTGGACGTCATGTAATACAAGTGTCAAGGAAGTCACTGATGCACAACTTCAAATGAGATTAAATATAGTAGTGTGAATACAGACTTCTTTGTGATGAATGTGATATTAGGTCCTTGGGTACACAGTGTGACCGGAGGCATGAAGACGTGGAAAAACGCCAAGATTTTGTGCTTGGCAAGGTCAGATTACAGGCAACAGTAATAATAGCCCCGGTCAAGAATTACTACAGTCGTAAAAAAGACTAATTTATTACAGCTTTGTGTTCTTAAACGAGAAGCATTCCACTGATGGGTATCCTAGCAGAGTCAAAAAAATGTTAGAGATGAACACTTCTGTTCTGAGATGGCACTGAGGGCCTATACTTGACAACTTAGCTTGGCCCTAAGCATTTTCACTAGAACAGGGGTTTTCAAATGCCATAGACCCCCCAAAATAAGATGATGCCCTTACTGCACACTCTAAAAAAAAAAAACAGTCAATGGGGTAGTACCCTTTCAAAAGGTAATAGGTACTAATATGTACACTTTAGGAACCAATATGCACCCTTAAGGGGCAAATAAGGTACATTTTGAAAGGGTATCACCTCAGTGACAGCTTTTGTACCTTTTTTCTGAAAGTTTAGGCACCTAATTTTACAGATAGTTCAGTCTTAAAAATATATTGGGGTCTTTTGGACAGTAAATTACATTGGAATAAAAGTGGGATTGTGTTTAAGAAGGCACAATCGAGATTATTCTTTTGGAGGAAGCTAAGATCAGGTGGTATTAGTAAGAAGCTTCTTCATGTTTTTTACATCAGGGAATCTTGGCCATTGTTGTGCTCTGTTGGGGATGTAGAATTACTGTAGATGATAAAAATAATAATAAAATTAATTATTATAATGAAGGTTGATTCAGTGATCGGCCTTACCACAAATTCACTAGAGCTTATAGTGTTGAAAAGACAACAAGGGAAAAATGAAAAAATATTCTGTTATGAAAGTCATCCACTACATAATGTTTTTGGTATACTAAAAAGTTAATTTAGTGAGTGACTGGTGATGGCTCAGTGTTCTTCTGAGTGATATAGAAGGTATTTTATTCCTGCTGCTTTTTAATTAAGCTTTATATTTATTGTATTTTATTGAGTTTTTTTGGTTACACTTTATTTTAATGTGTCCCTATTACAGTGTAATTAAACATTAAAGTACTGAGTAATTTTAATTAATTACATGTTTTTACTATAGGGTTAGAGTAGGATTAGGGTTTGGTTTAGGGGTAGCTGTATGTAATTATTCCTAATTTATGGTTATTACTATAGTAAATACATGTAACGTGTAACAAGGACACATTCAAATAAAGTGTTACCGTTTTTTAATGGTGGCAAATTTTCCCTCCATGGGGATTATTAAAGTCCCCTTGAAATCAATAATTGTATCCCTTACAACTCATTTTTGTTCACCAAAATGAGATATTTAAAAGTTTTTTTCCTTTAAAAAAAATTCTTCATGCCTTAAAATAGCTCAAATGTAACTACACCCTGTAACTACTACAGCCTCATTTATACGCGGTTCTATGACTATGCAAATTAGCCCCGCCCCCACTCACTCACACCAGCTCAGAGATCCACTCCTTGATGATCAGACGTTGACGTGATTGGTTACAAGGTAGTTTGTGACATCAGAAACACCAGCGATTTCGAACTGTGTTTTTGAGTCTGTCTTTAGTTCACTACAGTTTTAATGAGAAAATACTCAGCAATGATCTTGACTTAAGCCTGGTTCACACGGGATGATTTTAAAATTGTCGGACGATTTTCCAAACCTGGTAGACCCCACACACGCCGATAAAAAATCACGGGTCTAACAGTTTTGGTCGTACCGTGTGTGGTGCGCAGCCACACGGCAAAATCAACACATCACACATGAACCGATTTGACTCCCGAGCATTCCCAGGTCAGACGGAAAATCTCGCAAAATCCCTCGAGATCAAACGTGACTTCAGAGTAAACAATCATGGCGGACGAAGAGGATGCAGTGGCGATAGTTTGTAGTTTGTTTTTAACCGAATCCATCTCCGACGTCCACCAGACTTTCTGGTGCGCCATGCCGCCGGCTGTTTTGATTTTGTTTCCCGGTGCTTCCTCTGCGCCTCGTCACCTCGCTTTCTGATTGGCTACACGCCACAGTCCACAGGCTGCGTGCTCTTTTGTCCCCGGGGGACACCACACACGAGGAGAAATTGGGCCAATAAAATCCAACATGTTGGATATCCCCGATTTGAGATCGGAGCGGTCCCGACGTCCTTCCGAGCAGACGAGAGCACTCTTAACACACCACACAAGGGAGGAATATCTGATCAGATTATTTTACGATAATCGGAGCATCCTTAAGATTGTCGGAAGGGGTAAATCGGGGCTAAAATCGGCCTAATTATCCTGCCGTGTGAACCAGGCTTTATGAATTTGCACACGGTTTGTCTAAAACAACATTAAAAGCCTGAATTTCACCACAGGTGGACTTTAAAGCTTTCTAAAGCTGAGGCCACAGTAAAAGTTATTTAAAATCGTCAGAAGGACAGTCATTGAGTGTACATTTGCTGTACACTCATTATTGTGGTGCAATGCGGTATAGAATGAGTGCACTCGATAACGTTCGGACACCACTACAAATGGCTGTACCCTCAAATAATACCCTATTTGAAGGTATAGGGGACGATTTCGGAAGAAAAACTATTATAAATGTGCAAATATATCTGGTACATTTTTGGGGAAATACTTACTTCATGATTTATTTTAGGCCTAATTTTATTTTTTCATTTTGAACTGTTCTGTGGCCCCTCTTGCACCTAGCAACTTTTCTCCAGACCCCATTTTGAAAACCACTGTACTTGAACATTCATGACTGGTTAGTTGTATAAACTCAATAGAGAACATTGTGCTACACACTTAACTTTGTCCTCATTATGCTCTGTACTGTGACTTGAAATAATAGGTCAAGGGTGTTTTCTTTTCTCTGGCATTTTTGAGATATGTGAATGGTCATCTGCTTTATGTGAAGCATTTTGAAAGCAGGAGACTTGTTTGTTTATTGCACAATAGATCAATTAAGTGAATGAAAACAAGATCCAGCTGAGTGCACCACTGAAAAGAGACCCAACGAAGCTTGCCAATGACATCCACTGGGAATGGACCATTAGATACATAATGAGTGAATGCATTTATGTGCCACAGCATGCTGCTAAAAGCTAGTATGACTATGACACCAAAGGAAAAAGCAAAGGGTGTATTTTTCATAATTCTTTGCACATTTAGTTTCCCCAAGGACGCCCTTACATTTTTTTTGCATACAATTCTACATTTATGAAGACTTTGCATTGTGGCATACAAGTCATTTAATATTTTTCAGACATACGGTTTTCAAAATAACCCATGAATTCAATAAAACACATACCAAAATCAGGTTTTTAATTATAGTGAAAAGATCAGTGAAGAACTAAATGATTCATCTGCTTCAGCTAAACCTCTAATCAAATAAAAAAAAAGTGCATTGTGGCAAACCATCTGTCATTTCTCATTCCTGTGGTTGAATTACACTTTTCATCTCACACCCGGGTATTAAATGTCATTGATTAAAAGTTTGTGTCACCTTTTTCACATTTCCAGACCACGCATGGACGTTTGCACAAGTCATCTATAATGAAGAATCCACAGGATTTTCCTCATACAAAATGTTCTTGAAGCAACAGACAAATGGTGAAACTTTATATAGTGCCATATACAAGGGACTATATAGAAAACGAATGACAAAGAATAATATAAAAAGAAAAAATTAAATGGAATGAAAATAATAAAATGCATAAAACACAAAAAAAGTAATCATTTTAATTCTTGAATGTTTATTAATATAACCTTGTTAACACCACAGTGTAGTAGGAATGGACCATAAGTGTGACTTATGTTTGCCTAACCTAAATATGGAGGAATGTGTAAATGGATGTATGGCCTCCTAAAGAATTCCAGTGAAGTAAATGATCTCAAGAGTCATTAACAAGGGTCATCAGAGCATTGGGACTTACGGTCAGTGAAACCTTTCTGGCGAAAATAATGCGTTCATTGAAAAATACTCTTTTCTAATGAACTTTAGTATTCTCCATTTGCTGCAGACAAAACCCACTGCATCCTTGGTTGCAATTGTACATACTGTACAAAAGCGAAGCTCAAACATGCCGTCTTTCATAGAATGCAGATGGTAAGCAGAGAACACAGTGGGCTGGGATTATTCACTGAGACGAATGCCTATTTTGGATTAAATCTTCAGGAAGACCCCTCATGGACAGACACAATGCTCCAGCTGTGCTCTCGCTCTCAAAGGGTGGGACCACTTTTTTCATCAAAATGTCTTTAATAAGGCTGATGAAAGCTTGGCTGCCCCAAGAATCAACATGTTGAAGGATACATGCCTTTGGGGGGAAAATGCTATGCATGGCGGAGACCTGAGTATATTCACCACAACTCATTTGTCTGTTGTTGTGTAGACGACGCTCATCGTCCAAAAAACAACAGTTTGATCTAAACCTGTCGTGACAGCACATGTGTTTAAAACAAATTCTCACGCATTATTCATTACACCCCTTCCCTCAACTCATCGTTTCCTCTCAGACACAGCAGGAAGGATAAAAGAAAAAGATAGTTTGACAGGGGAAAACCGCAAGTGAGACAACACTACTCAGCATGGGGGTGTTATTCCTCAGAATCTTTTATCTTATTTATGCTCGGCAGATGTTCAGAAAGTGAGTTTTATGGGTGAGTTTACTTCATCCTCCATGAGTCTCATGCACATGCACATTTTTATGCATAAAAGTGGTCGAGAGCGCCCAAAAGTTCAAAAGGAAATGCTAAACTTCGTACAAATGTATAAAGAGAAAAAATCTAGTAGCAGCCAATTGCTGTGAGGTTCAGGTTGTCTGTCATGTGCACTTTAAAATCTGCCAAGCAAGCTGGAGTTTCTGATGAATTTGGTGCATAAATCATATAATAACCATACTACCATATTTCAACATTCCATATTGCAACAGATTATCGTATTATCTGTAATCTAAAAAAAAATTCACACTTTTATAAATCAATTGGCCTTTTCTATTCCATATTTTATTAATTGATGTAACAATTAAAAATTAAAAGCTATAGCAATTTCACTTCATTTTCACAGCTACCAGTATCCTTATCTAATGACCTTGCCTTGGTCTCCCGGGTGTCTCTGTTCTGTCAGGTATCTCACAGTGTTAGATCTTCAAGTCATAGTAACCCTTAGCAATGACATAAATACTCCCACGGTTTGCTGATAAATAAAACAACTTTCTTCCATTACATATAGTGTGCAGCTAGAAAACGATGAAACGCCTAAATATTGACAGAGCAACGATATCAGAGAACAAAGGTCGTCTTAATCAAAAGCTGTAGAGTCTAAAAATGCTGTTGATATTATGATGGTGAGTAATATATCACAGAAAAATACCTCTCTGGGAAGTCAAATCTTGCAGTATTAATTTTTAAAGCTAAAGACATATGCAAAATTTTTAAACATTATCAGTGCCTATACTTTAGTTGTATGTTACTGGAATATGTTTGCCATGCTTTATTGCCTCACAAGAGGCCATTAAGTATACTTACGAAATGTACTTACAAGCATTAGGAAAAATGTCCCATTCATGTCACTAAAATACCCCATTTTTTGTAACTTCTTTACTGTAAGTGTGATTTTTAGAAGCGATGTGACCGTGAAAGGATACCAAATTTGTCACATGTGTCTGCAAATATATTTAATCACTCAGAAACAAATGCTAAGAAAATGTAATTTTAAAAAAACATGCACATTTTTTCAAAAATATAATTATCAGAGGGCATGGATTCTGTGCACTTACTCATCAAGTACACAAACATGTTTAATGAATTAATAGCTATAACACAGCAACATGTCTTGGAAAAAAAGAATACAAGTGTGTACCTGTGTAAATTATATCCGTGTACGATTACCAAGAACAAGGTTGACGCCCCTTTACGCCTAGTCTGTGCCTAACAGGAGGGAGATTTCTTGCTAATTGCGTGTTTGTTGATTCTCAGTGACTGGCTCTTGGGATGTCAAACACGTCTGGGCCGGTTCTTCCCAAAAACAGTTTGCTGGACACAATTCTGAGTAGGTATGAACCCAGGGGCAATTGAAGAAGTGACACTAGAGCACCATCCCACTGAGATGACTAGCTTCCAAACTACCACTTTTGAAACGTCCCATCGGCTGAGTCAAGCAGGATAAATAAAAGTTCTGCCTGCTGCTCTGAGCTTGGAATGACTCAGTGTGTGTAAATGTCTTCTAGGATATTTTCCTATAGTATGCAACAATGCCAGGAATGTGGGCATGGCAGGTTAACTTCCAATATCCCCAAATATGGGTGGTGCAGTCATGTTTATTAAAGTTGGTTCTTTGGGATTGGAGTGTTTGTGTATGTGTAGGTGGAATGTTCATTTGTATATATCGAGAGGAATTGGCTTAACATTCCTTGTCGATGCATGTTAAAGTCACCATGAAACCATAATTGGCTATTCTTGATTTAATTATGCAACATTGCAGTAACTATTATAAATTATGTATCTGTGCGCATCATTTTTTTTTAAATTCAATCTTTATTCAAATTACTTGGAGCTGTCTTCTCTGATGACATTTCCAGCGCGCGGGCGGGACAACTTGTCACTCACATGACATCACAGCAATAGCAAACCAAATGATCCAATGAATTCCCGATAGAAAAAATCAAGTCCTACATTTTTTTGTTGATGTTGTTCAAGAAGCTGTTTCACTCACAATCATATCAGAACATTCGTGTCATGACGACTTAAAAAAAAAAACATCATCATAAATGTAGATCATTTGTTTTCGCATTCTCATCCCAAGGCGTCATTTTATTCACACTTTTGACCATGCTTCCAAATCCGACGCGCATGGCACCCTTTAGCGTCAGGTAGATGACGCTTATCCTCGCGCGTCATCTAACGCCTTTAGCGTCACTTAGATGACGCTTCCGTTTTTAGCGTCAGTTACATGACGCTTCCGTAATGGGTAGGTTTAGGTCTGGGGTAGGGTTAGCGTCTCATATTGACGCTAAAGGGTGCCTTGTGCGTCGGATGTTGAAGCATGGTCAACAGCGTCAGTTAGATGACGCCTTGGGATGAGAATGGGCTGTAATAGACACTGGAGTGAACCAATATTTTAGTAAACCAGCTCATATACAGTTCAGCAACATATTTCTTTTGCTTGTGTTCTGATCTACACATAATAAAAGGGAAACACATGAGTTTTTATGATATTTATTTTGAATAAATAAATAAATTAAATTAAATCGAGCCATGCTGCAGAGATCCTTTTAGTTTACACTTAATTTACAATAGTTAAATTAATTAAAAAGACATACAAATTATTTTTTATTATAAATTGTATAAAGTTATTATACTTATTTATTATAAAATTAAATTAAATTTTGTATTACTAAATGCATTGTAATTATTACATTTATTTAAATTATTAAATTACTGGATTAATTCAAATAAAGAAGTATAAAATGATATATTAACAGATATATCAAATCAGATTGAGGTTGATAAAAGGTTATTAGGAAACGGTGTATGCTTCTGTCTGGTTTGATGGAGTCAAGTGAGGGCTGTCTATGTCTGCAAAAACATCACTGATGAAGTGTGTCTGGTTTGGTAGAGATAAGATCATGGACAACGGTAGCAGAATGGTCAAAGCTCTTAATGATGACGGCATGTGGTCTCCTGCCACCTGGGTCAACAAGGTTGTGCTTCTGTGTAAAATACACAGATGTTTCCACTTCTCTGGGAAAGTTAATACTGTGATAAGCAGAAGAGAATTAATCAGTTTGCCAGAGAGCAATGATGTCATGTCCATTTTTAAGTTACACAAGTAAGGAACGCTCTGAGCGAGACCTCATTTTAACTACATCCTGAGAACAGACCACAACACCACTGAGGTAACTAAACTTCCGGTTATGAAATTAACACGATGATACTATTTGATACAAATGATGATACTAATTCTAAAATTTAAAAAAAGGTGCTCAAGCAACTGTAGAGGAGGTTCAAAGAGTAACACTCACTCTACAAACATAAACTTGACTTTATTTCTTTAAAACAATGATGACAATCAAAGTTTATGTTTGCCAAGTAAGTGTTGCAATTTTCTAGAGTTATGAATTTATGTTTAACAATATTTGCCTCAGTAAATGTCTTCATGTTATTGTGCTTATATGCAAATCGGAGGTGCAAATCGGGCTACCGGGCACTAACAATCACAACTTTTATGTCACAAAGGGTTCCCTTCAGACTGGCCAAATATGGTGTGAATCTTCAGAAGTGGAATGAAGTGGCGTGCTCTCAGGCAACCACCGCAAAATTATTCAGAACATAGTGTGTTTCTTTTTTACCGCTAACTAGACTCAGGAATGCAAATTACATTGTGCATGGAAACACATTAATAGAAAGCTGGCACACCATGACCTTCTGCTAGAGAGATGATGGAGCAGACGCTGAAAACATTCTCTGACACTGAAAGATATTTAACAACTCGCATAATATGGGGACCTGTGGAAACAAATCTCCTTTCATCTGTGAGATCTGCTGGCCATGATCCTGGCACGCTCACCGAGTGTCTCTGGTCTAATGGCTTTACTCTGATTTTGTACAGGTAAAGTGTGGATTACTGGAACAGCTGCACAGGTGGTCACAGTCTGTCCTAATCCTACATCTGAAACGGTCCAGCTGTTTTGTTCTGATTCAAGACCGGTTTAAGGATGAATTACTACATTCAAGCTCAAAATACTCATACAAAATAGTCTGTGACAAAATATGCAGACCAAATCTGCCTCTTTAGTTACTTAATGATCCTGTGTGGCCTGTGACCTCGGGTTAGAGATAAATTCATATGAACATGCCATTCTGCTGATTCAGTGCTCTTCAATACAGCTTTTCCTGCACATAACTTGCTGAGAGACATAAACAAGATGCTTAAGTGTCTCTGAATCAACACTCTGAAGCTTTGGCTGGTCTCAGACAAAAGTTGTTTTGGTTCAGTATGGGAAGGTATTCCAGTTCATTAGGAAGATGACAGCGGGGTTTGACACTGCTCATCCTGAAAAATAATAAAATCATTCTGTTCAATACTGTAAAAAAAAAGGACATGATCAATAAGTCATGACAACATATGTTTTTACATTACTTCAACTCATCAAAGCCATTTAAACTATATTTTTTTAAGTTATACGATTCAACTAATTTTTTTAAAGTCAGTATTATGTAATTTAAATTGAAATTACTTACAGTCAAGTTGATTGTACTTACAAATTTTAGGCAGCAAGTTGCAAGTTGTGGTAAAATTTTATTACCATAAAAGGCACAGTATATATATATACAGGCTATATAAGACCAAAACAACAGAATCATCTCTCAAGACATCAAAATATATAAAATGATATATATATATATATATATATATATATATAATTTTTTTTTTTTTACAATGATTTTGTTGTTTATTGGTTTATACTTCTGAATTCTCTGGTTACCAAATTTAGAGAAGAAAACATGCTTTATTTATGCACATAGAACTCATAGTTTATTCTGTAGGGAATAAGCTACTCAAAACATTAGGTAACCCCCTCACACAGCCCACTTAACAAAAATGATCTGAGTTTTTGTGCATGTAAGTGTCCAAACAAGCTTACAAATAAAGCCCATGGCACTTTCTGCAAAGAGGCAAAAAAGGTTGGTGAAATGGAGGTTGAGCAAGGTTGTTTTTAAATCTGGAGGAACTGCGATGAGTAATAACAGGACTGAAATCACCTGCCCCTCCTGTATTTATAGGGCAGTGAGTAGATAATTGCTCAGTCTGATGGGTCATATTTCACGCACTTATCTCCTGAACCTGTGCATGCCATGACAGCTCAGACATCATCTAGACATCTGATGATTATTGCTTTACAAGTAAGCTTAAAAAGAATCCAGAAAATATGCATAAACACGAAAATGTGATCGTTCAGGAAGGATTCTTCAAGTCATTTCTTTATTTATGAAGCTTTACACCAAATGTAAGCAGCTGCCCCATAACTAGAATATTTTCTCCTTCACCTTAGCAAACGGTCCACTGAAGTTACACACATGAAGCTTGTGTGCGTCATTGGGGGAAAAGTATAGTTTCCATGACAGTGCTTTGGAAGCCATTTAGCTGAGTTATGTTGCAGACGCTCAGACTGACAGCATCTCTTGAGTCCGGCTGCCGTATCTGTGTGCACAATAGACCTGCATGGCCACGGGGCACAGAGAGTAAATACAAAGCAATGATGGACCTTATAGCTGACTGATGCATAACCTCTTGTATCATCAGTTACATCTGTCCAGAGAGGTCTCTGAGGTGAGGTTTATTATCACCTCCAAACAATACAGCTAGCACCCCTGTCTGACGTCTCCCAGGATCAGCCAGATTAAACTTTCACTAACTTCTACAGCTGCTCACAAATGAGACATTCATCACTGTGAAAAGCAAAAATGCTCATTCAGTTGAAGAAGTGTCTTCATTCCTGTTATGTTTCACTGAAAAATCAACAACTGCCAAGGTGGGCGTCAGGTCTTAGAAGTCTGCAAATCCTTAGGAATGGGAAATGGATGGCTGATCCCTTTTAATCATCTCAACGCATGCAGCTAGTCAAAGATGCGGAACCTTGAGCAGAAAAACATTACAGCTCCGTATCTCTCACCTTAAAATGTGTGTTCGAATATTTTACGCTTCAGTATATGGATAGATTTTCATACACATAAGTTAGACATAACAACGGTCATGCTAGTCGCCATATGGGGACTACAAGGACTGAAAAGTCCAAGTGTAGCAGTGTTTTTTTTATGCTGGTTTCATAAATAAGACTTTTAAAGTGTCTTAAGTTATAATTATTTGTATGACTTATATCAACCAAACGTCACATTCTTGTAATATCTTTGGGTAGACAAGTGCACATGATTAAATCACTAAATATATTCGAAGAGTCGACTATACAGATGTGGATTTTAACTGAAATTCTCACCTGATTTTTCATAAATGTATGGCAAGTTGGCTCTATTTTACTATAGCAAGTTGTCAGATGTGTTTTAAATAATATAAATTTATACAAATGTACAATTATTAAAAAAAAAATTATACAAATTAATTATTAAACATTTATTAATTACAATATTGATTTGCCGGAAGTTGCAATTGTCTTTTCCGCCCTTTTATGACATTTATCTGAGTCAAACAGCTTCTCAAATAAGAAAAAATGTAGCAAACGACTTCCAATTTTGTCTATTGGAAATTGATTGGACCATTGAGGTTTGCTCTAATAATTCTCTGGTGATTCCTGAATCCTCTGAGATTTTCCTATGGGGTTTTAGAATGTTTTTTTTTTTTAATTTATGTGTAAGTTGAAAATGATTTGACATTTTGTTCTACAGCGTAATTTACACCCTTTGCGAAAAGGCAAATCTTGAAGCATTTTTGAAAATGTATGTTTTTAATAAATAACTAAGGCAGTTTGGGGTGTAAGTGTGTGCAGTGTATGATGTACTGTAGAACAAAACGCAAAAGTATCGTCAAGTTATGTTTACCGGGTTTATTTTACACATAAATTGAAAAACCTCATTCTAAAACCACATAGGAAAATCTTGAAGGTACCAACATCAAATTAAGTCTTCCAGGTTCTGATGTCATACCTGCACAGATCTATTGCTGTGATGTCATGTGAGTGACATGTTGGCCCGGTAAAGACATCATCAGTGAAGGGAAGTAAAAGCAAGAGGGAGGGGAAGTTATTTTGATTAAAGAGGGTGCACATAAATTATTTATTTTTAAAATATGTCCACGGATAAATATTTTATAATAATACAATTTTCCATAAAAATAAGAATTGTCCATTTTAATGTCATTGTGACTTTAAGGTTACGTTTTTAACTATTTGTAAATTGTGTTTTATAATTGTTTCAAGTGTTTTTGCAAATAAGTCAATAGGCTACTTCATGGCAGCTTAACAACGTCCAACATATAGCCTAATGTGACAAAATACCCGTTATTAACTGATTTTATGGATTTAAGTGGCTTTAACCTAAAACCAACAGCAACATTTATAAAAATCAACATGGCACCCATTTGAGGAGAACCAAGTGCTCAAACAAACACAGAACGGCCTCTAGCGTAAACACAAATTACTGCAGCCTTTTCTTCACGAGCATCCTATCAGATGCTGCGATTGGTACCGAACACTCAGATAAAGCGTTATAAGAAAGTTGTAAGAAACACTTTATTGAAAATAAAGTAGCCACTTGAAAATGAAAACGTAGCTTTGGTCATTCATGGCTTGAAATAAAATACAATATGTAGGGTACACAAGGGCAGGGAAGAGCCTTCTTCAGTGCCTTTATGAAATAACAGGAATTATTGAATGACTTTGCAAGAAACCGAACGTCGATACAAAATAATCAGTAGGCTACCGCCGCAAATAAAAAGGCACTAAACGGAAGCAGCGGTCATGAAAATCATACTATGTAGCCTATGTTTATGGAATGTGTTCGTTGGAATGTGGTGCGTTTTTCCCCTCGTGTATAACTCAGACAAACTCTCTGTGAGGTAACGCAAGCTCGTCCCTTTTTCCTTCCAGCATCTGATTGGAGGAGACGCGTGCACTGGAATGTCATGAAACTATTTAAATAGCACTTTGTTCTCTTTAGTGATAGTTAGATTGACCACTGTAACTACAGCAAAGTAACACTGAGTGCTGTAGATCGCGACTTAAGAGGAAAATCATTATTTTGAAACGACATTTGATTGACGAATCTTAGGAATTATATCACTTTTCCCTGGATTTGCTGATGTTTTAAACGCGTTAAAGGTGCGTTTTCCTATTCTTTATTCATTGATCAACCTGTTAAGGTTACGTTTTGCTGAATTTTCTATAACTTATACCTTTATGATTCCAGATTGGTAAAAGAATAATAAGTGACAAAATGAAGTCAAGTGCAATCTTTTTGCTACTGATGCTTTGGAACTGCGAGAGCGCGAGAGTCGCAGGTGAGCGAACTAGACCAACTGATGTAGTTTGGCGTTTGTGCGTGCTGCTGTGGTTTATAGTATAACTAGCTGTTACATATTAAAAGAATAATTGACAGCCACTTGTTAATTATCGCAAAATAAACTCAAACGAGGTCAATGGGTTTTATGAATGGGTTTATTTTGGCTTTCTATTGGCTACTTTTTGGCTTTCTATACATCATCCCACTTATTTTAAGGCTATGCTACTATCAAAAAAAATATTATAATAAAATACTGATTCATCTTAATTTTTTTATATAAAGGAACCCGCTTATGAGCGGTCAGTTGAATTAATTCAGAAATTCTTGACCGCTGAATTGACCAATCAGAATCAGGCATCCCAAAGTGCCGTGTAATAAATTCAAAAATATACGTTACAGTTTAGTACATTATAATGAGATTTTGTTCACTTTTGAATTCCTGGTAGAAAGTCGAGACGACAACAGTGTTTACGATCTGTTTGAGCTCGTCCAAGTGCCGAGGAAAAACCACGGGGTCACCCTGGTGAAAGGCGACGACCCGTACAGCCCCGCCTACAAGATCCTGAACCCCGACCTGATTCCCCCGGTTCCCGAGAGCGCCTTCAGGGACCTAATCGATTCCATTCATGCCGAGAGAGGATTTCTACTCCTGGTCAATTTCAAACAGTTCAAGCACACACGGGGAAGCCTTCTGACCGTGGAGAAGAATGACGGCTCCGGACCCGTTTTCGAAATCGTTTCCAACGGGAAAGCCAACACTCTGGACATTGTGTTTTCCACTGAAAACAAGCAACAGGTCGTGTCCATCGAGGAAGCGGATTTGGCGGTGGGACACTGGAAAAACATCACTCTTTTCGTGCAGGAGGACAGGGTTCAGTTCTACGTGGGATGTGAAGAGGTTAACAATGCGGAGCTCGATGCTTCGATCCAGTCGATCCTCACTCAGGAGACCCCAGGTGTGGCGAGCTTGAGGGTCGGCAAGGGCGCAGTAAAGGACAGGTTTATGGTGAGTGGACAGTTATATGAATCTTGTTGCATGGTAAATGCAGCGAGAAGTATTAATAACTTATGGATTTTTTAGGGGGTGTTGCAAAACGTGCGCTTTGTGTTCGGAACCACACTGGATGCGATTCTGAGGAATAAAGGATGCCAAAACTGTAAGTGTAATTCCGAAAACATGCATGTGAATCAAGAAGAAAAGATGATAAATTAAATCTTTGTGCCCATGTTTATTAGTTTTCTTAAATATGAATAATATTTAAACAAATTAAAATTTTCACTTAAAAAAAATAGGCCAAATGACACAGGTCGACAATTATTGAGACAGAAAATGATAGAAAATAGATCTGGGCAAATAAATGAAGAAGTGCATCACGTCAACATTCCACTTGCATTACATTTTGTGCCAGTGAATGAGCAATAGTAATTCTAGATAAAAACTTAAAGCTGCCACCATTCACTTTCATTAGCTTTTCATTAAACTTTTGCATTAGCTCAATAATTTTTATAATAAACTTTAATCCACCTGAATGCCCTTTCCTCTTGCAGCAATTATGACTGATATCATCACCCTTGACAATCCCATAAATGGATCCAGACCTGCAATCAGGACTGATTACACTGGCCACAAAACAAAAGGTAATCCTTGGTTTTCAGTAATCCATACAAATAAAACGTACAAAATATACATGTAGGATGAGAACGTGAATGCAATTTTAAACTCTGCAAACTGCATATTTCTCCTATGTAGATCTACAGATGATTTGTGGCTTCTCTTGTGAGAAACTGGCTGGCATGTTCAAGGAACTTAAAGGTCTTGGTGTGGTGGTGCAAGAACTGTCCAAAGAACTCCGCAAAGTGGTGAGAAGAAAAGTTGCTCCATTTAAATGTATTAAACTATATATTGAACTTGTGTAGTGGACATGCTGTAGATTAACACACTCCACATAATCAAACCCCAATGTTTGTTTGGTTTTCCAGATGGACGAGAAAAACGTGCTCATGAATCACATTGGCATTCATACTGGTGTCTGTCTTCACAATGGAATTGTTCACAAAAACAAGGAGGAATGGACGGTGGACGATTGCACAGAGTGCACTTGCCAGGTAAGAACTCAAGACATGTTAGACTCTCATAGCCTGCCTGCTCTGTCATTGAAGCACTAATTAGTGTGTAAGCGAGATTAGAGCAATGTCACTGTAGGAGCTATGATACACAGTACTGGTCTTAGTCTTCTCCATTATGGCAGACTTAAGCTGGGTGTACCCATTTCCCTAAACTGCCTAGCCTCTAATTAAAAGTGGGACATGGATCTAACTAAAGGTATACAGTCAACTGAACAAAACCTTAAAGAACTAAAAGTAAAATTATTTGAGTTAAAATATTTTCATGCCTTCAGCCTAGTTTTTCTGCAGTGCCACATCATATCAACACTGAGGAATATTTACATGCCTAATTACACAGACATAAACACAACCACATTATCCACTTTACTTAAATCAAAATTATAATGTTGAATGTGGTGTTGCACTACAGCCAGAGACTATGGTTTTTAATGTCATATGCACTAGTTGTGGCTGATCCTTTAACAAATGATTAATGAAAGTCATTTTGTCAACCGCAGAAGTCTGCAACGGTGTGCCGCAAGATTTCGTGTCCCCTAATCCCGTGTGCAAACGCCACGGTGCCTGATGGGGAATGCTGCCCTCGTTGTGGAACCCGTAAGTTCAACTGAGATGCTTCATAACAAATTTTAGACACTTGTAATTGAAATCATTTTAATAATATACTTTATATGTTGGTTATATATACACTACTGTTCATCTGTTGATTGAATTAAAAAAATTCTATTTAAAATAAAATAAAATAAATCAAAGTTTCCACAAAAATATTTAGCAGGACAACTGTTTTCAATATTAAAATAATAATAAAAGTTTCTTAATCACCAAGTCGGGATGTTTGATGATTTCTGCTAATCATGTGACTACTGCTGAAAATTCTGCTTAGCCATCACAGGAGTGAATTACATTTTAAAATATATTAAATTAGAAAACAGTTATTTTAATATTGTAATAATACTTCACAATATTACTCTTTTTACTGTATTTTTGTTCAAATAAATGCAGCTTTCGAGAGCAAGAGATTCATCCATAGGCTAAAAGCCATGTTCACAAACTGTAAATGTACAAGCGGGAAAAAAAACTTTAGTGTAAACTTAAACATATTGTAAAAAGAGCAACATTTTGACTTTTAAAAGCTTTTGTATTGAAAGAGCTGTTGCTACCCAAACATCCGCAGTCATTGTTGCGTCACACAATAGACTTCAACTGAAGTTTAACTAATGAATGGAACACTAGAGCTTTGTGCATCACTGAATCGCTAAATGGCCATAATTGTCTAAATTGGTTAAAGAGAGGTGGAAAATTGGTGCTGTTTGGCAGAGACTCAAAAAAGAAACCGCATTCTCCTCACGTCTTGAGGCCTTGCCATGCATAGCAAGAATTTACATTAATATCAGCCTTAATTGTTTGAACTTATGGCATAATCAAGGGTGTTTGCAAATACCATTTCCACATTTGGAGAAGGACTCAAAGGTGTCCCTGTGCATTAAGTACACTGACATTTCCCCAGCATTCCAACTGCTTAGTTCATGCCAGGGTTCCCTGGAGTGCTCTGTCTCAAGCTGCCCAGGCTAAATTGAGTCCATTAAGGCCCAGTATTAAAAGCTTTTCTCCATTTTGCTGCTTTAGAAAGAAGGAATAGCTCTGCTATTGTCTTGTTTTGCTGTCTCGACAGCGAGCGACTCCGCTGAGGATGGCTGGTCCCCCTGGTCTGAATGGACCCATTGTTCTGTGTCTTGTGGAAGGGGCATTCAGCAGCGCGGCCGCTCTTGCGACCGCATCAATAACAACTGCGAGGGCACGTCAGTGCAGACGAGAGACTGCTACCTCCAGGAGTGTGACAAGCGCTGTGAGTGGTGTCCAACGACAATAAGTGTCTACAGTTTTTCCTCAAAGTCGAGGGGAAAAGTAACAATTTGCATCGTTCATTTTCAACAGTTAAGCAAGATGGCAGCTGGAGTCACTGGTCACCCTGGTCCTCCTGCTCGGTCACCTGTGGTGCTGGCGTTATCACTCGCATTCGTCTCTGTAACTCTCCAACACCTCAAATGGAAGGCAAAGATTGCCAGGGTGAAGGTCGGCAAACTGAGAGGTGTGAGAAATCACCATGTCCGAGTAAGTGAACACCACGTGTAGTGTTTTAAAAATTTTTAAATTGAAAGATCTAATTTTTTTATTGTATATTTTTTCATAGTCAATGGAGGCTGGGGACCATGGTCACCCTGGGACACTTGCTCCGCTACCTGTGGCGGTGGCGTCCAAAATCGTAAGCGTCTTTGCAATAATCCAGTGCCCAAGTATGACGGCAAAGACTGCGTGGGAGATGCAAAAGCCAGCCAGCTTTGCAACAAACAAGCCTGTCCAATTGGTGAGTTATAGTGTCACTCAACCCTTCAGATGATGCTAGTCTGTGTTTCCAAGTTAAATCAATCACTTATGTGCATTTCCACAGATGGATGTCTTTCAAGTCCATGCTTTGAAGGAGCCCAGTGTACAAGCTTCCCAGATGGCTCCTGGAAATGTGGAAAATGCCCCACAGGATACACTGGCAATGGAATCAATTGCAAGGATATCAATGAGGTGCAATCAAAAAGTCAAATCAGTTGTCACTTTTAGATTACATTTAAAAGTGTTAAAAAATGATTAGGCCTGGTTTCACAAACAGGGCTTAGATTAACCAGGACTAGGGCCTAGTTCAATTAGGATATTTAAGTAGCTTTTATAAATGTGCATTAGAAAAAAAAAACATTACATGTGTGCATCTTGAGATAAAACAATGGCAGTTACATACTTTAAGATATGTCAGTGCAAGTTCAGTAACTTTCAGTTAACACAGTTAATTTTTCAGTTGAAACAGGCCTTGCATTGGTTAAAAGTAATAGAAATGTAAAAATAGAAGAAATCAGCATGCAATGTTAAATGTCAAATATCATCCGATATGTATATCCAAAATCAATCAAAGCCAATAATTTGAATTAAAAAAATTATAATAATTAATATATCATGTATCCCTACTTTTTTCTAAAATTCTATTCTTTTATACATATGCTCTTATGACTAAAATGCATTTGGATGCGTAAATCTCATTGTTCCTTTTCTCTTCATTACAGTGTGAGGATGTCCCTGATGCCTGCTTTGAATTTAATGGAGTCCATAGGTGTGAGAACACAGTGCCGGGCTACCACTGCCTGCCATGCCCCACTCGCTACACCGGACCACAGCCGTTTGGTCGAGGAGTGGAGGACGCTGCTGCCAAGAAACAGGTAAATGAAAGAACACAGATAGATTACAGATTACCAGCATGCACCTGCTCATGAACTGATGCACGCTGACTGATTTATCTTTGCTGCAGGTGTGCACCCCTCGTAATCCCTGCCTCGATGGAAGCCACGACTGCAATAAGAACGCTCGCTGCAACTACCTGGGCCATTTCTCAGACCCTATGTACCGCTGTGAGTGCAAACCTGGCTATGCTGGAAATGGACACATTTGTGGAGAGGACACTGATCTTGATGGCTGGCCTAATGCTGATCTTGTGTGTGTCGAGAACGCAACCTATCACTGCAAAAAGGTTGGCATATAATGACTTCAGTTGTTATTAAAAAATACAAATAACATCATTGTGGCTATTTTTAATTTTCATACTATATTCTTTTTGAAGGACAACTGCCCCAATCTTCCCAACTCTGGGCAAGAGGACTACGACAAGGATGGAATTGGTGATGCTTGTGATAATGATGATGACGACGATGGCATTCCTGATGACAGGGTAAAAAATATAGTTGCAATACTGTCCACTGTATATATTCCACAGATGCTCAATCTAGTCAAGTGAATACTTCTTCATTTTGCACAGTGCATGAATGAAGAGAAAAAGTTTAAAGCCGTTTGAAATTCAGGCTGAGGTGTGGAAAAAAAGTGCTGTGTAAAGTAAACTCAGTTTCTTTTGGAGACAAACCTCAAATTCCACCAAAGAAGTACCTTTCTGAAAGACCTGCAGTGTATCTTGCTAATCCAATATTATCCTTGGTCCAAATCCTAAAATAAGGCTCGCTTTTATCGTTGCGCTCCTCTAAATAGACCTACACAGCCGCAGCCAAATTACAAGCCTAACATCTAAAAGTAATAACATTCGTGTGAGAGGGCCCTGTGAAGAGTTGCTTTGCCATATTTCTCCATCTGAACTGTGGTCTCTTTTAAAATAGGACAACTGCCCACTCATCTTCAACCCAAGACAGTACGACTATGATCGCGATGACGTGGGAGACCGCTGCGATAACTGTCCGTACAACAGTAACCCAGACCAAACTGACACTGACAACAATGGTGAAGGTGACGCCTGTGCTGTGGACATTGATGGAGATGGTACAAAATTGCTCTTTATTTATCCATACTTGGGCCATTCCTTGACAAACCTGTCAAGAAAATATTCATAATTCACTCCATAACCAAGAAATAAACGAAATAAAGTGCTTTTTTTTCTTTATCACATTGTCAAGACTCTTTAGCATATTTTACCCCAGATTATCAATATCATAATAAATCCTGATTTTGTAAAGTGAAATATGACCTGGATATTTTCTTGACAGGTTTAATGAGAATCCTCTTTTGTTTAGAGATAAATGTCATTCAGTCTCCACCATAATATCATTCTTTTTGACAGGTATTTTGAATGAGAATGATAACTGCCCATATCTATACAATGTCGACCAGAAGGACACTGATCTCGATGGAGTTGGTGACCAATGTGACAACTGCCCTCTGGAACACAACCCAGATCAGGTATATATATATGTATGTGAGAACGGGTGGGTGAATATAGCAGGTGTTTTCAAACCATTATATAATCCACAGAGATCTATGTGCAGTTCAGTTCAGCTGCTAAAAAAATACCCAGAGGGTAGTCTCAGTCTTTACTAAGCTATGTATGGGAGGAGTAAATCCTCTTCTCCTTGAAGCCAAAGCCACACAATAAAGCAATAGGAGGCTTTTCAGGGACACTCACTAGTGTTCAATTAACCCGAAGGATATGTGGAGGTAAAGAATGGTTATTAGTGAGGAGTGAGAGATTTGCCGTTGGGTTTATGCATGCCCTGTCGGCACTCAATCCCTGCGGATCACACCTGTGCCATGGTTAACTGAAGAGAAGGAATGCACCCCTCCTTTCCTCATTAGACTCTGAAATGTGACTGTGGTAGTGCCAAGCGTCAGGAACATGAGATTACTTTTTGAGAAATCCTACACAGATGGGCCAACTAGGACAGAAATTTTTGCCTTTTAGAAAAAGTGGGAATATTTTAATTGAGAAAGCCATAGAAATTCACTTTAGATGCTTACTGATTTTGCGCTCTCACTCCAACAGCTCGACTCTGATTCGGACCGTGTTGGAGACAAATGTGACAGCAACCAGGATATAGATGAGGACGGTCACCAAAACAACCTTGACAACTGCCCGTACATCCCCAATGCGAACCAGGCTGACCACGACAAGGATGGTAAAGGAGATGCCTGTGACTACGATGATGATAATGATGGCATCCCTGATGACAAAGACAACTGCAGATTGGTTTTCAATCCAGATCAACTGGATTCTGATGGTCAGTTTTGCCTCTGAATATTCATAACTATTGCATTTATTAATGTAAAGATTTATACTTTATGAGTTTAACTTCTTCATTTGTAGGCAACGGACGTGGTGATGCCTGTAAAGACGACTTTGACCAGGACAATGTCCTAGATATCTATGATGTGTGTCCTGAGAACTTTGACATTAGTGTAACAGACTTCCGGAAATTCCAGATGGTACCTCTGGATCCCAAGGGCACTTCTCAGATTGACCCCAACTGGGTGGTACGTCACCAAGGAAAAGAACTGGTTCAGACAGTCAACTGCGACCCCGGCATTGCTGTTGGTACGTCTAGTCTTATAGTAAAAACAAAAATACAATAAACAATAAATAGAAAAAACCTTGCACATCTAAAAAAATACTGGCCAGTGTGTAAGATATAAAGTAATATCATAAATAGAGACGAAAAATCCCACAGTATCATAGCTTGCAAAAACGGACAATATTAATGCAACTTTTTGGTCACTATTCATGAACAAAAACTAAAATGAAAACCAACTGAAAACATTTTAATCTACTGAAACAGAAATCAAAAATTAATGTAACTCGCAATTGCGAGAAAAAAAGTCAGAATTCCCTTTGTTATTTTTTATTCTGTGGTGGAAACAAGCTTCCATACATGTACAAAGAGCAAGCAACAACAAATTCTGACCTGTTTTTCTAAATTTTTCAAAGGTTATGATGAATTCAATTCAGTCGACTTCAGTGGAACATTCTTCATCAACACAGAGAGGGATGATGACTATGCCGGCTTTGTCTTCGGATACCAATCCAGCTCTCGCTTCTATGTGGTCATGTGGAAACAGATCACACAGACCTACTGGTCCAGCACACCTACCAAAGCACAGGGTTACTCAGGGCTATCAATCAAAGTGGTTAATTCCACCACAGGGCCAGGCGAGCATCTGAGGAACGCCCTTTGGCACACCGGAGACACTCCAGGACAGGTACATCTCACTGAGGTCACTGTGATGAAATCAGGTTTAAAAGTTGTTATATGAGTACCAACATTTCTGAACTTAATTAATTTTAGGTGCGCACACTGTGGCATGACCCGAAGAACGTGGGATGGAAGGACTTCACTGCTTACAGATGGCACCTGACTCATAGACCAAGAACTGGACATATAAGGTATATTTTAATTTATATCTCCTGAGGATATATTGTTATTGAATTTGTCCTCTGAGGATATTTTGATGTGCTAACAACATTTTCACTACAAATTTCAGAGTGGTCATGTATGAAGGCAAAAAGATCATGGCAGATTCTGGCAGAATTTATGACAAAACATATGCAGGCGGAAGACTGGGTCTCTTTGTCTTCTCACAAGAGATGGTGTACTTCTCAGACCTCAAATACGAATGCAGAGGTGAGTGTCAACACATCGCAAAGGCATCCAAATAAATGCTTACTTTTATTTACAGTATTAACACTTTCTGTCTGTCACTTCATTTTCAGATGTGTAATTGCACAGTCAGGACGTTTATCAAAGAATGCACCTTTCCATATAATTATGTATTCTGGGCAAAGTCCAGGGACAGATTTGACGCTACATGTTCTGCTCTCACACTGGTGGAGTGAGAAAGCAGGTGGTCAATTTTAATGTAATTGTCACTGGTTGGGATAGAAATCAAGTGGCTGCCGATTCAGAATATCTGGACTCCTCCACCATTAGCAGGTAGAGCAGAAGAAAGTCTTCCTTGCTTTGCTTAGTTGGGAAGACTGAGATCTCTCTCTGAAAAACCTCATTCGGCTCTGTGTGGGAAGAGCTCCCAACAGACAGCTATGCACTTCAAAATCTTTATTCTCTCTCTCTCTCTCTCTCTCTCTCTCTCTCTCTCTCTCTCTCTCTCTCTCTCTCTCTCTCTCTCATGTGTTTTCATGCTCTCTTCCTGAAAAGATCTCCAAATTATGGCTACTTAAGAGAGAGCAAAATCCTTTTAAAAATATTACTATTATAATATTCAGTATTTTATCAAAACCTTAAACCGATTTCTTGACTAGGAACAAAGCAATGAGAATGTTTTCAGATATTGAAGCAATCAACAAATTGTTAAAGTTTTTTTTTTTTTTTTTTTTTTTTTTTTTGGCTGACAGTCTAAGCAGGGGATTTTTAAGAGGACCAATCTGTCATTTATTGAATTTTAATTTCTGTTTGTCTATCTAAAAGTTTTGCTTGGCAGAGGCTCATCTTAAGTATAATGTACATTCATAAAGGTCTGGCAGGAGATAACTCATGGTTTAGTGGGCATAGTTTTCTCAGGGCTAGATGGTTATACCATTTTAACAATACACTAGAAATGGCATAATGAAAGGTTGTATGAAGAGCAATTGGACAGGCCCAAGATTGAAGATTCTCCGCTACAGGAAATTATTTAGCCACATACGGATACTAGATTACCAAGTACTCTAGCCTTCTTCTCAAATAAAATGCAAGGTTTTATTTGAGATGCTAATTTCTAAGGGAAAGTTGAGTTTAAGTCTTTTAGACTTCTATATGTAGCACTTACAAAATGCTTTTCGCATTTGGCTAGACTGTGCTGTGATTTTGCTTCAAGAAGCATAAGCGAGGGTCTTGCTAAAGATAAGCCTCGTTAAAAACAACTATTTCAACATTTAAAAGAAAAAACCTTCATAACCAAGGGCCTGTCTAATACTACTCATCCAAGCCTTTCCAGTCAAGAACCATTCATCCATCACTTCCAAAGGAGATGATCTTCTGACCTGTTTGCCTTTTCTGTAAGAGAGAGAGATAAAGGAAAACTTTAATGTACAAATATTACCTCATTGCTGTTTTGTAATTTGATCAAACAAAAGCTTTTAAATACTTTTTCCTTTGCTTAAAGAAAACAAATTGGTTGCCTTATTGCTACTGTAGCACAAGTTGTAAATAGTATATAGAACAAACAGCCAGCCCCACATCCCAATGGAAAATAGAGTAAAACTGGAGACAACTATTTTTTAGGAATACATTTGCCAGTGCTTCAATGTCCTGTACCTTTTTTTTAAGTTGATAAATTATTGCTCTATTTGTTGTCTCTGTTTGTAAGACTGTTTCATATGTGTGTGTAGATAAATGCTATTTAAATAATTTATCATGGAATGCCACCTGAGAAGGAATGCATTTCCATCTGTATAAACAGTTTGCACACTGACGTGAGGATGTTCTGTTCTTCATTGTTTGTATCTTTATTGTGTTGTTATTTTTGTACATTTAGTGATGCTTGACTGTAAACATTTTTACTTAGTTACACAATGCTATTTTTATGTTATAGCAATTATTTTGGTACATACTTCAGAATAATAAACAGTTGATAGACATTGTAAAACAGATGTTTATTGGCTGTGGCTGCTTTTTATTACTGCATGTTTGTGTCTTGTGAGAATTTAGTTTTGCCAAAGTAAGTCTAAATGACTGAAATCTTCTGTGCCTGGCACGAAAGGTCAAAGTGATTATAAAACAAGTTCATTAAGGGCATCTTTGGCCCTAACATGAGCTTGAAAGCAAACTACTAAATGGCTGAAATTCCTTATAAACTCTCAAAATAGATTATGATTATGTAGACCAAGGTCAATGTTAGTTCCAAGTTGAAGGCAGATACAAGTCCACCTTCTTTTTCTAAAGACAGGCATACATGTCTTCAGAAGAAGTGTGGAATGTTGCAGCAGCGCCTCTCCTCAGGGTTAATCTTTTAATTCCTCACTCGCCTGTGGGGAGAGCGTGAACCTCCCTGACCCACTGTGTGGCATTCTGGGTTTACTCAACACAGATCTGGCTGATTTAGTGCTCCTCTGACAGGTGCGGGTCTGTAAACACATTCATATCACACTGGCCAGGGATCAGAGAAGATCTCAGGGTTACGGTGGAGATCCAGAGACAATCTGGGTACAAGATTGCAAAATTGGCCTTTGTATTAGTTGTCCAAAATTCCAACAGCCAAAAACTGTAATAGAGACCTTAAAATGATATGTATATATAATGGAGATGATCTGCTTACTGGCAGGTTTAAGTTTACTTCTAAGTCTGCTTTTTTGGTCGTGTTCCATAACTTTCGTGTTTTCATGGTGGTCAGGCCTCCCATTCATATTTACGACTTAAACGTGCAATAAAAATAAAGTTTTTGCTATATGAATAGAAGCTGTAAATTCAAAATGTCTGAGGTACTGTCTGGTTATATATATAAATCTTGAGGTTGTTTTTTGAGGCGGTAAAAACAGTAATACTGCTCTGTTCAACAGACAGAGTTTTTAGTTCCTATGTTTGAATTATTTTTAAATTCAGTGTGTGTGCTGTCTTGTTACAAAACTAGAGATTTGGGCAGTAATTTAGCCTGGTAAATGTCATGGTTTGTCACCAAAAGTATCGTCTCGGGTTATGACTATAACTCTTGTTCCCTGAGAAGGGAACGAGACACTGCGTCGAGAATCGACTCTTTTGGGACGCTCCCTTAGCGTGCGTCTCTGAAGTATGAATGAAACTATTCCAATCCTGATTGGTGTTGCGTCATGACGTAACATGTGACGGCATAACCGGATGCATAAAAGCGACGCCGACACACACAAACTAGCCTAGCGATGAAGCAAGACGCTCTCAGACCCAGAGGGGCGTGGCAGGACGACGCAGTGTCTCGTTCCCTTCTCATGGAACAAGGGTTATAGTCATAACCCGAGACGTTCCCTTTCGAGGGAACTCAACACTGCGTCGAGAATCAACTCTTTGGGGAACGAATGCCCACTAGGCCACGCACCGAAAACAGGCCTGCCCAGGAGTGAAACTGATTCAGGCACTCAACAGGACGAGAGCACACGTGCGCCAGGCGTACTGGGGAGGTGCAGACTATAGAACCTAATAAAAGTGTGTGGGGTAGCCCAACCGGCTGCCTCACAGATCTCCTGGAGGGGAACTCCCGAGAGGAGGGCCCTAGAGGACGCCATGCCTCTAGTAGAATGAGCCCTTATGGCCAGAAGTGAAGGCAAATTGCGCAACTCATAAGCCAAGGCAATAGCCTGCACAATTCAATTACTAATGGTTTGCTTGGATGCCGGGAGCCCTCTCCTAGGTGACCCGAAACACACTGACAGTTGGTCCGACCTTCTCCAAGAAGAGGACCTCTCGAGATAAATACTCAAAGCTCTGACGGGGCAGAGCAAATTAAGCTTCTCTTCTTCTGCCGACACATGAGGTGGAGGATGGAAAGCCTGAAGGGTCGTAGACCTAGCCGTATTAGCAGGCACTTTAGGCACATAGCCCAGTCTCGGGTGCAAAAAGGCCTTAACCTTGCCAGGGGCAAAATCCAAGAAAGCTGGTGTCACTGCCAGGGCTTGGAGATCTCCCACCCTCTTAAGAGAGGTGATGGCTAAGAGAAAGACCAATTTGTATGTAAGATCTTTAGGCGAAGCCGACTGAAGAGGTTCGAAGGGGGCCAGGGATAACCCTTCCAGAACCACTGCCAGGTCCCAGGCCGGAACCCTGGACCTGGTTGTCGGTCTCATCCTCCAAGTACCACGGAGAAAACGAATGACCAGCTGGTGTCTCCCCAGAGGCCCATCACTTAATGGCGCGTGGAAAGCCGCAATGGCAGCCACGTACACCTTAAGCGTGGAAGGGGAGAGACCCGCAGAGAAACGACCTTGAAGAAACTCCAGAACTGAAGCCACCGGGCAGTTAACTGGGTCTAAATTATGTTCTCTACACCAAGTGACGAAAACATTCCACTTGAGGCCATATAATCTCCTAGTAGACGGAGCCCTAGAGCTAAGTATGGTTTCAACCACCCCGGCTGTTAGACCAGCGTTTAGGTACTGAACCCCCTCAGAGGCCAGGCCCACAGTTTCCACAGCTCTGGGTGAGGGTCGAAGATTGTGCCCTCCACCTGAGACAATAGATCCCTCCTCAGAGGAATCTGCCATGGCTGAGCTATCAGGAGCGAAATTATGTCTGAAAACCATACTCGGGTCGGCCACATTGGGGCAACCAGAAGTAGACTGATGCCCTCCTGACGGACCCCCTCCAGGACTGCCGGAAGCAGAGCGATCTGGGGAAATGCGTACAGGCGAAGCCTCGGCCAGGCCTGTACCATGGCATCCAACCCCAGTGGGGCTGGATGTGAGAGGGAGAACCAAAGTGGGCAGTGGGACGTCTTTCGAGACGCGAATAGATCCACTTCCATGGGCCCAAACCTCTCCCATATCAACTTCACCACATCTGGATGAAGTCTCCATTCCCCGGGCCTCAGCCCCTGCCTCGACAGGATGTCTGCTCCCTGATTCTGAACCACCGGAATATACATAGCTCTGATAGACAGTATTTTCCCTTGGGACCAGAGAATAACCTGATGCGCCAGTCTGCACAGAGGGTGCGATCTGAGTCCCCCTTGTCAGTTCAGATAAGCTACCACTGATTTATTGTCCGATCGTACTAGGACATGGTAACCCTTGATGTCTGGAAGGAAGCTCCTCAGAGCCCTGAACACAGCCAACATCTCTAGACAATTTATGTGCCAAAAATGATGATGGTCCTGATCATCGAAAAAATGACACTGGCCCTTGGGACAGGAACCAAGGTTTCTTCCATATTATTAGAGAATGAAGGCATCTGCGCGTTACTCTGATCATACGAAATGGATTCCCCTTGGGGGAAAACCCCTTGGCTTTCAGCCACCACTGAAGGGGCCTCATGTGTAGAAGGCCCAAAGGTATTATGTTGGATGCCGCTGCCATGAGGCCCAGCAGTCTTTGGAATTGCTTTACAGTAGTGGCCTGCCCTAGCTTTAACTTGCACACCATCGGTTGCACACCACCGGAGACATGCGTGCCTGCATCGTAGTCGAGTTCCACACAACGCCTAGAAACGTTGTGGACTGGGACGGTTCTAACGCACTCTTCTTTGTGTTGAGTCTCAACCCCAATTTGTGATTGTGGCCAAGGACGACATCTCGATGCCGAACTGCCATTTCTCGAGACTGGGCCAGAATGAGCCAGTCGTCGATATAATTCCGTATGCGGATGCCCTGAAGTCTTAGTGGAGGAAGTGCTGCATCCATACATTTGGTGAATGTGCGGGGAGAGAGTGCTAGGTCGAACGGAAAAACCCGATATTGGTAAGCCTCGCCCCCGAAAGCGAACCTCAGGAACCTCCTGTGACATGGAAGGATGGATACGTGAAAATAGGCGTCTTTTAGATCTATCGTGACAAACCAGTCCTCGGATCTGATTTGACTCACGATGACAGGAATAGTGAGCATTTTGAACCTGAGCTTCCTCAGAGACAGGTTCAAAACCCTGAGATCTAGAATTGGCCTCAACCCCCCATCCTTCTTTGGAACTATAAAGTAGCGGCTGTAAAATCCGGACTCCCTGTCTGAATGAGGAACACGTTCTATGGCCTCCTTTAGCAGCAGAGATTGCACTTCTTGTTCCATCACTTGAGCCTGCTCTGGAACCATTGTAGTCTGCACCACCCCAAAAAATGTGGGGGGGCGGTGCCCGAACTGCAGTCTGTACCCTGACTTTATTATATGCAGGACCCATGCAGATATGTTGGGAAGATGATACCATGCCTCTACAAAATCTACTAAGGGAACCAGCCTCTCAAGACTGGCCTCTGGTGTTTTTCGAGCAACCTTCTCGACCCCCTGAAGCGGTTGACCGGCAGGCTGTAGTCGATACGGTTTTCGTGACCATAACTGATGCTCGTTTTTTATTTTTCGAGAAAAACGACTCACAGTGCATTCGCTGGAATATGATGCGGCCCGAAGCGTCACCGACGGCGGGCAACTCACATCGTTTCCTTGAGGGCTCCGCTGTGAGAACAACCTCGGTTGTTCTACAACGGAGGGGACAGCCCTCAGAGGTCCCACCACTCAGGCTAGGACCTCTTTCCTGAAGCCCTCCTAGCCTGAAGGACATCCCTTAAATCGCCCTTCTGGCTGGGGGGCTCCTGCTGGGAGCGTTTCCTCCGTTGCCAAGCTCCTGGAGGAAGGGCTCTATAGGAAACGCTCTCCCTTTGCTCTGCCCGGTGTGAGGAGCTGGTTGATGGCTGGGGCTGATGTTCTTGCCCCACCCTACTCGATTTGGACTTCGATTTTCGGGGGAGGAACTGCTGGAACGCCACAGATTGCTTCTTCGCCTCCTGAAACCTGTCGACGACCGATGTAACGGCGTCGCCGAACAGGCCAGAAGGCGAAAGCGGCGCATCCAGCAAAACAGATTTATCTTTTTCCTTTAAACCTGATAAATTGAGCCACAGATGCCTCTCCGTGGCCACCATAGCTGCCATAGAGTGGCCAATAGCGCGGGCCGTCTCTTTAGTGGCCAGGAGAGACAAATCTGTGGCTTTGCACAAATCCGCAATATCTTCAGGAGTTGGCCCCTCCCCCTCGTCCAAATCTTTCAGGAGGTCGGCCTGGTATGCCTGCAAGATAGCCATAGAGTGCAGACATGAACCAGCCCGACCTGCCGCCATGTAAGCCCTGCCTAATAAAGCAGATGTATCTCTGCAGGGCTTACTAGGCAGCGCCGGGGTTTTAAGGGAAGATGCTGACTCAGGAGATAGATAACCGGCTAGAGCTTCTTCGACTTTAGGCATATTCCCATAACCCATATTCCGTGCCCCCACAACATTGCTATAATCGACAACAGATGGATGGGAGACACGGGAGGAATGCGGTTTATCCCACGATCTCGAGATCTCTTTGTGGAAATCGGGGAAAAACGGCAAACCCCGGCGCTGAGGCTGTGACCTGTGCCGCAGGAAACGCTCGTCTAACTTGCTTACGACTTGCGTTCCCTGCTCATCTTGTGGCCAGCTAATGTTAAGTCTGGCCACGGCACGAGTCACAACCTCCACCAGCTCCTCATAAGCCTGGCCGTGAACTGGCGCGCTCGACTCACGGTCATCCTCGATGCTGATCACCTCTGCCTCCTCGGAAGCAGAGAGCTCAAGCACCGGGACCTGGTCGTGGGCAGAAGAACCCGCAGCGCGGGCTTCTGCACCACTCACAGGGGCTTCGGGATCTTCAAATGAAGAATGAGAAAGTGCCGCAGCAGTCTCATTCTCATCTGCAAGATCCCGCTGCGAACCCCACGATCTGAGTCGCCGCGCCGCCTCAACAGACGCGGGACCAGAACCGCGGGGAACGCCAGCCTGACCGAGCTCATTAAAGCACGCCAGCCGGGAGCGCAGCACCCTCATGGGTAGTGCTCCACAGTGTACGCAGGCAGCTCCCTCGAGAGCTGCCTGGGCGTGCTGTGCTCCCAAACAGTTCACACACAAAACATGCGTGTCCCCATCCGTAATAAAACAAGGACAGGGGTGCACACACATTCTGAACTGCTGGCTGGCCATAATATATATATATATTGAGGGATAGACAAACAACACCAAATAAGACAGACCGCGGTAACATAGAGCGCTTGCTGAAGAGCGAAAAGCTAGTGTATGTGTGTGCCGGCGTCGCTTTTATGCATCCGGTTATGCCGTCACATGTTACGTCATGACGCAACACCAATCAGGATTGGAATAGTTTCATTCATACTTCAGAGACGCACGCTAAGGGAGCGTCCCCAAAGAGTCGATTCTCGACGCAGTGTTGAGTTCCCTCGAAAGGGAACTGTGTGGTTTTTAAATGTGTTGCCATTTATACTCAAATATAAATATAAAATATCTGAAAGAAATGAAAGTGTGGGTGTTAAATAAGTAGCATCAGAGAGAACATTGTAGTTTACAATACAGTTTTGGGTCTACAGATGTTTATCCTTTTTACATTTCTTATGCTCACCATGGCTACATTTATTTGTTCAAAAATACAGTAAAAACAGTAATATTGTAAAATATTTAAAATAACTGTTTTCTATTTTAATATATTTTAAAATGTAATGTATTCCTGTGATGGCAAAGCATCATTACTCCAGTCTTCAGTGTCACATGATCCTTCAGAAATCATTCTAATATGCTGATTTGCTGCTCAAGAAACATTTCTCATTATCAATGTTGAAAACTATGTTGTGCTGCTTAATATTTTTGTGGAAACCACAATACATTGTGTGACACTTATTCTGAACAGAAAGCTACAGCTATTGTGTCTTTATTTATTTTTTTGGTCATTTTGACCAGTTAGTATCTAACAATAGGAAAAGTGTGATGTCATTCTTACATCTGTAATGTCAATCTTCTTTTTCAGTTGAACAATGTGAAACCACTGTGCATAGTGCACAGCATCCCATATGTTTATTTAGAGTGTACAATAGCATGGAATGTATATTTCAAGGTGAATGTCTACTGTAAACTGTCTGTGACAAAAAGGAAGCCAGAGACTAATAATTTACTATTCATTAGGGCACTGGCACAAGATGAGAGGCCGTGCGGGAAGTTGAAAGGAAGTAGCACTAGCTTTTAATTTCCTGCAGTGAGCGCCTGCTAACTCATGGTTAAAGCGGATCCTGTAATTCATGCAGCTCCCACCACTTTACTGTATCAGACAGCAACAAACAGATCAAATCACTGGGCAAAGCTACATTACATGTCAAAATAAAACAGCACATTTGATGAATTATGACTTTCACGCTTATTTTCATCAAAGTGAAAGTTGCAGGAAAAGTATATGACCTCTTAGATTTACATTGGATATATGTATTATTAATTGGCCATGAAATTTGATCTGATCTCCAACTATAGGTCACAATAACAGACAAATACAATCTGCTTAAACAACTAATATAGCTAATATATCACAAAGTGATGTATTTCCATGTCTTTATTGGAAAAAAAAGGATGTACTGATTGTACGGCCAATAATAAATAGAAATGCCCAATATTATAATTCTATACTATTAAAAAATAAATACTAAAGACTAAAATTAGTTGTTTTACATAAATGAATTTAGGCATCACAACATTGTAATGTACAGTACATTAATTTAAAGATTACATTTATTAGTGTAATTAATCATCTTTTTAAATATGAACTAAGTTAAATGGCATCAATGGTAATCCTAATCTAAAAGTAGGAGAAATGAGCATGAACTATTAAATATCTAATACTGGCTGATAACTGATATAATACTGATATATCATGCATCCCTAAAAATAAATAAATAAATCTATGGCAAATTCAATGGTTCGCATCAGTGTTATTTTAGTATTATATGTTATTAAAGTAAGTATTAATCTTTTGAATTTGCTTTTATTTTCATAGTTTCAGTTTTCATTTTAATTTAATTTTGAGGACATTTGTTAAGTGCTTTTGTAATTTCTATTAGTTTTGGTAATCTCATTTTTAGTTTAGTAATTCAATTTCAACTTGTTTTTTTAGTTGCTAAGTCAAAATTTCTAATTTCTAGTTTTTTTAAGTTTGGGTTTTTCATCTAATATTTATATTTTATTTTTGTTTTAAACTTCATTTCAATTAGTGAAAACGATTTTTAATAGTTTTAGTTAACAATAACAACACTGGTTCTAGGTCTATATGTTTTCTTGCAACCATATAAGGATGTGGTTGCCATTCCACCAAAGGCAGAAATCAGAAAGAACCACTAACCAGTTATTTGAATGCCTAGATTAGGTTCAAATGTCTCATTTAGCCACAGATGCTGGATGATCATTTTCTAAAATGTGAGAAACAGAGTATATTAAAAAGAAATAACTTGAAAATCTGAACTTCAAGCTTGAATCCAGTCTTGTTAGGACTGAATAGTTGCTAAGCAGTAAAAGGAAGACTGAAGCTTGTTGCATTGTGTTGTGTTACCATTTACAACCACACACTGCCCTCACAGATGTGTGAAATACCAGGCTTCCCCGCCATATGCATTCATCCTAGTACTAACCGTGCTCTCCTGCAGCCCACTTGACTTAGCGTGAGAGGGGTTGTTACACCTAGAGCTGTTTGTTTTTACATTTTGTTTCAAGAACAGGAAAGGGCCGACAAGTTGTGACATCACATGCTTGCTGTGTGACAGACAGCTGAGAAGCATTACTCGCGTGTAGAGATCGCCACTTTCAGCCACCCTGAAGAGAAACGCAAGTCATAAATGGACACATTCATTCTGGCCTGACAGAACAGAAGAGCTCTCTGTATACCTACTTTCCATAGCATAACATAGTTTGAGGAGTATGTTATGACACACATGTCTCTATTAAAGTGAACTGCATCTCTTTAAACTGGATCAGGTTTCACAGCTCCTGTAAACACATAGAAGTATTGCTCAACAATGGTCACATTAGATGCTCTTTACAAATGCTAGTAAACGTTAATATTGAATAACTAACGTTTTAGATCAAATATGGTCAGGTATTTTTCTGCAAAAGAAATAGTTACAAACAAAGCCGCCACAGAAGAATCAACCATCGTGTCTCAGACCGACAGAGAGAAGTGAATAAATCGATATCCTTGAACGAATCGGTTGAGTAAATGATTCAACGACTCACTTGTAAAGTTAATGAATCAGTGTTTTGGACGAATCAGTTGAAGGAACGATTCAATGACTCAATCGTTTGTTTTGAATCTGTTGAAATAATTATTTAGCTCACTCATTAATACAGTCCCTTGTCGTTACCTACTGATGTAATGATGTAATATCTTCATCAGCGGGGTTCACTGACACAGTATTAAAACAAAATGGTTAATTTTATGATTATTAATTATTAATTATTTTTTATTATTACATTTCTGAAATATTACTTATTAGGTTGATTCTAAAGATTAATTAGAATTTTTTTTAAATGATTTTAATCACTTTTCCACAAATTCACAATGGGGGACCAATTATCTAAGCATTATTTATTTATTATTATGCTATTTAAACAATCAGTCATAGAAAAATGCATATCGATCAACCATCTCTAGATAACTTTTTATAACAGGCGGCTAGAGTTAATTCGTGTTTCGATTACAAATATCACTTTACCTCAAGGATGAATTTTACCTCACTTTACCTTGAATGTCTTGATAAGATCAATGAGTGTAGGTCAAGAGGGAAATATTCAGATGTTACATCTGACAGCACCCTAATATGACCCAGAAATGAACCCAACAACCCCAATCTCCTGTGTTAACAATGAGCTGATTTTAAGTCAATCAATTTAACTTTAGAAAATTGTCTTCCAATGATCAGCATTAATACACTGGGTGTATCACCTCAGATATTAGATTCCTTTCTGTTAACACATCTGTTACCTAAGCTCTGAAGCAGATCATCCAGTGTTTGAACAGTGGGCAGAGCGGCTGTCTGGATAAGACGGATGAATTGAGGTGTCGTTGCATAAGGTCTGGAAACTTACAGTGTGCACTTCTTAGGCATTTTACAGCAGTCCATCTATAAGTGACCACCACAGACAGCTGAGAGATGCCTCTCTACCACAATATTTACCCTGCAAATGTTTTGGTTTCTATATTTGCAACTGATAGAGAATCACACTGTATACTTGTTTAAAGCTTTACTTCAAAACAAGTAAATTAAATGTAAAATTGTTAAATTTGTGCTCTTGTTGTTCCTGGCAGTTTTATAATTTTTCATTTAACTATTTTTAATTAGTAATATTTAATTATAATTAGTATTATTATACATAATTATTTTATTAAAATTGTATACATTTATACATGTATATATATAGTTTATTTTATTCTGTTTTTATATATTATATTTCTCTGTAAATTTTTTAGTAAAAGAAATAAATATACATGCTAAGACTTGTTCTATTTCCAGGGAACTTTCGCCCATTCGGTATGATACCGAAGAACAGAGGAGCGAGTGAACAAACATGAGGGGCTAATATTGGGTTGCGCACATCCCGATTTCCCGAGCACTCTCTGCGGGGCCGGACAAAAGGCCCACAGTAATGTGAGCCTGCGGAGTGCAGGTCTCTTTGCCTCAGATGCATGAATGAGCTCCTTTAGAGAATGAGGCTGGAGCGAACACCTCACAGCAACACATAGTGCTGAACGAGATAAAAAACACACACTCTCACACACATAATCCTCCTCGGGCTCTCACTCAAACAATGAACATTAGACCTACAACACTGCCAACACTTGCTGCTCAGCAGCTGTGCCCATCTGATTCAGTCACTCGAAGGAGAACGCTGCATATCCTACTTTAATATGAAACTAGAGCTTTGTCCGAACAGCTACTTTACTGAAACAAATACTTGTTGCTGTTGTAGCCACTGTTCAAATCAACACCATCTATTGATCCAGTTTCTCATATAGACTTAGCTGGAACAGGCACTGAAAGAGAATAGCGCAGCTTTTGTCCCCGGTGTGGGAAATTTCTGCTGATTTCCCCAAAACCCCAGAATGCTGTCCACCAGGTGAGAGCTCTATAGACAATTTGTCAACAAACTCTTTGTAAATGAACACCTGGTTTGTTCTTGTTTAGACATTCAAATCAGTTTTTCCTCACAGTGGAGGCTGGCTCATTTTTTGTCCAAAACTATTAATTTATACAAAAATACATTAAAAAGGCAATTCACTTTCAATGACTTGAATTCTCATCTTTCTATAAGAAGTATGTTTTTAAGACGCATTTTAATTTTTTTTCTAAGGCATAAAGTAAAATAATAGATAAAACTGTCCTGATATGATAATGAAGAAGAAAAAAAAACGTATTAAAATAATGAATCAAATTAAGCATTTTGCCATGATATTTTATTATTTCTTAAAAAACTGAAAAGGTTTTGTTAAAATATTATAAATATTATTTTTGGTAATAGGTCGTAAAAAATCACACACACACACATTTCCAATGGCTGCACCACATGACATTTTTAGAGTCAATCTAGTGTAACTTTTTTCAAACCAAATAAAGTCAAAATATATACAAAAAGTAACTTTCTAAGACCTTGGCACATTGGTTTTTAAAATATTTTTCCTTTTCTTTATTTTGGACACTCCCATTTGTTTTTGACCCAAGTCTCCTGTGCAGAAATCAAAACAATCCATAACAACTGTGGAAAAAGTCTATTTATTAAGAATATGGCCGTTTTCAAACTAGGGTGTTAGACAATATTACTTAAATAAAACCGCAAAGCAAGAGGATAAAATGTTGAGGCACATACCCACTTGTGGGGTTTAAAATCAAACAATCGTTCCTCTGGTGACACTCCAATAATTCACCTTTTGAAACTAAATCAAAGTTTTTGCAAATTCTCCATCAAACCTGTCTGTGCTCCCTTACAGTCCCACATGAGCAATATCAAATCTTGATCTAAGACATCTGCGCACATTCCTGCAGCTCGCTCCCAAATGGAAGGCTTTGAAAGGAACGAATTGATCAAAATAAGAGGCCCATATGCGCTTAAACTTTGCATAACATGAAAAAAGGATGCTGGGAATGTTATCACTAGCATTCAAGTCCACTGCTGATCCAGAGTACCTTCGCTTGCAAAGCTTTGCTTATAGTCACCCCCATCATCCAACCATCTATCCAAACATAGACAACCTCTACAGTTGATCTCATCTGCTCTGTCTCGTATCACACACCTGCGGTAGATAAAACTGAATGTGGGATGACATTCCATTTAAAAAAATGAGAAGAACATTCGGATGTTTTTGCTCAAATTGAACATTGCTGCAAATGATTTCAATATTACACGCATATTGCACGTTTGGCATGTCCGTATTCATATGAAAGAGAATTTTTTGGGGTTCACTGCCAAAGACGGTCCTAATTTGTGTTCATGCTATGATATTCATCACTGAGAACAAAAAGACAACTGCTGATCACACGTTACAAAACCACCACCAACCACAGATAAAACCCTTTCACACAGAGATCAGCTGTGTATTTTTGCAGATTTTCCAAAGCCTGTGATTACAGAGCTAATTACCAGCATTCCTCGCGGACTGTTTAGAGAGCAGCACAAACACTAAACACCTTATTCTGAGCCTTAAGCTGCTGCTGTAATTTTTAATGCTTTACACAGACATTTTAATGCTTTATCTGGGTTGTAACTAACAAGGACAAAACAACATTGTACGAAAATTCAGTTTGCTCTGGTTTGTTGTCAATGCATATATAATTATCACTTTATCTATAATAATAAATATCATTCATAATAATAATTGTTATTATTGTTGCCGTTTACTAGTGTGGCGAGCAGGACAGGGTCGAGGGCCGCGGGAGGACGGCGTGAGGCCGGTGGCGTGATTATTGATGAGCGACACTTGCGCGACGCACCGGTCTCGTATCTCTCACAGGGGAGCGGAAGCATAAAAGGAGGAGCGACGACAGTGGAGATCGAGAGAGGCCAGGCCTGGATTTACGTTGTATTTTGTTATATGTGACAGCAGTCGTCCGTGAGGGACTGCTGTCTTTATTTTCATTTTGTATTTAAATGTCTTTAAATGTTCCCTGGTTCCCGCCTTCTTCTCCCCATAACAACGAACTGTGTTACAACTAGTATTTCTTTTATTCATGCTAAAGAAAAATATGAGGCTAATCATAGAAGCTCTTTGAAAGACTCAGCATTGTTTTTGTGGGAACAGTCCCAAAAATGGAAAATGTCACTAGCTAAAAAATCTCAAAGGGGGAAAATTTCACTCGAGGGAAACAGTCAAAACATCATGAGCACAAACCAGTGGTAGAAAACATTGAGTCTTATTTAAAGAGCGTGTTGGCTTGAGAAAACTGTAGAGCTGGCCAGCAATGACAGAGTACAGGATACCCATCAGACAAATTTATAGCACAGAGCTTTGAACCACCTTGAGGCTATCAGGAAAATACCTGAGCATAATACATTTAGTGAAACAGCTTACTGGAAATACTTGCAACAAAAAAAAACTGTTACTTTTACTCTATAAATGGTACCTAACAATAATCATCGATATTAGAAATAAATAATTCTGAGAACTGAAATAACATTACTGAAATAAAAGACTCTGGCCTTCACGAGTGGGTTCTCCAGTCACTGAAGAGTGTTTAATGACCCATAATTTGAAAGGGCGCTTGCACAGTAGATGCTGAAAATTCATTTAGTTCTGACATTTACAAGTATTTTCCAATGCCTATTAGCAATTCCAATAGCAGTTTACTTTCCATGTAGAAAGTTATTAGTGTCAATTTGACAAATAAATGATTTGTAGTTACAACTCTCTGATTAAGTATTGCTGAATCTGCAATTGAAAGAGGTGAATCCAAAAGCTATATAGCAAGATACAACCTAAACACTTTGAATGACCATAAAAAGGCTAATCCTCGTATGTTGTTGAGCTGATGTAGTCAAGACTGGTATTAGCTGGTTATATAATGGTTAGGTTGACTTTTGGACTGCTTGATAGTTGTTGAAGGTCCACCAAAGGATGTTGATCCAGGTACACATCCTTGGCAACATTATGGCCCCCGTAATAGGTCAATATAGAATAACTGGCAGCACAGCTGCATGCTAACAGAAACAACAGCAATTTACTTGAGTCTACTTGATCCGTGAGCCAGACAGCACAAATACACAATTGCATGCTTTCTATTTTTAGTCTGGTGTTATAAATTACATAAAAGCCCTCTAATTACACTGTTTAGAATATTTCAAGTGTTCCACTTTAGTAGCGCAGCTTTTGTAGAATTATCTGCACATGCATCTTAAAATTAAAGAGGGTTTTTTTTGTCTTGCCAACCACAACACAAAGTGCTTTTTTTCTCTTCTGCTACAGTTGGAAGGTTTAAAGCTGTTTGCTGAACACTCTTTGTAGGACATACAGCTTTAGTCAGACAAACAGTGGTCAGACTATTTTTTTTGGATTTTATCATTAGTTGCATGTTTAAACTCCCTAGTGTAAAAACCTATACCAAAATGTGTTTAAAATACATTTATTTCAAACTATATACTACAAATCCATTAGTTACTGACATATTGCTTGATATAATTATAATTAAGCTTTATTTGGAGTACTTCTTTATTGCACATTGTACATTTCTTAATATCAAGCCTTAAAATTTGTTTAATATTACTATTTGTAAGGATAGTATGATCTCTGTTTAATATCAGTCTTTAAATGTAAGATATTTAAAGTGTACCTAAACTATACTTGCAATAGTTCCACATTAGCACAATCAAATATACTTAAGTATATCTTTAGTTGAACTTCAGCACTATTTCTGGATAACTAAAGTGCATTAAGTACATAATTAAGTACATAATTATTCCAATTTAGCAGACTTTTAGTATATCAATTTAATATACCAAAAGTACAATTGCAGGGTATTTATATTAAGTACATAAATATGTAAATGTATTTGTAGCATAAAATAAATGTATTTCAACGTATATTTATTTTTCACTAGGGCTGTTCAGATTGTCTAACACAACATCTGTTTGGCCAACATAATCTCATTACAAACACATACATCGTTAATGTAAATAAACTCAGCAAAAAAAAAAAAAGTCCCTTTTCAGGATACTGTATTTAAAAGATAATTTTGTACAATCCGAATAAGCTTTGCAGATCTATATTGGAAAGAGTTTAAACAATGTTATTCATGCTTGTTCAATGAACCGTAAATGGAACAGTCCTTAAAACACTAACAGTTTACAGGCGGTAGACAATTAAGGTCACAGTTACAATAACTTAGGAAATTAAAGAGACCTTTCTACTGACTCTGTAAAACACTAGAAGAACGATGCCCAGGGTCCCTGATCACCTGTGTGTCCAGGAAGGACAGCTGATCATCCCTGTGTGCCAAACCACGTGTAACCATATGATCCACCCCAACCCCTCCCCCCGTTTCCTGTTCAGTTTCATTGGAAAGACCACCTTGCGGGTGAGCAGAAGATAACAATTTTCATTTTGAATGTACTATATCCCAATAGATCTATTTCATTCTAGACCTCTTTTCTTCATGTTGCTGTTTACACGCGAAGCATGTTCAAAACATACGTTTATTCAGATTACAGTCATCAGAAACTCCTGCGGCCTCTTCTGAGGTTGAATTTTGGTTCTTCACAGATCCCAAATTAAATCATGGTTAGGTTTAGAGTGTGGTTAGGCTTAGGAAAAATGATCTGCTGGAAGAAAACAGAAATTGGACAGTTGAATAATTTGTCACAATGGGAGTAAAACTTATCATCAAGGTAGAAAACAGCACACTCGTAACTAAAAATCCCTTTGGTACTAATATTCCAATAAATCCAAGTATATTTGTGAATCTAGTCACTTTTATAATTAGCATTTTATACCAGTTTCACAAAAACGTCAATAAATTATTCTAGTTTATTTAAAAATATATATAAAGCTACAACTGTATGTCAGAAGAAATAAACTTTTAATAAAGACATTGTACATTACTGTCTATTCATATCAGCATTGATTTGAAAGTATTTTCCTTCAACACCCTGAAAGAGTTAAATATGTTTTGTCCAAGTATGCTTATGATACACTTGCGCTCTTAGCAACAAAGCAGCCTGTGACAGCAACAATAGATAGCACACAAGTCCAGCACTGACATATAAGACGTGTTCACTAAAAGACAACTTGCAACTAATGCACAGTCTGAGAACTCATTTTGAATGGAATTATTATTATTATTTCCCAACAGCAGCAGATGAAATTAGCAGCAAAACATCAATGAGGTTCCCAATTAAAGGGGAAAGGAAACGACAAAAGCAGGCGAAATGCTGGAAAGATCCGGTTCAGCTAAACACAGACTCTGTCAGTGTATTTTTTCCTCTGGCTTTCGCACTTATTTATACTCAAATGCATGTGCAAGCCTTTCGAGGGAAGCCCTCAATACCCTGGACAACTGGTGTAATGACAGTGTGGTTAGAGACCATTCCACCACCAAACCACTTCAACAATAAAGCCAGTAAAATGTTTCAAAACACAATAAATAATATAATAAATGCATCTAAGATTTAAGAATTTAAATAAATGAAAAGATAATTATTGCAATAATTTATAACAAAATATTAAACCCAGGCCACAGACTCACATCACACTGTGGGCCTGACAAAGTGGCTAATAAACTGCTTCACGGGGTATAATGTTGAGATGATCGGGGGTGCTTCTACTCATATTTCCTTATTCAGATTTAGATACACTTCCTGTTGGAACTTGGGGATTATTGCAAAGTTCAAGTCAAACTGGCAACAGTAAAATCTGATTGTTAATAATGCACAGACTGGTCAACTTACATTTTAGCAATTACATAAACCTGATCTACTGGAAATAAAGAGAATGTTCTATAAGACTTCCACAATAAATAACACAAAAAAGCAATATAAAATTATGAGCGCTAGCATACGCAAACCTTTGTTGCATGAAGACTATGCAAAGCCAATGAACTAGATAGACATTTCAAGAAATAGCCAATGCATTACATGACTAGAAGAGATGCTTCTTTGTTTTGCTCTTAAAAGGCCTACAAAAACACTTAAGCTTTCTATACCATCCACCATGGCATGCAATGGAAAATCACAATTGAAAATCAGCCTCTATATGTCCATTCTTCCAAAAACATTCCTCATTTTGAATCTTGGCAACCAAGGCTTTTGGGAGCCACATCAATTGTGCCCAAACTCAATGTCATAGAGAGTAGCCTGGAGGGAGGCGGGGCTCAGCTCTTCCCAGGGGACCCCAGTCAGCCGAATATTGGGTGAATACAAAAATAACTGATTTGACGGCTGATGAATGAGACTAATGAACCTGTGGATCATCCAATTATGGGCTTTTTAGGCCACAAAGGCCATGAAATGCTACCATGAGGAAATGTAGAAAAATTCGGGTGCTATTCGAGAATTCAATTGAAAGAAATATAAAAAAATAAACAATATTTTCTATAGATCTTTTAAATGAATACATTTAAAATTTATAAACATATAGAACATCAAAATGGAAAGCTTTTTACCTTTTTTGCTTTTATTATTTTGGCATAAACATTTTATATTCACATTTTATTAAAAAAAATATATAAATGTATTTACAATGGATAAAAATCTATTTAGTTTGTCTTTTCAAATATGTTTTATTTATAATCTAAAGAAACACAATATGCTTATTTACTGTATATCTGGTTGCAGTGCAAGTTTCAAAAATGCATGTTCATCCAAAACATCCCATATGTTTGAGGCATTACAGTTTTTCACTGTTTTGTTTTTTCGGAAATAATAGCATATTCTAAATTCAAATGGTTGGGTTTCTCAACCAGTGATTAGCACCACGGTTGTAACTATAGAAAAGAAATGTTTGGAGCAAAATATTTAAGTCAAACACAGGTTGATTACAGCCAAACATTATTTCATCTTGTTCTTCAGCATGCTATTTTTTTTCTCTTTGCCATGAAGCAAGGCTAAACCGCTCCATTCCTTAATCTGAGGGTCATATTTAGGTGACCACGATTATAGCCCTTACGATTCCATATAAATAGCTGATTTGCGAGAGGGTCTCACATTGGCCACAAATTTCCTCTTTATTTAGTGAAGCTTCCGTCATGCTTCTAGCTGACCCGCCGCACAACCTTGCTGAATGGACAGATTCAGTTGTGCTCTCTGGTAGTAACCACACTATAAGAGGGTGTGTAGTTTGGCATAAGCTATTTTTAACACACAAGACTGTAAATGCTCAGTGAACTCCTGCAAAAACCAAAAACATTTCTCTCTAACACCAGAAAATAGAATTATGACAAATTACTTCTTGTGCAGTCGCACTAAACCAACTCTATTGTGTACATTTTCTTGTACTTGGTGTACTTAAAAATATGAGATTTTGATAGCATACCGTGCAAATCTAGGTGGCACAGCAGACATTTTTGATGTGGTTTCTTTGGTTTCACCTTCCTGGAGCCTGTTGCCTCCCTGCTGATTTATACCATCCAGGTTTCTCACTCTGCCAACCAGCTAATTGTTTCAGGCTCCTGATGATTGTCTATCAAGGCAAAAACAGAATAATGGAGGAAGTTAGATGGTATTTATATAGACAGACTGTAGAAACTAGTAGGGAAAGGTTTAAATCATGCAAATAAATAATCTGCATCCATATTACAGGCTCATGCCAGTCTGACATTTCATTATAAAATGAGGCTCAATGTTTGAGAATAGAACATACTGCAGTACATCAACCAACACAGTAATATAATTAAGGGACCATTAGACCCATGGCCCAGACTTTTACAAGTTTCCTGTCCTAACTTTTAAATAAGTGTAAATATCTCTAAAAATGTAATCAAAATGAGAACTTTGAAAAGCTAATTTGTTGCAAGTTGATTCAACAGTAACTTTTTCTGTGTGCACATTTATTACAATCCTCAAATGCCAAGTATACTATCAAAAGTGTCAAAAAGGCTTCTTACAGTAATTCAGAAGGCACGTTGTGAGGATTTTGACAGAAAGTGGCTCAAATATTATTATTTGAGATTAAATATTTCTGAATGGTGGCAGAGAGGACACTGTAGGTTTCCCTGGGTGGGTTTCATTTGATCCCTGGGAGAATGTGGCAGATCTGCGATGTGCTTTATTCCAGAATGGAGGAAAGCTAGCTTATCTGGGAACGCCTGGCATTTCCTCTGGTCTGGGCTCCATCAGGAACGTTTCTACAGGATGACTTTGCACTGGCAGATGTAAAAAAGAGTGAGAAAGCTGTGTGCAATTTTCCTAATAAGAACGTAAGGAACAACAAGTACTGACTTCTGGTCAGGGAGACTGCTTAAAAAACTGTGTGTATCCAAAGGTGTTCACATTAAATAATTAAATGAATGTGGTTTGAACTTTCTTGAGATAAGATAAGCTCAGATAAGCATCAAGGTCATTAGATATCAATGCAAAGCAGCAGCAAGTGAAGGATTAAATACATAAATTGTGACTGTTATAAACTACCCAGATCATCTTTAGCTGTCTGTTTATGTGTCAGCTCAATCTTTCAGAGAGGAATCTCATGCTGTGGGGGGAAAATCTCAGTCCCTTAGAGGGAAACAGTAAATCTCAGGGGCTATAAAAATGTAAAGAAGCATGGTAAACCTTCTCCTCCATGACCTGCAGTTACACCCCTTGAAAGTATTTCACATTTTGTTTGCACCTGGTCTGTACTCTCTTCTTACAATATGATGCCTGGGTCTGGTCAGGAGGGACTGTGGAAGGGTGTGTGAACCCTCGCTGGCAGACAATGGCATGAATGCATAAACAGTTATGTTTCTATACCAAAAGGCTCATCATGTGCCTTGTCTAAGACCCTAACATGTTTAATAGTCTTTACAAAAAAAAGAAATGAGAATCCATCTCTTACAGGCAAATAGATATGTTCAATCTGAATTAAGACCAAAAGCCACTTAACGTAGGTTACAATAAAACTGAACATGGCTTAACCATATCTGTAAATTATAGGCATCACATTACCAATGATGTGTCACGAACACACACAGAGACAGCGTAGATCCAATGGCAGGTATTTATTAAAAGGGGTAATCCGTACTCACATCCAGTCCAGGCAAGGGTCAAATTCCAATAAAGACAGTCCAAGAATAAACGACAAAACACGAGAAAGAAGCAACAAAAGGAACGGAAGTTTGGGGACATTAAACAACGAATCCGTACAAATACTAACACAGACAGGGAATATATACACAGATCTAACAAGACTAACAATGAACAGCTGGGAACAATGATGATGGGGAACAGCTGAGTGCAATGAACTGATGAGTGACAGTGAGAGACAGAATGCTGGGAAATGAAGTCAATAGTGAAGGACACCGTGATAACGAGGACCTCTAGTGGACACCTGGGGAACACAAACCCAACACTGTGACATAAACCCCCCTCTACGGAGCAGCTACCAGATGCTCCAAGACAAAACACACAACACAAGAGTTCAGGAGGGAGGTGGAATGGTGGAGGATCAGGGGGAGGGATGGGGGGCCAGGTCCATGAAAGGGAACAGAAACAGGGGGTGATGGTTTAGCCGGGGGCCAGGGCGAAGCAGACAGTCCATCGGGCGGCCAGGGCGAAGCAGAAAGTCCATCGGGCGGCCAGGGCGAAGCAGACAGTCCATCGGGCGGCCAGGGCGAAGCAGACGACCCATCGGGCGGCCAGGGCGAAGTAGACGACCCATCGGGCGGCCAGGGCGAAGCAGACGACCCATCAGGCGGCCAGGGCGAAGCAGACGACCCATCGGGCGGCCAGGGCAAAGCAGACGACCCTTCGGGCGGCCAGGGCGGTGAAGACCCCTCGGGCGGCCAGGGCGGTGAAGACCCCTCGGGCGGCCAGGCCGGTGAAGACCAGGGCGAGGGCGACCATGGCACAGGAACAGCAACAGACACTGGCTCATGAACAGACACCGGCTCATGGACTGGAACAGGCACTGGCTTTGTAACAGACATTGGCTCCAGCTCTGGAACAGGCACTGGCTCTGCCTCCGGCTCTGGAACAGGCATTGGCTCTGCCTCTGGCTCAGGAACAGGCATTGGCTCTGCCTCCGGCTCTGGAACAGACACTGGCTCTGCCTCCGGCTCTGGAACAGACACTGGCTCTGCCTCCGGCTCTGGAACAGACACTGGCTCTGGAACAGGCACTGGCTCTGTCTCCGGCTCTGGAACAGGCAATGGCTCTGCCTCCGGCTCTGGAACAGGCACTGGCTCTGCCTCCGGCTCTGGAAGAGGCACTGGCTCTGCGTCTGGAGCAGCAGCCACCGGCTCAGGAACTGCAAACACCGGCTCAGGAACAGTCACTAGAACAGAAATGGTTCACAAGGACAGACAAACACAAACCCAACACTGTGACAGGATGTCTCGAAGCATTTGATATTTAAAATTCTACCGAGTAGGCATATAATTTGTCATCTGTGTCCACGGGCATGTTCAGCATGTCAGAAGAGTGCTTCAGAGGCTGCTAGAGAATGGGCTTTTTGTCAAGGCGGAGGAATGCGAGTTTCATGCACAGTCTGTTCCTTTCTTAGGGTACATCATCTCGTCTGGGGGAGTGTGTATGGATCCTGAGAAGGTTAAAGCTGTGGTAGATTGGCCAAGTCCAGATTCCCGTAAGGCCCTACAAAGGTTTCTGCGGTTCGACAATTTCTATCGGCGTTTAATTAGCCATTTCAGCCAGCTAGCCGCACCTCTGACTGCCTTGACCTCCCCCAAGACGATGTTCAGGTGGTCCGATACAGCTGAAGCTGTATTTGCCAAACTGAAAAGCCGGTTTGTTTCGGCTCCCATCCTGATAGCCCCTGATCCATCATGACGGTTTGTGGTGGAGGTCAACGTGTAACAGGTGGGAGTAGGTGGAGTTCTTTCCCAACGCTCTTCCACAGATTTCAGTTTCATTTTCAGACAGCTAGCTGCACCTCTTACTGCCTTGACCTCCCCCAAGACAACGTTCAGATATGTTTAATCTGAATCAAGACCACAAGCCACTTAACGTAGGTTACTATAAAACTGAACATGGCTTAACCATGTCTTTAAATTATAGGCATCACATTACCAATGATGTCTCGAAGCATTTGATATTTAAAGTTCTAACGAGTAGGCATATAATTTGTCATCTGTGTCCATGGGCGGCTGAGGGTTCGTTTCCATAAAAACAGACACCAGAAAGAAATAGTACACTCAAAAATTAAATTTTCTCATCATTTACATAATTTCAAACCTGTATGACTTTTGAACACTTTTCCATCAATGAGAACGAGGACTGGGCTGTCATGCAAAATGACAAAAAGCAAAACAAAAGTATCATAAAAGTAATTCATACAAGTCTTCCGAAGAAACACGATTGGAACAGACGAAGATTTAAGCCATTATTTACTGAAAAGTTTGCTCTCCAACACTTCTCTAATCAGCAGCTAGGAGAACTAGGACGGATATGAAGATTTGGAAACACTTTAGAATACTCTTCCGTCATTAATGGATAACTGCACAGGAACAAATGAGTAATGCAATATAAACATTCTGGGAACTACTATTAACTAACAAGAAACTCTGATTTAAGAATTAGTAAGTAATAGCACTCAGTTAAATGAGGTAGTTCACTATTACCTAATCAAAAACTACTATTTTTGTTCATACCTTCCAGAAAACTACTAAGAGATATATAGAGGTTCATAATTAATGTGAATAATGCATAATTTATAATTAATTCTAAAGTTAAGATCATGGTATCCTACTTTGTAATGACTCAAGCATTACCAAATCCTTCAGAAGGTATTACTAATTATTTAGAACAGTATTCTAACGTGTAAAGTATGATAACTAGTTTGGTAATCATAGCTTTTGAGGTGTTTGTAAGGATTTGGAATAAATAATTCCTTCTGGCAGATTTGGTATCACTTGAACCATTACTAGTGGTTTACCATGATCTTCACTTTAAAATACTGATCCAAATAATTAGTAATTCCTTTAGAAGCATGTAGTAATACTTGTTTTATTACTACCCAAAACCTTAAAAAAAACATAAAAGCTTACAATAATTTTAGTTATTACTAGGGAGTAATTAGTAATTGTCACGGTTCATGAATTCACTGTCTCTTTTATGAGTGTTTGTGTGTCTGTGTTCTGTGCAGTGGGCGTGGCCTCTGATCACCTCTGATTCGATCATCAGCGCCAGCTGATACTGATCAAGCCTTCCTATTTATTGCCCTTGTCTTTTGTCTTGTTTCATATCGTTGTTGTGTTGTGAGTTCACGTGACCTGTCTGCCTCCAGTGTGTGCTGAGATTCTGTTTCGTGGATCACTTACCAGTCTCTGTCTCCTGTCTCAGTGAGTTCTCTTGTTTGGAGATACTGTTCCTGCTCTGGATTCTACTGACCCTTCACCTGAACTTACCACGATCACCGGGGTTCTCCATCGAAGTCCCTGCGTAAACTTCTGCTGCATTTTTGACTTTCTACCTGTTCTTTATTTACACTCATTAAAAGGATTTTACTTGCAATTGTGTCCTCCCCTATTTGAAACACGACAGTAATTCCTTTAGAAGGATGTCTTAATACTTCAGTCATTACTAGTGGGTTACCATTATCTTCACATTAGAATACTGTTCCAAATAATTAGCAATTCCTTCTGGAGGATTTGGTAATACTGGAGTCATCACTAGTGGGTTACCATGATCTTCACTTTAGAATTAATTATACATTATTAACATTAATTATGAACCTGTATGTGTAAATAGTAGTTCTTAGGTTTTGCAAGTGAAGATAGAGATGGTGACTTCAACAGGTGAGTAAATCCACACACACACACACACACACACACACACACACACCTTAAGCTTTAAGGGGACAATGATTTCAATTTTAATCAGTTCCTTACAAACAAAATTTTGATTGTATGTCTTCAGAAGGTGTTCGGAATCATTTGTACCACTTTTCTGTGCAATTCCTGTTTGTGTGGTTGACAAAGTTGTTCATTGTATGTTAAGGATTAGCCAGAATATTATTCAAAAATGAATCACTGTGTCCCACAGAGGAAATAAATTCAGGTTTAAAACATCAGGATGAGTAAATAATGACGACATTTTCATTTTTTGGGTGAACTATCCTTTTAACCCTCAATTTCATTCAAACTATAGTTCTAAATGCTGCATAAGCTGAAAAAAAGTGATTTGGCCCAGTGTAATTCTCAAGGGTGGTCTAACCTGGTTTGCAGCATTGAGAACTTGTGCACTGAGGTTCACCTCAGGCTTGAGTTGGCAGAGGAGAAATAGATTCAGCATGAGCTGAATCTCAACACTGTACACCTCAAAGTACAAGAAAGCTGCTCTTTATGCCGCTTGCCACGTGGCAGAAGAGCGGCTGCCATGTATTAAGAACCTAGCAAGTTTAAGAATGCAGGAACTCAGAGTAAGCCAGACTGCACTGCCCATGCCTGACAGCTTGACAAGTGTTCAGCCAATCCTGTGGTTTGTGCTCCTCTGCCTCAGTTCAGAACTGACGAGCCTAAGAACTGGGAACAAACACTGCTTACGATTGTCCAAATAACACAAAGTAAAATTATAGTGCAGGCACTACTGATTAACTTGATGGATATGGATTTTTTTTCAGGAGCAGTTTGAATAAAGCCAATAATAATATAATTAATAATATGGCACCATGTTCGTGGCAGGCCTGTCTTTTTTTTTTTAACCACACAAACTAGCATTTTATCAGAAACGTTGTTGTTTTAATGACACACTCACAGATTCATAATTTCTTCCCTCCAGAAATCCACCCAAAGTAATCCCTGACAACAGATAAAATATCATGATGATTCAAAAAGACATTAATGAGACAACAATGATTTACCTAAAAGATTTTTGGTATAACCTAAAACTGATTTAGTGTCATCAGAAACAGGAATGTCACATCCAGAATTAACATAAAAATTAAATCAGTTAGCAGACAAAAACAAGCCATTCAACGAAATGTGATTTTACCAACCTTTATGTCATCTTAGAAAGTTGATAACTGACTAGTCTAATTCAGTTCAGAAAAATGTGTTGTGTTTGTGCACTTATGCTTGTCAACATTTGGGTCAGACTCAAATCTGCATAACTTGCCATTCTTGATTATTTTTGCACACACATTTTTGCAGGTTTACTGCATCTCATTGATTAGCCATTGCCTTTAACAGAGGAAATTAGATCAGAGGACATTTGAGGACCTTTGCAGAACATACCCTCTGGCCACACATCAGACCATTCATGGTACAGAGGTGGATGTAAGTAGATGACTTCACTCCCACAGAAGCCATTAAAGCAATGGTAATAAAGATACGGTAGTTGCAGAGCCAGGTCTGCCTCATAATGATATTTAAACCTTTTGTAAGTGATCTGTAGAATGCTTTACACTAAATGACAGCATGCTTTTATGAGCGAGGGCGAGTGTCCCGATGTAACACAATGCTCCAAGAACTGTGAGAGAGACTGCGCTTACTAATACAAGCAAAACAGCTCACGTGGACTCTTGGAGAAACTTGGAGAAACAAGCACTAACCTGGCTGTGACTGAAGCCTTTGGATCAAGTGAATGAATATTATTGGGGCTTTCTAATGTCAAGGTGGAAATTAAGGGTTTCAGACAGATTACTGACTCAAATTTGTCATAGACTGGGCTACAAATAAAGAGAAAGAACACTGTTGACATGCCAGTGAGGACTTGAGCAGGAAGCAAGAGCTGGTTAGAATTTAAAATGACTTTACTGGAATCATTTGAAATGTCATAGAACTTAATGTGAGAGTTTAAACCAGTACCCATTTGTGAAGACAGACAGACAAAAATGTGTAACATTATCAGATCTATCAATTGATTGAAATGTTGATATGCAACTGAAATTGTGGTTTGTTTGTTTTTAGTTAAAAAGGACCTATCATGCTTTTTTACATTTTCAACTTTCTTTAGTGTGTAATGTTGCTGTTTGAACATGAAAAAGGTCTGCAAAGATACAAAACACAAATTCCACTCCAAATGTTATTCTTTATATTGTTTCTAAACTTTGTGACGGCCCCTGTGTGACATTAAACCAGTTGAAACCAGAGTTTCACATGCAACTAGTAAATTAGCAAATGATGACCATAATTTTATCTCAGAACCCCCTAACAAATGCTAATGGTAGTCATCAGAGCACACTATAGATAACTTATCAAAACCACAGAGAGCTAATCCTTATTAATGTAAGACATTACAAAAACCATCAATACTTGACTCTTGACTGGTGAACCACTTCTCCTATATTGGGATTTTAACAAACAGTATTTGTGCATTTACATTATACCAATGAAATTCAATCCCATGTTTCTTGGCCTGTCTCTGTGTTTTGCTTTAGCAAGCTTGCCAGCTGTGGCAAAAAATGGTTCAACTGGGTACACACTAGGGCTTTCCACATTGGTGGATGGATTATTTTTTAACCACAAAACAGTATTTAACCAAATCTGTTATGAATATCAAACAGTTACAATGAGTGCAACAGTCATGTTCCAGAAGTAAAAAAATCTCATAAGTGAAATGATTTTTAATAATAAAATAAACCTTTAAAGACAGACATACTGTGAGCTACGAGGTTGTTAATCAATGGTATACAACCTTTTGAAATGGTATTTCAACGTATGCTTTTGTTGAAGGTATCATTTTAAAATAATTGTGCTTAAAAATGGAATTCTTGCTGAAAAACTACATTACCCATGATTTTGCAAAGAAATCTCCACTAATCAGAGAATCAAAACAAGCAAAGTCTGCCAGAAGAATTGTTTAGTGCTCACCCACTCCCATGAATCACTGCAAATGGTGTAGTTTCCCCTATACTCTCTAACTACTAACATATTTTTGTGTGTATATATTTTTTGCAATATATATATATATATATATATATATATATATATATATATATATATATACATATATATACATATATATATATATATATATATATATATATATATATATACACACACATATACACACATACATACATATACAGTATCAGCAAACATTTTAGTATATCTTCTCAAGGGACAATACTATAGAAATGAAACTTTGATATATTTAAGAGTAGTCAATGTACTGCTTGTATAACAGTATATATTTAATGTCCTCTGAAAATAACTCAACATACAGCCATCATTGTCAAAATAGCTAGCAACAAAAGTGAGTACACCCTAAGTGATAATAGCTGTACGTTGTTAAACCATGCAAAGCCACATGTGCTATTCATCATTTTCATGTTTTTGTCTGCTTGACAGGACCATACAAATTTGTGTATAATGACCACTGGATGTTCAACATGGCACCTCATGGCAGGGAACTATCTAAGGACTTGAGAATTAGAATTGTTGTTCTCCGCAAAGTTGACCTAGGCTATAAGAAGATTGGTAACATCCTGAAACTGAGTTACAGTACAGTTGCCAGGGTCATACAGAGGTTTTCCAAGACGGGTTGCACTCTTAACAGGCCTTGCAAGGGTCAATCAAAGAAGTTGTGTCCTCGTGCTGTGCGTCAGGTGCAGAAGCTGGCTTCAAAAAACAGATGCATGAATGCTGCCAGCATTGCTTTAGAGGTTGCAGAAGGTCAGCTTGTCAGTGCTCAGACCATACGTCACACACTGCAACAAGTCGGTTTGCATGACTGTCGTCCCAGAATGAAGCCTCTTCTGAAGCTGGCTCACAAGAAAGCCCGCAAACAGTTTGCTGAAAGCAACCTCTCCAAAACCATGAATTACTGGAACTATGTCCTATGGTCTGATGAGACTAAGATAAACTTGTTTGGCTCAGATGGTGTCCAGCATGTGTGGCAACACACTGGTAAGGAGTACCAAGCAAATTCTGTCTTGCCTAGAGTCGAGCATGGCGTTGGCAGCTTCATAGTGTGGGGCTGCATGAGTGCTGCTGGTACTGGGGAGTTGCGCTTCATTGAGGGAAACATGGATTCCAACATGTACTGCGACATTCTGAAGCAGAACACGATGCCTTCCCTTCAGAAACTGGGCATACGGCATGATAACGACCCCAAACACACCGCCAAGATGACAACTGCCTTGCTGAGGAAGCTGAAGGTGAAGATGATGGAGTGGCCAAGTATGTCTCCAGATCTGAACACTATTGAGCACTAGAGACGCCATGTGTCTAACAGCCAGCAGCTCGGTAATGTCATTATGGAGGAATAGAAGAGGGTCCCAGCAACAACCTGTGCAGCGCGGATGAATTCCATGCGCAGGAGGATTAAGGCAGTGCCAGATAACAATGGTGCTCACACAAAATATTGACACATTGGACACAGTTTTGACTGTGACGTGTACTCACTTTTGTTGCCAGCTATTTTGACAATAATGGCTGCCTGTATGTTGAGTCATTTTCAGAGGACAGTAAATATATACTGTTATACAAGAACCGCATTGACAACTCTAAAATATATCCAAGTTTAATTTCTATAGTATTGTCCCTTGAGAAGATATACTAAAATGTATATGTTTATATACTAAAATACTGTATATATACTAATATATTTGTGGCGAGCAGGACGAGGCCGGGGGCCGTGACAGAACGGCGCCGGTGGCGTGATTGATAATGAGCGACACCTGTGCGACGCACCGGTCTCGTATCTCTAACAGAGTAGAAGCATAAAAGGAGGAGCGACGACCGTGAAGGACGAGAGAGGACCAGGCCTGGACTATTTTATTTAATGTTTTGTTTTACTATATGTGGCAGCAGTGTTTGTTTTGCATTTGTTTGTTTATTTATTTATTTATTAAAGTTGCTGAATGTTCGCCGATTCCCGCGTCCTTCTTCCCATAACATCTAACTTTGCTACAATATTGTTTATTTAATATGTCATTCACAATGCTGCATTGGGATTGTTCTTCTACACAGTCTTGTACTTTTGTATTTTGGTCCAATTTTAAATGCTTTTGATTCACTTTGTAGCTGATTGGTTTGGTTTGTCTTTTAAATCTGAAATCTTTAACAAAGGGAAAAATATTTCCGGAACCAAGGTCACTGAAAAATGGGAGGGGCACTTTAACCAAATTAATATAATTTAAAAAAATGAAAAGACAGGGTGAATAAATAGTCTACTTTGTGTGCAAGATGACATATTGTCACAAATAATCACATCTATACTGTTACAAGTTCATAAAATCTGTCCGGATGTGACCCCTAAGTCATTTTTAGAGCATCACAGTCATCAGAAAGTAATGGTTGGGTGCTTCGGCTGAGGGCCCCAGGAGACAGACGCCACTGTGGCTTTCCCCCACACTCCTCTCTGCCAGACTGGCCCTTAGCAGCAGCACCCAATCCAAAATAGCATAACAAACCACCCACAAATACTGAGTGAGAGAGAGCTGCACCGCACTGACAGATGTTTCTCAACGCAGCTTCTAAAGGCCTGTTCCTAGTTCAGTGTGTGTGGTTACCCAGCCCAGTAGGGCCTCTGCCTGTTTACAAAAGAAATGTGATGGATAATTCAAGATTTAAGCGATTTCTTTGGTGTTTCGTTACTCTTTGATGCTTTCAATTAAGACAACTTTAAGCTCAGTTTGCCCCATATCTCAAGTCTCTAAAATATCTCTTTAAACATTTTCTCTCAAAACCACAGTAACAATTCAAATACAGGAGGTTTTAACTGATTCGTCAATCGTCAGTGACAATGTGGTCCTGAGCCAATAGGGTTTTCATAAAAGCAGCAGATGTTCTTTCAATTGAGTGACAAAAAACTAGGGTCGACACAGCGAGCCAGCCAGAAGTCCAGAGGACCATGAATCCACTTTATTTCAACATGATCATAGCCTGGAACTTGAAGAAGGTGAGGGTTATTTGCTTAGACATGAAATGAGTTAGGGATGTCAAAGACTTGATCTTGGGGGGCACTTCAAAGAGGAGAAGTATTACTTTATGAACTACTTGTGGTGCTGGAATGCATGGGCTAAGAGCAAGGGCATCTCTAGTTTAAATCAAAACCACAAAATGTCTTCTAACAGGTTAAGCTGTTTTTGAAGAGTTAGACACCCCGATAGGCTCAAGTCAGAATAAAAATTACTCTCAACAGGTGCATAACAGTAAATTTGCAGTTGTATTTTTGTAAATAGCCATGTTTTACTTAGTCCCAAATCTGAAATGATGATATTCTCTCATCAACACCAAAACACAAAAATCCTGCGTCTTTTCTACCTCAAACAGAGCTCCAGACTGTGACAAAAAAAATGACTAGAAAATGAAAATGTGCAACAATAACTTAAAAGTTTAATTTTTATTGATAACAGTCGGGAAAACTTTTTGCGCATCCACATGAGGTTTTGTCCGAGGTTTCATCTTATAAGAAAGAACTCTTATGAACTGATTCTTTTCATTGAGTCAGCCAAAAAGATTCACAAATCAGCCCCAAACCCCCTCGTGAGTTGGACTTTTGAATCAAACAAACTCAATCTGTCACCGATTCATTCATCACTCGCAGTCCAGTGAGGAAGTCAACTGTGAACTCAGTAGCAGCTCTGGGCTGTTTTTCTCAAAAACTTTGTAAGCCCAAGTAGATTGTAGACCATTGGTGCAAATGGTTACTACGAGAAACACATTGTTGCTAATACAATGCAAAATCAGATACATGTACAATTGTACAATTTCAATAGTAACGGTACATTGGGTTTAATTAGTCTTTTAATGAGATCTACTAATATTGTTAGTGCCAAGAATTTTCACGTAAATAAATGCATAGATCAGCAATATTGCTTCTTTACCTTTATGGTCTTGTGGTTAAAACTTTTGTCAAGTGTGTCAGAGGTTCTGGGTTCTAATCTGCACATGTATAGATTTTCTTTTTTCTCATCAAATCTGAATATGTTAATCAGTGATTACAGTTTATATCAAGCAGGGACACGTTTGTGTGCATTTTGTTTTGTGATTTCACCGGAACAAATAGAGTCTCCGCAAAGACGATAGATTGAAGCGCGCGAGTGAAGACTGAGGGAGCCACAAGAGAACACTGTATCCATACAACTGATCGCCGCGGCAACGAGAGCTCAGCTTGATTTTAAAAAACAATACATTTTAGCGCTAGATTGTCTGTCTCTTATTTAATAACTAAATGAATGCTCTTCTAGTTAACTGGAGATGTTTTATTTATTTGTATTAGGTACATCCGTGCCTCGAAATGTTTCACAGAGTGGTGGGGGACAATATCAACCCTGAGAAAAAGTGGTGGGGACATGTCCCACCCATAAATTACGCCTATGCACAATAAAAATTAAAGCTCCACTTTCACATAAATGCTTTACTTTACGTTTCAGAATGTTTGAATCCATGTGCTAACACACTATCACTGAAAAGCTGCTTTGAATAAAAAAAATCTGTACGGTAAACATTGCTACATAAATAAAGGTGACTTGACCATTTACTTGCCTCAAAAAAGTCTGGTATTATTATTATTATTATTTATTGCTACACTTCAATATGTGAATTATTCCATCAGAATATTAACCCTTTTAGCGTTGTCAGACTTTAAAACAACGGAGCTGCGCACTTATATGTGTTTTGAAAAAGTTTTTGATTGATGTTTTGACTCTTTTCTACATAGAAAATTGTCTTTTTATTTGGGCTAGTTTCATTTATTTCGGGTTACCAAAATCTGAAGAGTGCCTGCCCAAAGGTCTACCAGCGATTTTTTAATTTTGCGAGCCCTGAAACCCCCAAAAGAGGCAGAAATATTCATACATTGTCATGTCTGTTCTGGGTTTGAGTTTTGCTTGATTTGCACTGTTCCCAGTTCATTTTCTTGTGTTAGTATATGTTTCCTTTGTTCCAGTTAATCTGTTGCCATGGTTTTTGATTTGCCCTCATGTGTTACATCTGTGTCTAGTTAATTATCTTATTTAGTCCTTAGTGTTTCAGTGAATGTATATAAACTAAGGGTACATTTACACTGGTACAGACTACACCATTGTCAAAACAAACCCCATTCACACGGATCCGCGAAAACGACTAAAACCCTGTATTCCTGGCTGCCCTGCTGCCAGGCCATTAGAATGCCGATCAAACATTATAGACTTAACACGTAATACGCATATGCATGACCTCATCGTCTTCAGAGATTCCCGTTTTTGTTTTTTACACAGAGACCGTTTGCAAAAACTTGCGCTTTGAAACCCGTTTTCAAAAATTTGTGGGTTTTCAGGCACCCAAAACGCTGTTATCGTGTTAACGAACGGCCAAAACGCATAAAAAGTTTTACGTTTTTAGTTGAAAACGGTGTTGTGTAAACAGCCCTTAAGGGTACCTTTACACAACAACGATGTACTAAAAATGTAAACGTTTTTCCTCTGACACTTTTCTTGTGTACAGACAACAACATTGTCAAAATTATCCCCGTTCACACGGATCTGCAAAAACGATTGAAAACGCTGTATTATACTGCCAGGCCAGTAGTTGGCGATGTCACATTGTAAAGTGCCTACAGACTGAACATAATATACGCATGCGTATGACTTCACCGTTTTCACAAATTCACATTTTTGTAGTTTACATGGAGATAATAACGGTATCGTTTTCAAATTCGTGCACTTCGAAACCCGTTTTCAAAAGTTTGTATTTTAGTTTTCCATATTTAGTTGAAAATACTGTTGTGTAAACAGCCCCTAAAGTAAGAAGCTACTATACAATGAACTGAAGAACTTCTCTACAACCCTCTTTATCAAGTCATGTGGATACTAAATATTTTATTTTAGGAGTCAATGGCTTTTTTATCTGGAACTCTGCCAAAAAAAATATTTAAACAAACTGCCTGCTGGTCTGTCTGTGAAATCTGCACTTAGGCCCTGATCCATTTTGCGTTCTCTTTATCTTTTTTTCCCACTGCCTTCTGTCACTGTGACAAAGAAAAAACAGCAGTGGTAATGTGACATACTTTTTGGATATAATTACTTTGCATTCTCCATTGCATGTGAACAGATATAGCCTATTCCCTATATATCAGTTCAGGGAAAGCATGAAGAAAACCAGGTTCTTTCATTGGTACATCTTGTCCATTTCAACAAGAAAAGAAAAAAATAGCCTTGGTCAAAGTACTCTTCCTGCTGTTAAGAGCAGGTCGGAATGTGGCATTACTTTAGCTGAAAACAACTTTTTCCTCTTCACTTTTAATACTGAGGTTATGGTAGCACGTGCATTAGTCTAAAAACCCTGTCGCAATCAATCTTCCAGGAACCACTGGAAATAGTGAGTTAATAATTTAAGGAAAAAAAGGCTGGAGTCTAGTCATATTAAAACTAATATGCAAAATCTGAGCAGTGTGAACCCAACAACATACCTGATACCTCTGTTTTGTGGAGTCTGAGAAGCTTGACCTTGACAGCACAGATGGAACCCCTTCACCTTTGGATCATAATTGTGAGTGGATTTCTGGCCCCTTATTTTGAAACAATATTTTGGTTTTACCAAATAAGCTGATCATCACTCTATTCACTCATCACTACAGGTAAAAGGGTTAAAAAATCACTCTCGGTAAGAACAGCTCACCGAAAATGTGTCCTTTATGGCTCTACAAGAAAATTATTTTGCCTTTTACTAGCAGCAATAGAAATTACACACAAATAGAGGAGATAATGATGATAAATGCTTACCCAGACTTGTACATGTTTGAGGTCCTTGTGTGTATGGTGAAAGAAAAAAGAGATGACAGTTGGGCGTTGTTCTGTGCATATTGATGGCTTTCTAGGTACCTGTTTTATGTCATTTTTAGGTCCTCTGACTCACTTCTGTGGCTGGTGGTTAGTATCTGAAAAACTATCGCCTACTACTTTGTACTGTTTTACTTTTACATATCAACACATCCGATACGGCAATGGGTGCAAGTTTTAAATTCCATTTTTTAAGTACCTTTTGAACTCTTCAAATTTTGAAAAATGAATAACGTTATGCTTGAGGAGAATAAGAAGGAAATTAACCATTCTTAACAAAGAGCTGGATAGCCATTTAGCCTCAGTGCAGGGCAGGACAGGACTGTCGATGAAAGATTCTGAAGGACAGCCGGGGCCCGTTTCAATAAGGAGGTTCAACCAACTCTGAGATAAAACTTGAACTCTGAGTTGACTTACCCTGAGATGGGAAACTCTGAGTTTTTGGTTTCAGAACAGCTGAAATGAGTAAGTTCAATCAACTCTAAGTTGACTGACTCGGAGTTAAGCGCGTGCACCACAACTATAAAAAGCCATTATCAATGGAGCGCAGATATTATGAGTCACCATGGTAACAGCACCAGACAAAAAGAAGTCTGCATATTTCTCACAAGCAGTACGCAAACATTTTCTTTTTAAGCAACAGGGCAGCAGTGGCGATCGAGAGAGTTAGTTTGGGAGAAAATAGTTGCTCGAGTCAATGCGTAAGTTTACATTTTAATTAGGCTACTGTTATACAGTGTTGGGTGTAATTACCAAGTAATCTAAATACTGTAATTTAATTAAAGGGATTACTCTTAATTCTTCTGTAATATAAAGTAAAATATGATGTCATTGCATTAAATACTGCATAGACTATAGAACAATTCTGTATAAAACAACAATGGATTTAACATAACATTTTTTAAAGGTATATTTTTAATGTAACCTTTTCTCTCTACACACTTTGGTCAATTCAAGAATAATTCATGCAATTGTATATTGTTAATTTGAAAGCATTAAAAGTGCAGTTTATTGTCTCTTTTTGTATTGTTCAAGTGGTTGAGGTTGATATGGGATTTATAAAGTAATTAGTAATAAGTAGACCAATACTTTCTAGAGATAGTAATTATTACATTAATCTAATTACACTGTTGAAGATGTCATTTGTAGTTAGTAATTAATAACTATTTTAGAGTAACTTACCCAACTGTTATAATATCAGAGGTGAAACTGGAAGAACAGTATGTTATTCAACCTAATTTTAATTTTCATGTAGGTGCAATCCTGCAGGCATTAAAAGAAAATAGCAGCTGAAAAAATGAAATATAAAAACATAATTCAGTCAGGTAAGGCTTGAGAATATCATGGATGTAGGCTACTTGACTTTACAAACATTTGACATTAAATAACTAAATAGCATCCAGTGTCTTGCAGTGCAGCAGCATTTTTGACATACTCAGCCAACAGAAAGAAGGAAGAGGCTCGCAAAGATGGAAATGAAGATGAAGATGCAGAGGAGATGGAGATGCAGAGGAAATGGAGATGCAGAGGAGATGGAGATGGAGATGCAGAGGAGATGGAGATGCAGAGGAGATGGAGATGCAGAGGAGATGGAGATGCAGAGGAGATGGAGATGGAGATGCAGAGGAGATGGAGATGCAGAGGAGATGGAGATGGAGATGGAGATGGAGATGCAGAGGAGATGGAGATGGAGATGGAGATGGAGATGCAGAGGAGATGGAGATGCAGAGATGGAGATGCAGAGGAGATGGAGATGGAGATGGAGATGGAGATGGAGATGCAGAGGAGATGGAGATGGAGATGGAGATGGAGATGCAGAGGAGATGCAGATGCAGAGGAGATGGAGATGCAGAGGAGATGGAGATGCAGAGGAGATGGAGATGCAGAGGAGATGGAGATGCAGAGGAGATGGAGATGGAGATGGGGATGCAGAGGAGATGCAGATGCAGAGGAGATGGAGATGGAGATGCAGAGGAGATGAAGATGCAGAGGAGATGGAGATGGAGATGCAGAGGAGATGGAGATGGAGATGGAGATGCAGAGGAGATGGAGATGCAGAGGAGATGGAGATGGAGATGGAGATGGAGATGGAGATGGAGATGGAGATGGAGATGGAGATGCAGAGGAGATGGAGATGGAGATGCGGAGGCGATGGAGATGCAGAGGAGATGGAGATGCAGAGGAGAAGGAGATGGAGATGGAGATGCAGAGGAGATGAAGATGCAGAGGAGATGGAGATGGAGATGCAGAGGAGATGGAGATGGAGATGCAGAGGAGATGGAGATGGAGATGCAGAGGAGATGCAGATGGAGATGCAGAGGAGATGGAGATGGAGATGCAGAGGAGATGGAGATGGAGATGCAGAAGAGATGGAGATGGAGATGCAGAGGAGATGGAGATGCAGAGGAGATGGAGATGCAGAGGAGATGGAGATGGAGATGCAGAGGAGATGGAGATGGAGATGCAGAGGAGATGAAGATGCAGAGGAGATGGAGATGGAGATGCAGAGGAGATGGAGATGCAGAGGAGATGGAGATGCAGAGGAGATGGAGATGCAGAGGAGATGGAGATGGAGATGCAGAGGAGATTGAGATGGAGATGGAGATGGAGATGGAGATGGAGATGGAGATGGAGATGGAGATGAAGATGAAGATGCAGATGCAGATGCAGATGCAGAGGAGATGGAGATGGAGATGCAGAGGAGATCGAGATGGAGATGCAGAGGAGATGGAGATGGAGATGCAAAGGAGATGGAGATGCAGAGGAGATGGAAATGCGGAGGAGATGGAGATGCAGAGGAGATGGAGATGGAGATGGAGATGGAGATGCAGAGGAGATGGAGATGCAGAGATGGAGATGCAGAGGAGATGGAGATGGAGATGCAGAGGAGATGGAGATGGAGATGGAGATGGAGATGCAGAGGAGATGCAGATGCAGAGGAGATGGAGATGCAGAGGAGATGGAGATGCAGAGGAGATGGAGATGCAGAGGAGATGGAGATGCAGAGGAGATGGAGAAGGAGATGGGGATGCAGAGGAGATGCAGATGCAGAGGAGATGGAGATGGAGATGCAGAGGAGATGAAGATGCAGAGGAGATGGAGATGGAGATGCAGAGGAGATGGAGATGGAGATGGAGATGCAGAGGAGATGGAGATGCAGAGGAGATGGAGATGGAGATGGAGATGGAGATGGAGATGCAGAGGAGATGGAGATGGAGATGCGGAGGCGATGGAGATGCAGAGGAGATGGAGATGCAGAGGAGAAGGAGATGGAGATGGAGATGCAGAGGAGATGAAGATGCAGAGGAGATGGAGATGGAGATGCAGAGGAGATGGAGATGGAGATGCAGAGGAGATGGAGATGGAGATGCAGAGGAGATGCAGATGGAGATGCAGAGGAGATGGAGATGGAGATGCAGAGGAGATGGAGATGGAGATGCAGAAGAGATGGAGATGGAGATGCAGAGGAGATGGAGATGCAGAGGAGATGGAGATGCAGAGGAGATGGAGATGCAGAGGAGATGGAGATGGAGATGCAGAGGAGATGGAGATGGAGATGCAGAGGAGATGAAGATGCAGAGGAGATGGAGATGGAGATGCAGAGGAGATGGAGATGCAGAGGAGATGGAGATGCAGAGGAGATGGAGATGCAGAGGAGATGGAGATGGAGATGCAGAGGAGATTGAGATGGAGATGGAGATGGAGATGGAGATGGAGATGGAGATGAAGATGAAGATGCAGATGCAGATGCAGAGGAGATGGAGATGGAGATGCAGAGGAGATCGAGATGGAGATGCAGAGGAGATGGAGATGGAGATGCAAAGGAGATGGAGATGCAGAGGAGATGGAAATGCGGAGGAGATGGAGATGCAGAGGAGATGGAGATGGAGATGGAGATGCAGAGGAGATGCAGATGCAGAGGAGATGGAGATGGAGATGCAGAGGAGATGGAGATGCAGAGGAGATGGAGATGGAGATGCAGAGGAGATGGAGATGGAGATGGACATGCAGATGCAGAAGAGATGGAGATGGAGATGCAGAGGAGATGGAGATGCAGAGGAGATGGAGATGCAGAGGAGATGGAGATGCAGAGGATATGGAGATGGAGATGCAGAGGAGATGGAGATGGAGATGCAGAGGAGATGGAGATGCAGAGGAGATGGAGATGCAGAGGAGATGGAGATGGAGATGCAGAGGAGATGAAGATGCAGAGGAGATGGAGATGCAGAGGAGATGGAGATGGAGATGCAGAGGAGATGGAGATGGAGATGCAGATGCGGAGGAGATGGAGATGCAGAGGAGATGGAGATGCAGAGGAGATGGAGATGGAGATGCAGAGAAGATGGGGATGCAGATGCGGAGGAGATGGAGATGGAGATGCGGAGGAGATGGAGATGCAGATGCGGAGGAGATGGAGATGCAGAGGAGATGGAGATGCAGAGGAGATGGAGATGGAGATGCAGAGGAGATGGGGATGCAGAGGAGATGGAGATGCAGAGGAGATGGAGATGCAGAGGAGATGGAGATGCAGAGGAGATGGAGATGCAGAGGAGATGGAGATGGAGATGCAGAGGAGATGGGGATGCAGATGCAGAGGAGATGGAGATGGAGATGCAGAGGAGATGGGGATGCAGATGCGGAGGAGATGGAGATGCAGAGGAGATGGAGATGGCCCTGAGCCTGAATGCTGGAAGGCCAATGGCTGAGGGAATTCCTGGAGGGACTTCATCAGAGCCAGTCACTCCGAAGATTGAAGTGCCTTCATAAAATGTAAGAGGTGTATGTGATTGTGATAATAACAATATGTGTTATTTTTTATATAGACTGTTATTGATATTTCCATATATTTTACTTTGGGTTGGGTTTTTTGTTTGTCCCAACAGATTCTGATGGTAATATCTGTCTTTTGGAGCCTCCTGTCCCTACAGAACCCCAGACAGTTGTAAGTTGCTTACTCAATACACCAGAAATTATGACAAATAGTCATAGAAAATGTGCTCAACCAAATGCTCATCTTCACAGGACGATGGGGGATGAAGAAACAGTTTCTGCTGCCACAGAGAGGCCTACAGAGGAAATGTTAATATTATGTGTCTACACATCAAACAATCTACACATTCACATTTCTTCACATTATTTATCTGGAGTAGCCTATAGAATCTAAGTTTATATCTAAGTATAAACGGATATTCTTATCTCTCCCCGGTCCCCAGAGTGTGGAAGAACAGTAGGAGGAAGGTCCATCAACTTCTGGTGCACAGATGAACACAGTTCAGTGATTTTCAGTGAATGCCACAGTTTAATTCTGTAGAATTTGTTTAGAACTACATGATGTAACTCTAATCTATTGTATTTTCAGTTGCCAGTTAAGAAGTTATATAGACTTCATCTTATTAAAAAAATTGGGGGAAAAAACAGCAATGGATAAATATACCGAAAGAATGAATGAGGTGTTTAAACACCGCTTCCTCTTTAAAAAAGGGGAGGAGACCGAAATAAACTCTGGGTTTACGGAAGTAAACCTGCTCCCGACCATGTTAGGTTCACAGAGTAAGTTACCATGGTAACTGCCTCTGAGTATAAGTTACCTCTCTTTCAGAAACGGGCTTGACTTACCCTGCTTTCTCAGGTTTGACTTACCTCCCATTCTGAAACAGAAAACCCAGAGTTTCCCTCATTTCAGGGTTAACATACTCAGAGTTTTCACTTAACCTCCTTTCTGAAACAGGCCCCCGGTGTAACGTTAATGTTTTGGATTGAGCTATGAATTTAGTTTTGGACTTGACAAACTAATACCACAAAACATATGCTAAAATTCATAAAAACGTTTATGGTAATACTTGTATTATGTATGTAATAATAATCTGTAATATTTCATTAGGCCCACTCAAAACAGTCGTTGAACGGAACTGCGGAAAGTCAATCAGCGCAAAAATGACATCACTCGCCTTGAGCGCCAAATCAAAATAAATTGGATGATGATAAAAACAAAACTGTGTGATGTTGCAGCTTTCCTTATGTAGCGGAGTAGCCTACATTGCAGTAAGTGCATATTGCGTCATTTGGGACACAACTTCTGATTGGTGAAATTTTCCGTACAGCATCATGGGCAATTTAGTTGTTGTTTTTTACCACATATTCCACTGTTAAATGTGATTGTTTTTAAAAAATGAGTTGAAATAATGCGAACAGATAACTTTAACAAAAGCATATACCATCGACAACCTCCGAACTGACAGTAGATTATATAATGTTTATAAAGCCTACTTGTTAACAAATAAATTCCCTTACAGAGAACATTTTAAAAATTACTTCGGGAACCCAAATGCACCCCATATGTTGATTTAGATATGTGATAAAAAGAAAACTATCCAATGTAGAAATTAAAATGTAGCCTACTGGTATAACCCTTAAATCTTATACAAGATCAGGGACAGATGCATGATGCCAAGGTTGTTGATTCAAGGCATCATATTCTCTGCACTCATGCATGACTTCATTGTAGGCTAAGTAGCCTACACTTAAAGCTAAGAAACCTATTCCTATTTATTGGGTTAAAGACTGTAATTTCCAATCAAGACGGGCAATACAAATGTTGTTTGTTATCAGGTCAATGGCCCGACTGTACCTAACCGCCTCAAGCTGTTGCTCCCTCTCTCACCCTCCATTATTTGAGCTCATTCTTTCCATTAGTCATTCCCACTAATTAAAAGAAAGCTCTTGCCCATCCATGAAGGAATCATCTGTGGATGGAAAGCTGTTTCGGGTACAATGCTCAAAGCTTTGTAAACCAAACTCTGAGTAAACAGCTAAAATGATGTTTTTCATCATAGAAACATAGCTATTTGTATTTGTTTGAATGAATTTTTAATCAGACTTCCAAATGCTTACAAGCTGCTCGTATCCCTAAACAGTTGAGTTCAAAACGAAGCCATACACAAGGTTGTGGTGCAAAATACAGTGTAAGCATTGGCAGCTTTGAACAATAATGTGTATTTATTAAAATATGGAAGCTGTAGGAACATAAACCGTTCCATGGCAGTGAACCAGCACCTGAGTTTAAACATCTCACCAAACCTGATCCCAAGCCAGACACCCAAAACAGTTAGGCTAAAATAAATATGAGAAGAGATAAAAGAAAAGTCTAAAGAAGCTTGTCTTCTAGTCAAAATAAAAACATATTTAAAAAAAACAACAACAAAAATGGTTTGGTTGCATGGTTTTTAAGTTCTAAATTCGGACGATTGCATTGAAGAATGTGGACCTAAATAAATCAAAAATAACTCTCAATGTTAATTGAACTAACTCATATTTGGATCGGCAATGATGAAAGTGCATCTTAATTTTCTTCTGGTCAGAAATTTCTATTAGATTTCAAGTTTAAAGTGTTGACCTCAAAATAAATGACAAACAGTTCCCAATAAACTTGCTGAAGTGCAAAGTCAGCTCACGAAAACTTTTGTTCAGCTGTCAGCTTTACAAGGGAATGAAATGAATAGTCCGAAGGCTGTTCTGCAGAAAAGTCTGATGCTAGGTAACAGAGCATCTTAAAAATTTGCATAAACTTACCATTTAGAGGTCTATATTGTTTTTACAAGCTAGCCATAATCGGGTGCTAAAACATTTTCTTATAAACCAGCAACATTCTGTAAATAAATATAGCTGATTAAGTTGAATGCATTGCAAATGTAATTCGAATAGGGATATTATATGCAACTTCACCTGAGTTTATTCAGTCAAGCTTGTCTGGGTTTGGGGGTTAATGGAGGTTGTTAAGGGTCTTTTGTGCATAATTTTATGTGTGAAACAGTAAATATGCAGTAAATGCAATGTACCAGTGGTGCCTGGCAGCATTATAAAAGGAATTCACATGGAGAAAATTCTCCATGTGAATTCATGACAGCACATGGACAAATGGTTGTGCGATTGGACCGGCAGGTTGGCTGAATGGAAAGTGTGACTCACCTTTGTGGACAAAGTAATAATTTGGGAATGTTCATGAGGAAAGCTCTTGAGGAAAATGAGCTTGGTTTTATGAGAGGTTCAAGAACAGACAGTTAAAAAAAAAGCTTGACAGCTTCTTCAGAGACAACACACCATGCAACCTGCAGAAACGAGACTGTTTTGACCTTAAACACTCTTCATTTGACTCAAAGAGTGAGTCACAGAGTAACTATGCAATAAAACTGAAGGTTCACATTTTTTATAATTAATAAAAATTGTCTTTTGGAAATAATATTTACTCTGTCACACGTTTTTTTAATCAAGACTCCACAAACTTCTTCATCTTCCAAGAAGTCTTCCAAATTCATGATCTTGGAAGAGTGAAGAGAACCTAAAGTATCTCCAACCCTGATAATAAACCGTATAAACAACAATCCACTTCAGAATACATAATCATAAACAACGCAGTATTAATGATTAACGACAGAGATGATGCAAATTCTTTTGTCCATGACATTGAGGATGGCGACTCAGTAGCCTAGTGCATCCGTAGTTTTATTTTAGATTTAAAATGAATCAATAACAATGAGGTCACATAGTTTTTGTTATGGTTATTAGATTGGTCCCATCTGTCAGTGTCGTGACAGCATCAGAATTGCCGCTTCTGTGCTTCTGATTGGCTGATGACAATGGTGGACTGCTAAAGAAAACTTGGCCAAAGAGACATAGCGTTAATCACTTGGGAGTCTAATACACAGTGACTTTTAGTCTGTTTTGTTGTCATTTCCTATTGCTCATTACATCTTATTGATACCATTGTAACTCTCATTTAACATACTTTTAGATTTTGTGTTTTATTTTAAACTGCACTGAAAAATATAATCATCGTTTGCTTGCTCTACCTCAAAACTTGCCAGGTCTTGTGTAGTGTGGATTGCAACACAACTGCATAACTGCAGTTCATATTCGGTGAATGACACCTCTTGCCCTTTGTATGTTAAGATGAAAGGGTTACATTATCCCAATAGGCTAAGTTTTAAGTGCGTAATGGCCATCTTTAGCCTACATTTAATTTTGTTTTAGCCCTATAAAAAAATTTGCAAGACTTTCGATTTTTAATTTAATCTTCAGTTCAAGCCAAAAGCTTGATTTCCAGCTGAACGGCAGTCTGAAAGAAAGTGGACTACCTTCAATTTGATAAACAAAAGCCATCTTATATATATATATATATATATATATATATATATATATTTAGGCCTATAGTAGTGTCTTTGTATAATTGTGGTTAATTAATATTGTTAAAATTTATTACATTTAGCTTACATGTTTCAGCTTCAGAAACATGTTTTCTTAATGTTGATGAAGATTTTTGACTGAAGACACTCATTTTATTCAGCTCTGAAATGGGAAAATGTATTACCAAGTCCATTCAGTATAAATTAGTTTGATTAGAAACTGCTGTGTTATTCATTGGTGTGAGCTGTTTATATATAACGGTCTGTTATGGATTTTGTGGGTGCCTTAAGCTTGTAGATTACACATTGATCTAGGGCATACTAATTATTTAATTTCACAACATAATGTCAGCCTAACCAAATACTTTTCCTATGGCCAAATTTTCTTAAGTTACACTGCCATCTAACGCAAGTAAATGGAAGTACTGTGTGACAGCTAACTGCAATGGATATGTTACAAAATGAATAACATTACAGCCTGAGAATTATTTTTTTTAATCAGTGTTATTAGAGCCAAATTCTCAGCTAGGCTTGATAAAATCAGATGTGTTTATCCTAATTCAATTTATTGAAATCAATTGAGCGAAAATTACAATCAATCAACCTTGCTCTTCTGAAAATGCACTAAATCTTAATGTGTTACATTAAAGATGACAGAATTATCTATTTTATATATGAAAAATAATAATAATTATTATTATTTTTATATTTTCAGCATATGTTCTGTACAACATATAAAACATTAACAATATGTCATAATTTATGTCAACTATAGCCTAGTCTAGGTGTTATAAAAGAGCATGGACCAGCAAAAAGGAACTCAAATTTCCTGGCAGAAAGGGCAAAAGAAGCTGAATGTGTCATGAAATGCTCTAATTTCTCTATAGATGTTCTATGTTATTGATTCCTTAAGCTGTAGATGTCTGGATTGTGGTCCCTACTACCTAGTTGTTAGTTGCCAACAGCACAGCAGCTCCAGACAAACAATGACGCAGACGTGCATCAAAGCAACCTCCGCGTCCGCCGGGCCTTATTATTAATATTAATAATAACCTTAATATTAAGGCGGGTCTTAAAGCTCTTTCCTGATCTTAACCCTTCGCTTTCCATTGATGTTCTTAAAATCTTTTCTCTTTTGTATTGTGTCTCATCTCTATTTCTGCAGTCTTTCTTCAAATCTCCCTCTTGCTCGGTCTCTCTCCTCCACAGTCAATACGCTCCCTAATGCTGATTGATTACACATGTTTGTTGTTGTTTGTTCGTGTGTCGGTCTGACAAACAAACTTTTTGATATTTTCAAATATCGCTTATCTCACATTTAAAGTCTGCTAAATTGGAACAACTAATTTTGTACTTATAGTTTACCCAAAATGAAAATTAGCCCATGATTCATTCACCCTCAAGTCATCCTATGTGCATGTATACGACATTCTTATTTCAGACAAAAATACAATCGGAGTCATATTAGAAAGTGTCCTGGCTCTTCCATTCTTTATAAGGACATTGATCGGCTGTATATTTTTTGAACGAGGCTCCGGGGATAAATAAAGGCCTTCTGAAGTGAAGCGATGCATTTGTGTAAGAAAAATATCCATTATTAGCCTTTATTAACCCCCAGAGCTGTGTGGAACACTTTAATCATGGATGGATGCACTTTGATAGCCTTAAAAATATATACAGCTGAACACTGACATTATAAAGCATGGAAGAGCCAGGACATTTTTTAATATAACTCCGATTGTATATTTGTCTGAAAGAAGAATGTCATATACACCTAGGATGACTTGGGTGTGAGTAAATCATGGGCTAACGTTAATTTTTCATTTTCATCCCTTTAATGACTTTAGTTTTCTAGAAATAGTACTGAGGTCCAACTAAAGATTTATGTAATGCTTTTGTTGGCACTCAAATCGCTTTACATAGAAGGGGGGAATCTCCTCAACCACCACCAATGTGTTATTTGTTTTAATGTCTCGCCCCAAGAACACTTTAAATATCTTGCATTTAAAAAATTATATTATACAGAGATCATACCATACTAATAGTGATGTTAAAACACATTTTAGGCTTAATATTAAGAAATGTGCAATGTGCAAATAAGAACTCCAAATAAAGCTATTTTAATTACATTTGGGTATAGGTTTTTTTCACTAGGGCTGTGTATGATATAACATTTTTTGTATCAAATGTCATAAAGCAAAAGCATTATGTTGTTTCTGGTGTATGATGTTGTTGAATGCCTGGTGTATTTCTCAAGCAGCTGTATGTGGTCTAGCATCTCAAGCCCTCATTGATTTATGACTCAAAGAGAGGCTGCCTCTGTAAATGTAATCTACAGAGCGGTCCTGGGTCACCCATTCACACTGGATAATAGTGTTTACTTAACAGCCGTCACTGGCTGACAAGCCTTTTTAAGAGGACAGTCATTTTTCAAAACACCATAATCGCAAAAAGAACATTGCCTATATTTTTGGCTAAGAATCTCAGCAGGCTTCATTCTTCACTGCTACCATTTCCAATTTAGTGCATTTTTACTTCATGGAAATTTTGTATGCAGTGGATATACTGTACTCTGGCCCTACTTTGAGGAGAACGGCTTTCATTGGTAGTGATCCAGTGTCCATACTCTGAGGTGAATTATGAGGATGAGACACATATGGATCGTATTCCCTTGTGTTTTTCCCAGACAGGATGAGAGCAAACCAAACAGTGTGTTAAGTTCCTGTCTAGCCACATATGCTTAGTAACACAGTTGCATAATAGAGAATAAATGTTTTATACTTGACCCTGTAAATATTGCTGATGAGATAATCAATCAAATTTCCCAGCATTCTTCAAAATGTTGTTCAACAGGTTAATTCAAGCCCAAATGCTTTGTATCTTCATTTTATGTGCTGGTTTTGCAGACAACCCTTTTGCCAGCAGTGTCTCTGCATCCAGATTGAGATGTAATGAGGATGCTTCCTGTCATTGCCTTCAAGGCTGAGCTGATGCTGGTGGGCAGGCAGAATTCAGATGGGCTCCGTTTACTCCGAGAAGACACTTGTCTAGGAGTCTGTAGCCGTGAGCCTCTATCATGTGGCCAATTCTCTCGAAAGAGGCTCACATCCTCATACCAAAGGCCCCAGCTGGTCAATGTGCTATTAATAACTCTGCCAGGAGCACTCAAACGCAAAGAATCTGTGACGGAGTTTTGATTTTGATAAGCTATGATTCTAACAGCACATCTGATATGATATAACTAGATATCAGCTTTCTAAAATTATATTCATAAGCACATAAATCCTTTTTAAATAACTGCATAAACTGATTTTCTGTTAGTATTCACGTAAGACTAACAGACTTAATTTTTAAATAAGTTTAATTTATTAGTAGAAGTAGCATTATTAATATTAGTATTGTTAATGTATGTAACATTAAGTCTACAAGTAATAACGAAAACATACAAAAAATATTAATAATAATCATAATAACACATTCAAAAAGATGGTTTATAAAGTTTGAAGTTGCTTTATGCTTACTCAGTAGAAGAAAAAGAAAATATGATCAGCCTGAGGACCTGTACAGATTTAATATCAAGGTTGACATCAGAGACAATTATTTAAGATGTTTAATAAAAGCAATTGGAATAACGCAACAAAAAGCCAGGAAACTCTCATCTAATTGAGTCAAACACTGCATGGCACAAGCTGGGTTATCAGTTGCTAAGCAACTCTAATTGAATAAACCCTTGCCTCCAATTTGTAGGCATTTATTTGAGCTAAATTTGAGAGAAATGTCCTGCTTCCATCAGATCATTTAACTAATGCTTTGGAAATCATGAAAATGGCATTATTATTATTTATTTAAATTTTTTATGTTTTAAAAGTGCCAAGTAAATGGATGGCAATCACTGTATTTCAAAACAACACTTTCACTTGACCTTTTTATACATTCAAGCATTCTGGTGGAGCACAAAGTATTATGTTATTTCCACATACCCGTTGTGGTGAAGCTATATTAGAAATCCAAGCTAGCGGTTACTGGATTTGGATAACACATTAAATCTTCAAAATACATCAAGACATTTTAATTAATGACATAACTAGCATATGGGGGGAAACACGCTGCCCTTTTCAGTAATTTTTTTCATCTCAGTCACATGCAAGTGACTAATCTTTAGCTTTGCCTTTGCCATAACAGGCGATTAACTCAGAGAAACAATGTTTCTTTTTTTATGAAATGCGTTTACTAAGACATGCTTTTAAAAAAATACGGGTCAATGAATGAGGAACTGGTCACTCAGTACACCAGATTTAATGAACCACTGCCAAGAAATAGTCTTTAGAGATTTTCTAAGTATTTCAGTGTCAAAACAATGTTCCTTTATGCATTGTTTTGCTAGAATTTGAGTATTTAAATTATAGGTTTTTACCAACCCAATGTTTATTTTGAACATAGCTGGACATTTACTATTGGAAGAGAAAGGATTTCTTCCAAATAACTGATTATGTAAGAAATACAAATTCACGTGTAAATAGCCCGAAAAAGGCCTGGCTTTTGAAGAAAAGGTATAATTAAATGAAAGCCTGTGAGTCACAATGCTTATGCAGTATGATTAATCTTTATTGTTCCAAACAACACTTTACTGTCAACAGTCCTCTAAGCAGAGGATGTCTTCTCATTGTGTTTCACCCCATATATACTCTCCTGTTCTCTAACAGGAAAGCCATATTCCTCTGCAGACGAACCGGTTAAATAATTCATAGTTGCGTATTAAAATGCATTCTGTTTCCCATCTACATTTACAAATCTTATTAAATGACCACAGACAAGGGCTGAGATTTGTTCTTAAAGGTAATGTAGAATCTGAACACTTCAGTGCATGGGATTAAAAGTTTTTTCGCCATTTTTTGCCAATAATTTTCGCCAATAATTTTCTTTCATCTTTCTCTAAGAAATGCCAACAGCATTATTGGGTGTTTGTGCATTAAACCCACATTGGTTTTCCATTACCAGCATGTGGTCATGGCAGCATTTTAATAGCATTGTAATGGTAGTGCACATAAAAGTTCATTTATATGCTTTAATTGTGAGTAAATTCGTTTCAAGCTATTTGAAATAGATTATGTTGCTAAATAAAATGTGGGCAGTGATGCTTCAATAAGTTGAGCAGGACACATTAGTCACATTCAACACAGCATAGACATATCTACATAAAAATGATTGTGATTAATTTTATTCACCATTCCAACAAAACAAATGTCAAGCAATCCATTCCTACCATATGGTGTTTCTTGCATTTCCTGTGAAAGATCAATATCCGGTTCTGTCAGTTCATGGAGATGAACGAATGTCTATTAAATCGCCCACACAGACAGCAAGAGAGCATGAAAACTCCACCTGCTTCCTACTGTAAACGTAAACACTCCATGAGTTCTCTCCTTCATTGTTCCTTCACTGCACTCACATAGAAAATGATCCCAAAATAACTTTAGTTATAAAACAGAGTCTTTTATTGGCTTTTAATGATTTGGTCCATGGCACTGTGTTTTAGGGGTCCACATTAGGGAAGGTACTAACTTTATTGTTTCTACTGATGCGTCTCTCGGGTCGAACTCTAGGCTGCTTGGTCTGAATCAGCTCCTCTGGTGTGTTACCCAACGGAGGAAGGAGTCTTTTCTTACTGTTCCTGGTTTCAGGCAGCCATTGAGGCGGCAGCTCAAACGGCCCGAAACCAAACTGCGTTGCATCCTCGGGGTCTGTGGGAGTCGCGGGGGCAACCTGCGAAGAGGAGTAGGCACATGACTGAATAGGGGAATGTTTTGGTAACACTAAGCCCTCTTCTTTAACCCCGTCCCCTGACTGTAGCTGACGCAGCTCTCCTGCCAGCATTCCATTTCCACCCTGTCCCTCATCTTTGGGTTGGAAATTGGCGGAAGCCACAGATGAAATTTCATTCTCATCTTCTTCTTCCTCATTCGGTCTGAAGATCTGCTGTTGGCCGATATTGAACATCTCTAGGAGTTGACTACCAGAGCGAACCACAGTCTCGCCCCCTAGTGGCCCTACCTCAGCCAGACCTCCAATGCTGACCATGTTCCTTCGGCTATAGCGTCGGTGCAACCGTGCTAGCATATCGAGAAGGCAACGTCGCACTGAGCGGTTTACTGTGAGGAGAAACAGTGGGTTGGTGAGGAGAGAGACCTTTGGCAGCCACACAGCAGTCAGTTGTAACCAAGACGAAGCTTTCGCAGACCCCAGCACTGCACGGTATATCACCAGAGCGGCGTAGGGAGTGCTGCAGAGTGCAAAGACTAGGACGATGGACAACAGAGTGGCATGAAGTTCAGACTCACGCTGAGACACATACGGAATGGAAATGCTGTTCTGAGGGGTGCGCAGCGCTGCGATGATCACTTTCTTCTTCTGGCTGCTGCTTAATGCACGGCGGATAAGTGCCATGGCAAGAAACACCACTGCTAGTGGTAAAATAAGCGTGGTGATGCTGTATGTTACCATGTAAATCAGATGTCCAAACGATTGGCCGTCAGAACAAGATGAGGTGGCGTAGACATCCGTCACATTGCTTATGGCGAAAACAGGGACACTGGCCACCACGGCATGCACCCAGATGTAGATGACCAGGTCTCTGGATTTGGCATCTGATATCTTTCTCTCCAGCGGATACAACACTGAGTAGTACCTGGAAGCGAAAGAGAGGATTACAATTTTCAGAAAAAAAAAGTCCATTGTCTATCTTTCTATTAGTCAACACAGCGCAATCTGCGTGGAGAACCCCCGTTCGCACAGTTGGTGTTTTTTTTATTTTTATGGAACTGGTTCTAAATTAGAATCGCTTGTTGGTTCCCAGCCCTAGTTGTCTCATATACATATCCATCCTCTTGAAATGATCGGATTTCGTTGAGCATGTAAACCACATCTGATTAAATTAACTACTAATATTAACCAATCTGTAGCAATATTAGGTCTCACAAACATTATAATACAATGGTAAACTATGATTTGCTAAAAATAATCGGTTCATTCCGTAAAAGAATGATTCGTTCGGAAATCGGTTGGTCGCGCTGATGAGTTTTTATTTGATTTGATCACTAAAAAGAACTGACTCATAAGAGTCAACCGTTTGGGAATTGGATTAGAGTAGTTGTGCTAAATTTATTTTTTGGTTCTGGTTTTGAAATAGAATCGCTTGTCTGCTCCCAGACCTATAGTTGCCCCAATTACATAACCTTGACACTGTTTAAATTACAAAATTGTTTATTATAAGATCACAGTTTAAATGCCTTATGTGTGTGCAAAAGCATAGTAGATGTATTTTATTGATTCATAACTGGAATTTCAGAAAATACAAAACAAATCTGTCAAATATGGATATCAGTATGTTTATTATGCGATTTGTGTCGGCATGGTGTCTATGAATTTTTTTCTGAAGTGGAAAAAATGCTGGTATCAAGAAAGGTTTCTGTGCTCAGCAAAATAAATTATTAAATGAATTGATAAAGGGTCTGGCAGAGTATGTTGCTATGGAAGCACTAGTCTGTGAAACAGCTGGTGCCCATGGGTTGAGTACAACTGTAAGGGTTTCCAGATTTTTTCACAAGATCTTTTACCCTATTATTATCTTAACCAATTGTTTTAATGATTGTTTGGTTGAGGCTGAATTATAGTGACCTCAAAGCTGAGACAATTACACTTCAGTTAAAAGCAAAAGATGAATAAATGTGTATCTACTCACCTGTCCAGGGCAATGACAGCGAAGCTTAGCACAGTGGCGGAGCAGAAAAGTCTGTGTAGGAACTTGATGGTTTTGCAAAGCAGGATTGTGTGAACCCAGAGGCAGCAGAGGGGGCTGGCATTCAGGGCTATGTCAAAGGGCACACACACCAGCCCAGCACAAATGCCAGAAAACGCCAGGTTCTTGATGAAGAGATTTGTGACAGACTTGAAGACGTTGGTGTAACAAGTGCACCATAGCACTGCAATATTGCCTGGGGAGAAAGTGATGAAAAGGAGAAAAGGTTGAAGATTCACAAGCCTAGGTCAGTATCTAAGGACACACAGTTGAATGTGCAGCCTTCATCACATTGTCTACAGCAGTTCCCATGGCAATGAGGTACCTAAAGGTTGCAAGCTTATTTAAAGGGGTAAAACAGTGAAAAGCCTGATTCTGACAATAAACAGTATGCTATTATTATGCTGTGATGAAGGAAAAACAAGCCTCACAGCACTGAAGATTTGTTGAAGAAGTTAAATCGTAGCATGCATCTTAACAAGTGATTGCAATATTGAGATGTTCACCTGAGGTGAGACACCGGTTGGGTATTTCATATTTTTAAAGGAATATTCCAGGTTCAATGGACGTTAAGCTCAATTGAGTGCATTTGTTGATTACCATAGGGGAAAATAATTTCACTTGACCCTTCTTTTCTCAAAAAAAATTAAAAAAGCCACAATGGGTTACAGTGAGGCAATTACAATGGAAGTGAATGGGGCCAATCTGTAAATGTTACAATAATTGTTGCAACAGTATAGCCAAAAAAAGACGCAAACAATGTCAACGTGATTTTTGTGTGAAAGTGTCCCTTTTTTGTGTAAAATTACAACGTTTTATTTGCATTGAAACAGAACACCAAAAACCTGTATTTCTTTAACATTTCTTGTTAAAATTATGATTAAACAGCTTTAAAGCTCAAAGAATACACAAGTTTTAACAGATGCTTTAATATAATTATAAGTTTCACATTTATGTTTTTAAATCCTCCAAAAAATGGGTCTATTCACTTCCACAGTGCCTTTTTTGAAGAAACTGAGGTCAGGTTGAAAGTCAAATGCTCCAACTTGTAGGCTATAAACTCAGAATACTCATTTAAGCTCATGACAACACTGTCAGAGATAAGCATTTTCATACTTTCTTCATACCATAGATAGATATGCAATTAAAACAATTAGTGAGAGCATGTAAAATGTTGGGACAGTGTTGAGGTGAGTTACTTGTAAAAGTAATGCATTAAAATATTGCATTACTCACTAAAAAAGTAACTAATTGCATTACGTAGTTACTATTTATAGAAAGTAATTAGTTACATAACATTTGTGTTACTTTTTCTCACCTGGGCTGGGCTTGCTTGTTTGTTTTTTTATAACAACAAATAAAAGTTAGGGTTAGGGTGGCAAATTTTCCAACCAAAAGTGAAATGAATAAGCCTCAGGCTGAAAGAAATGCAAATTCACGCCTGTACAGTAGACGGTGCAGTAAAAATAAAAAATGCAGAAGACAGTTCAACAAGCTTACTTCAGCAAAAAAAACAACAACAAATGTGATGTTTATTTAAAGTCATTTTTGCTTATTGGTATGGTTGAATTGGATCATCGAAGGTCAGCAAAAAAGACAGGTTAATAAAGTGATATTAACTATGTATTTGTGTAATTTAATATATTTAATTATTCTGAGATTGTATTTCACGGTTTTATTCATTTTGAGTAATACTGAATCTGTTTTTTGCCAGTGAGATGAGTAAATGTCTCTGCTCACATTTATTCTAAGACTACAATAACCATCATGTTCATACACCTCTGGACTTACTCACGATTTCTCTCAAGGAGAGCTGCCAGTCAATAAATGGAAAAACAAAGTAACCTGAGTTACTTATTTGAAAAAAATGAAACAGAAATTGTGTTGTAAATTGAAAGCGTTACTTTAATAGTTGAAAAAAGCATCTAATTATGTAACTTAAGTTACGTGTATGTGTTACTCCAACACTGCTTGCAGCTAAATGAAAATGAAACGTAATTTCAAGTGGAAAACCATGTTTTTTTCTTTTTTCTTTTTAAGAAATGATGCACGGACATCAGGAATTCACACGCCTTGAATTGAAATGGAGCCTGAGGTGATTTTCTTCTTGGATGTTGATACGAACGGAGCACTTAGGTGACAGGTGCTCTAGCCAGCTCCATTATTCGGTTGACACACTTTCAGAAGGTGCATCTTTTTCCCAAAGATCGGGACTTTCATCTTTTCCCATTACCATGCAGGTGTAACGGCCACAGCACAGAGGAATCCATCTGCAGCTGTCTCTGTGTTATTACCCTGATGACATTTAGAGTGCACACTGACAGTCCTGGACAATTGTCCATTTGTTCAGAAAGTTTGTGGTTAACAGTGGTATTTAGACATCACAGGACCTTCTTTAGTGGTTTCTCAACTCTTTCTAATACGTTTGAGAATTCTGAAGAGTGAAAATGGATGTCAGCTGCTCCTTTCTGACATTTTCAAACAACTAACTGCTGTTATTACTTTATAATTAATACATCTTAATCACTGAAAAATCACTCAAAAGTAATACAATTGTCAGAACATATGGTATCAAATATTGCCATGCGTTTAAAATTATAGTTCACCAAAAAAGAAACATTGTTATCATTTACTTTATTTATGCATTTTACTCATGTATGTAATATTGAACTTGAATGTATAAACAGCGATAAAGATGTTATTGGAATATCGTGCTATCAAACAACTGTATTCTTTTTTATTTGGAGGGTTCATGAGCCAAGCTGTTTGCTAAATGAATGCCAAGGATAAATCTTGAGGTGGTGTAACATGACTAACCCATTGCCACAATGACTATCTATAATGAATGTAAGAAACACAAAATTCCCATCTTTTCTGAAACTTGAGCCCTAATGCAGTGCAGAGACTGATCTTCAGATTACAAACATTTATACTAAGCAGTCTGCAGGCTAATTAGTCATGTGATGTCTCATTTGGTTGAAACTCATGAAATTGCCTTCCTTCAGAAAAAAAACAAAATAGCAGAACAAAGGGACATTATACTATAATTAATGCTAAAAACTCATTTATTCTGAGGAGGGCTCTGAAAGATTTTTCTTTCTGCAAATCTTGCATCATTTTTATTGGCACAGGATGGTGTGAATACACTGCATTTAAGAAGATAAGATTATCAATCGTGTCCCACAGCACCAGTGTAATCTGTGTAAACAAAATTCAGCCTTTTTCTGTCCTTGGCATCATTATCAGAGTGAGTGGCTGCCGTGTGGTAAAAACCCTCCTTAGAAATCTACAATGTGACATCAAACTGACTGTGAAAACATTACACATCTCTATTTGTATTGATTGAAGCATGACTGAACAAAAAAAACCCTCTAGTTTCTTTGCTCCTGCTTTGTCTCATGATCAATGGCTTCTAGATACGATAATCAAGTTGCTGCAATGTGTAAGAATTCACAGTCATCTTCTTGGAAACATCTCGAGCATGGCGAATCATTTGATTTGCTGCATCTAATACATTTTCTAAGTTTCTAAGTGCTTTTAGTGAAAACAAGCTGTTTGCATGGCATCAGCGCCAACATATCAATTGTCATCAAAACTATTTGAATCTCAGCAAAAGTTCTCCAGTTGAGTAGTGCTGTACTATAAAAATCTATAGAATAATGGAGGCATCTCTAAATAGTTGTTTAATTGTTTGAGTTAACTATTTGAAGTAGCAACTTGCGACAAACGACCCAGACTTGTGATTAAATTGTAGTTTTATTTAGGAAAGATACCAATATTACTGCATATTATAGAAATATGTGCAGATTAGAGAATGGAAATGATCAACATGATCATTAATTTAATAAACTCGTTCTAAAAAGAAGTGAATGTAAAACTGCACTTTCATTGCAGAGAAGTCAACAGGTTATGAAAGAGAAAACTGTAATCACAAAAAATATTATTTTGAACAACACCAGTAATTCTATAAAGAGACAAAAACCCTCTATATTCTTAATAACAAATATTCAATTCCTCCCATAAGTTCTGCTTTGACCAAGCATAAATAATTTGAAAAAAGGCTTGTGGGATGGATATTTCTCACAGTATAAATTGTGCAATTTAATATTTTGAGTTAACACTTAAGTAAAGTAAATAAATATTTATTCCAGGAACAGGTTTCAAAATGTGACCTTGTTAATTAATGTTTAAATGGACAACTTAATTTGTGTTGTTTTAAATTATTTTCAACATCAGGGTCCACAGTGTACAGATTGTGAAGGGGAAAAACTTGCTGCAGCATGACTAATTACAACACCTGTGTGTCAGTGAATGCTCAATAATGAACAGCTTTTGTTTACAATTTCAAAAAAAATCTCACCTCACCAGTTCATACAGATCAGAACATATACTGTAACATCTGCTCAAATGCGATTTATCAAGGGAAATATGTCAGCCTATGATAATGTTTATTAAATTTTCACATTCCAAATATAATTTGTGCACCAACTGTAAACATTAGAGTGGATATTCATTCACATGTAGCCTACTACAGTGCAAAAGGCCATTAATATGCTCATATTGGATAGTGCAATTTATCACATCAATTAACTTAGATGTGATTGTTTGTTTTATTAAAATATATGTAGAGATCAGTGCAATCCCCACACATTTGCTGACGAACAGCCAAACATGTTCATTCTCGTGTTTGTATAGGCTACTTACCCAAAAGGGAGCCGATGAGGATGAAAACTTGAATGGTGGTGGTGAAATCTTTGTACGCTCTTTCCTGCACACGGATCTCCTCCAGCCGGGTCACCTCTTTATCCTGAGCATCACCCCACAGACCAACCGGAGACGACGCGTTTAGGAAACCCAGGTTCGAGGCGTTTAAACTTGTGTTTCCGTTTTCTGACAGAGGAAACCAGCTCTCCACGTTTTCCGCCTCCATCATCATTCATATCCGAGGCGCCACTATAGTTCTTAGGCTTTCCGCGCGCACGTTATTGGTGAATAGAGCTTGAGCGTTATGATGTCGTGTCCATCATTATTAACACCCGGGTTTTCTACAGTTTCTCCAAATTATCGAAAACGTGAAATGTTCTGAAAAAACGCTGAACGGAGATCTTTCCCGAGCATAACATATCCCGGATAGGATTGCATATTTGGTTAAATTTGCATTACGTTGCTAAACTACATTTTGAGAATCGCGACATTGAAAGCCATATTTCACATATAAAAAGGCATGATTTCGTTTTCACAGCACAGATCACAGTGATGGAGCGATTCGGTAGTGACGGCGACATTCACGCGCTTGTCTCTCGCCACATAAATCAGCTTAATTCATTTCACTATAGCCAATAGACGAACATTACGGGTTAAATGTAAGATTTCGCGAGCGCTGGGTTACTAAAATATGTAAACGTATGCAAATAATCATGTCTAAAAACAGTGTATGATATAAGCCTTAGACAATATGATAGATAAATAACGTACCCGTATGAGATCGTTATGAATGATCAGCCAAATCCAAGTGTCAAAAAGGATGATTTTGGTAAACGCATATCACGTTAAATTCGTGACAGTGTGGGGTCTAACTACTGGGTTTTTAGCGAACAGGCTTCATTGAGAGTGACAATAGCGCTTTATTTCTTCAAATGAAAGGTGGGCGCTTACGATAAAACGTCACCGTATCCGTCCGTTACGGCGTCTTCTAGAGGCGCGTGGGGATTTGTATTTGGCGAGATAATGATGCAGACATAACCTGCACGCGAACAAAGTAATGCATGTTAAGATATTAACAGAATCCTCGGAACAGATATGGTATTTGAAGAGTTTTCCTTATTGTGAATAATAAATAATTAATCCAGTGAGCAAAACGCCAACATATCCACAAATTAATCTTTGCAGTGACTAACTGAGTGTGCAAACCTTGAAAACAGCAACCTATTGACTAGGCTACTCACACTGCTTTGAATTTGTCTGCGCGTTGCTTTGGTTTGTTTGTTTCTATAATAGGAAGGTCAGTGTTCCTTATGGTCAGTGGAAATTTTAGACAACCCATGAGGAATCTCTAAAGCCTGCATGAAATAAGACTGTGGCTAGTTGTCACACACGGATGTTGTCACAAGAGTTAGGCTATAGGCTATACCGAAGTAACTATAAGTTTTCGAGTAAACATTCCAGTCATATCTTTTTTTTTTTTTTTGCAGTGGTTTCGCATAGGTTTCAAACACCTAATCTTATGTTGATTTCTGAATTCTACATCCAGTACAACAGTGATGCACATGCAGCTCATTGTGATTTAGCAGGCAATAAACTATTTAAAATAATTCAAAATAAAGTCAAAGTTTTCTATATAGGATATCATCTGTGATATTTTTTAAAAAATAAATTTTTGTAGGCGTGTTTTAGTAAGTCTTTTCTTCACCCTAAAGCTTGATTTTTAAGACCCACTTTCTCCACCTAAATCTATGTCAATCTGAATCAAATCTGATTTAAGACATATTTTATTTCCCTTAAATGATTGTGATTTATGGATACTGCAATCTGCTATTATTCTCAGCACTAGATAGCAGCATCTGCTGCTTAGACACAGGGTCTTTACTCATGCTAATATATCCTAGCATTGTCCAGTGACTATTTTAAGACAAGTAAATCATTATATAAAAAAAGTTCTCTAGCTCTCACAAAATACAGGCCAGAAAACAAAGCTAGCAATCGACCCTCATCTATTCATTACCATAATAAAGATGTTCTTTGTTGTAGAGCTTATACTGCCATCCACATCAGTAATTATTGGGCTGGAAAACATTCTTCAAATGTTTTCAACATTCTTTTAAAAAAAACAAATTATGTTTCTGAAATACAAAAAAGTTCAAACAATCAATTCATGAGAATGCCATGCACTGCACGTTATAGTAACAGCTCCTCTATAAATATAAAATGAACCCTTTCCAGTTAATCAACATGTAAGAACTCTTCAGAGCTTCCACTTAAGGAGTGCGGGTTAAATAACAAGGCCTGCTAGAGTGTTTCCTTGCCATAGTGCTCTCTAAAAGATTTGCAATAAGTACCACTGCAGATTTGCGCAGAGATCTCATCCATTTACATGTTTAAAAAAAAAAAAGAACATGTTGATAAATCTGAAAATAACCAATCCTCAGCATTCATCCAGTGAGATTGGCTTTGATGTATTTACGTATGTAGAATCATGTCCGTTATACTGCAATACAATTGAAAGGGATAGTTCACCTAAAAATAAATAAATTCTGTCATAATTAACTCACCATCATGTTGTTCTAACCATGCCTGACTCCATTTCTTCTCTGGAACACACACACACACACACACACACACACACACACACACACACACAAAAGACATTGTAAACACCTTTGACTTAAATTGTGAAGATGAAAAAGGGTTGAAACTTTCTTCAACTTCATCTTGAAGGTGAAGAGTGAATGAGAGTATTTTCATTTATGATTGAACTATCCCTTTAAATATCATAGATAATGTTTAGTATTGTTGTGGCACAGAAAGATTATTTTGAATTATTGGCTTCCTAATAATCATTTGTGGATGCAGCTCGTTCCATCGACCAACACTTTAGGATCCAAATCAAAATAATGTAAATCAGACACAGATATGAGGTCACCTCCTAGAATCAGCATTAGTGTTTTGGTAAAGTTATAAAATAATTATTAAGAATAATTATAAAAATTATAAAAAACACATTATCTCAAGATATTTAATTGTACTTCATTGGAAGCTCTAGTAAGGTACATACTGTAACTCACTTGTAACATTGCACTTGCCCATGGTTGCATATCTCATCACAGTGTCTGTACCCTGATGGAATGTGTATCTAGACATAAACATTCACTAGGAAAGAAAATACTGAAGAGGAAAACAACCTGCTCTTTATCCTCCTAAAAGGCTGAAGATTTAATCAAGGGTTCTTTGAAATGAAGGGACCAGGGGCTGTACAATAAAATGGACCTAGTATGGCGATATAACAGAGAATGCAGATCAACAGCCCCAGTATAGTGAGTATTAGTTACGAAATGATTGAAAATGACTTGAAATAAGTGTTGTTATTCAAAAATGTGGCATAGCATTGAAAGTTTATTACCGTTCAGAAGATTATTTTTTAAAAACAATAAAAGAATACTTATGTTCAGTAAGGCTGGTTTAAAAGTGACAGTAATACATTTACATTGTTACAAAAAAATGCTTTTCTTTCCAAAAAATATTAGTTGTTTCCAAAAATATTTTTTAGCAGCATAACGGTTTTCATTTAACATTGATACTATTAAAGGTGCTCTAAGTGATGTCGGGTGACGTCCCTTCTTGTTGACGTTTAGAGTATTGTCAAATGAAACGGAGGAGATGTTTGCTGTATGTGCCAAAAAATGGTTTGGCCTAAAAAACACGTGACATCGCTTAGAGCACCTTTAAGAAATGTTTCTCTGGCATCATACTTTGTATGAATGATATAAACATCAATAGATTTAGAAGCAAATCAACCATTATCACTAGAATGATCATTTTTTTAATACTTGATAATATCTAGATTAGAAATTCAAGTCAACATTATAACTGGATGTCATGACTAATTATGTACTGTAAATGCCCTTTTTCTTACAGCATAGATCTGCAGTTGTGATCAGCAGCCGCCAAGTGTTTTTTGAAAAAATTCACAATCCTCGGCCATGCGTCCAACTGTGCTTCTGAATGAGCCTTGGGTTCCCCGCCAAAGAAAACCACATGGTTAGCTGCAGCATGAAAATTAGCGAGACAAAAGGGCATATAAGGCACCTCAATAAAGTGACCCGCTTTTTCATACCTCACCAGCTCGTAGTTATTTTTCCCATGTGCTTTGAGTCTGTCGCATGCAAGTTTTGCATAATAGGCACTTTGCCAATTCCTATCAGCTTCTGACATTATAAACATGAATTTACCAGAGGCACGCTCAATGGGAATAACACTAGGAAGGCCTTCTTTGGACATCGGGTCGTTCATGCAATCCCCAATATCCACAAGGCCTGACGGTGTCATTTTTGATTTCTTTATGTCGAACATGAGGGGTGGAATACAGATGTCTTTGTAGTAGATCGGGATCAAAGTATTGGCATTGCATCCATTGATACAAATAGTGGCCGATATACCAGGCAGGAATGTTGCCATTGACAAAGCGAGATCTCCACTCTTTGATATGGACACTAGGCCAATTTTTTGACCTTTGACCTTTGAATAAAAGAAAATAAAAATAAGTGTTGGAATTGAATTTGTTATTCTTATAAACCTGCCTTTGTAATTAGCTTCATTTTATTTAGAGATTACAAGAACAATAAGGAATGTGCATGAATGGTTATACATACTAACCTCTGGCTGTTGTCGCAAGAAATCTATACCTTCTTCAAAATACTCTAGGTGAAATTTTTCAGCTTTTTTGGGTATTTCTCGGTAACCTTGGAAAGCAAAGGCTAAAACGGCAAATCCTCTTTTTGCGAGCAGAGCTGCCCTCAACTCAAACGGACCTCCTCTAAACACATTGGTATCCAAAATACCAGGAAATGGTCCTTTACCTGAAAAATTAGAAAATCGTCATTAAAAACTCTTTTTGCCAAGCTTGATTAAAATAATAATGGCCAGCATGAATTTGTGATTGACAATAGAAGACATTTTCAATAGTCAAACAATGGTGTTACACTGCACTCCTCCGTTTTCACCACAAGGCGCTGCTACAAAACAGAATATGGCCAAAAACTTTCTCATCTCAGTCTACCAAGGACGCAAGTCCAAAGTTTGCGCACTTGATAGCGGGTCTCTGATGCCCACAAATTAGCTAAAATCTCCCGGAAACTAGAGCGAGTGAGCTAGAGCGCGCATGCGAGACTGTGCTCCAAACCGTTTAGCGCGCACACGGCGGAGAGGGAGGGAGAGAGCGAGACCTTACTTGTGTACCTCATGAAGCGCGTTCTCCGGTAATTCATAAAGTGCATGCTCATTAATGACGCAGCCGGCCAAACGTGATTAGAAATGCATTTTACTAAATATTTTTTGGTTAATACATTTGTAACTCAAGTAACTTTATTGACATCAGTAACTGTAATCAAATTACATACATTTTAAATGTAATGAGTTACATTACTGCGTTATCACGAAAGTAGAATACAACTCTGGTTGCAAGGTTGGTTTTCTGCGTGGGAACGTTGGGGGGAGCGGGGGAAGTCGCTATTTTCACCGGAACATCCAAATGATTTCTAAACGGCTTTAGTTGAAATAGTTGCAAATTTAAGCACTATAATTTCAATTTTTTTTCAAATCATAATGCGGCCTCCTGGATGAGAACCACTGCTATATGGAGTGCCTTAAAAGCTAACGTTAGCCAGTAGATACTTAAGCTAAAATAACTGACCAGGTGGCATAAAAAGAGTTCCTCTGATCCTGGCTTCAGTTACAGGAATTCTCCGGACACCATCGGCCATGCAGTGTCTCTCGTTTGTTACTTTGGCGATGACTTTTTCGTCACTGACACATTCAAAATCAACGAGTTGAGAGCGGGTCACGTCTGTTAGTGCAAATTTGCAGCTTACGACGTCTGCTTTCAGTGCCCAGAATAAGCCCATTGGTTCAACTCCGGTAAAACTGCCACCAAGAGAAGGGTCGCGGTTCAGGTCAATTTGACCACTGCTGTCTGCTTGGTAGGTGGCAGAAGCCTTGAAAACAAATCCCTTTTCATCGGTGATTTTAGACCGCAGATCCACGCGTTGTTGTGGATTTAAGCCACTCACGGTCACGTGCACTGGGTCTTCAAAGGAGCACTTATTACTGGGCAAAAGCCTAATGCTGACCCCCGAACTGTAGTGCATTTTTGACAGAGTATTTCTGGCGAAAGGGGTAACTGCGTGATTCAGCACGGATAACATGTCGTCTGTGTGATTCTTCTTCTGGCGTTTAACGTCGGTAGTCAAACCAACTTAAATGTTGCATTTCCGCCACCTATTGGAGAGGAGTGTGGAGCGCATAATGGTTGGGAAGTCGAATGAAAACGGAACGGGACGGGTCGGGTGGGGGTGGGGGTGGGGGTGGTGGTGGTGGGATTATATGCGGGTATCTTAAATTCTATTGATCAGTCTTGTTTCTTTTAAGAAAATAAATAATTCATGAAATATTCATGATTGTTTTAGGCCATTTCCCAACAGAACCTGAAGTGACCAATTATTTATTGCCAAAGATCTTAAAGCTTGAATTAGTTGAAATCTTGCTCTTTCATATGCATCACACTCTATACGTGTTCTACTGATTCTGCTTGACCATATTTGTCACCGTTTCCAGTTTCATGCTTCCCCATTCTAGGCTGACACTGATTTAACGAACAATGTCCAATACTCATTCTTGAGATTAAAACGTCCTCTTTCTTATTACCAAATTTTCTTCTTTCTAGACCTACTTTTTATTTAATGTGATGAAAGTATCTACCTTTTGTTCAACTATCCCACTCCTGCCATTCCTTTCTTATTTCATTTGCTATTAACCCTTTTCTGCTTTACTCTTTGACACTTTAATGTCAATTTTTAAACGTTTTAAAGCATGTTTAGCCAGATGGTCTGCATGTGATGGTACCCACAAGAGGTTTACTATAAATCCAGATTGTCTTATTCTAAATAGACTCTACATCACTTCAAATATTATATCTTGTCTTGCTGTTTATATTCTAACAAGCTATTTAAATCTCACAGGGAGTCTGTACAAATGACTGATCTTATTGGTTGTACTTCCGTGTGATTATTACTGCAATGTGTTGTTGCTGCCCTCATCTTCGTCTTATTCTTCTCCTTGAGTACTTGTTTATTGGTGGTTGGCAAACCAGCTTTTAGGTGCATTACCGCCATAACTGGAGTGTGGAACAGCAATGGGGGAGGGTGCAGGTATGACATCGATTTGAAGGCGAACTGGCAGTTAACATCACACTGGTTCCCTCAAGAAAAACCAAACCAATAGAATTTTACCATAGGCTTTTGGATTATCACTAAAAAAAAATCTCTGTAATCAACAAAAGTTTTTGATACATACACGTTTTGTCTATCAAGATAATTATCACAGATGAACACAACCTTTATGAATTTTGAAGCCTAAATGCAGTCGCCAGAAGTAAAAAGCTAAAGGTAGGCTATAAACAAACTACACCACGGCCCCACGAATTCAACGTCACCATCACTAGGTTCAGACAACTCTTTCAGTTTTTATCTACAAACATTTTCCCAGAACGTTTGAGTTAGAATAGTTTGCAAATTGCAAGTGCACAATTATAACCATAACAATGCTGTAAACGTGAACTGAGCTGATCTGTTCGGCATGATGTTTAATCTCGTCATTTGTTTCTTTTCTTCAAGCATTTAATAAATGGTTAAAATATAATGTTTATCATTTAGACAAAAAAATAAAATAACAATTATGCCACTTGTTAGCAACTGCTTTTTTCAAGACACGTAACAGCTTTAAAAAATCACAAGTGTGTAATATTCATGTATTTTATGTCATAGAATAAAAAATGAAAGTGTCTTGAGCTTGCGTTCACCACAGACCTTAGTTCATCCATTTAACCAAAACCCCATTTAAAAAAACCATTGACTTCGGGACGATGGAACCGGTGCTAAAATGCTAACTCATTTCTGCATTTTGGTCGACAAAGTGATGTCATACCTGCACCACTCTATACGGAAAGGACTACTCTTACTAAATTAGGGAAAACAGGATTCCTTAGTTAGTTACTTAGGCTAATTACATTCGCCAATATAATCTTGTTGCTTTTATATATTGCAACACCTCATCTTTCATAGCTTGTTTTCTTGCCAACAGATTTTTTTAATGACATGTCTTGGATTCTTTTTTCCTGCAATTTTATGAGCAACACTCGTCTTTCATTTTCATACAATGTACAATATAATATTGTATAATATATGTTCAACTGTCTCTTCTACTATCCGATCCTGTTGCTTGCCACATTAAATATCCAAATATTCAAATTCTCTCTTTTAGATGAAAGAAATCGAGCAATTACCCCAATTACATCAATTCAATTGTAAAAGAACAAAAAAGCAAAACGTTAAAAAAAAAAGTCTGTTTGCCAGCTTTTTTTTTAGTGACATGCAATTCTCAAAACTTGTCACTTTCCCCCTTTACATTGATTTGTATTCCCATTTTTAACACAGCAAATAAAATAAAGAGAAAATTATCATAGAAAAGACCAAAAGGGACAGTTTAAAAAACACAAAAGGTAATGTACCTACCTACATAAGTTATTCAAATATATAATGTGCAAACTTCACAAATATTCACTATGTGGCTTTTTTTCATCAAAATCTATAATATTATTAATGTACTTTTTGGTTTTACTCAGTAAGACGTGTTTTCTTTTAATAAATATAGGTAGGATTAATAATAAAAAATATATATAAATGAACTAAAATCATATTTATTATAAATTGTGAAGCCAGAATTACATTTTATTTATGAAAATGAGTTACTCGTAAGCTGTTAGAACTAAGAGAGCAAATGCACTTCCGTGCATTATGCTAAACCAGACCCATCTGTGTTAGATCGCATCCCCCTCCTATACCAAGGTACAGCTGATTTCTCGTGAACTAACAGACCTCGTAAGCCCAGCCCCTCTCGCGTACAGTTCGCCAGGTCGTCATGGAGACGGTGTGAGAGCGAGGCCACTGGTGGAGCTCGAAGCCCTTTCCTACTGTTGGGAGGAGGTACTCCGATCTGGCCCCGCTGGCTGGCTGCTTTCAACCTTATCCGTAGACGGATGTTCAGATCGTAAAGGGCCGTCAGAATCTCACAATATATTCCATACCATCATATACCGCGTTTACAGTAGCCCTGGGATTTCCATATATTAGACGCAGCTCCATGGTGACCCGATACTGGTTTTAAAGAGGAGGGCATTCACTGGTAAGATCTGTTTTTGGTGTGTTTTTTTTTTGCGCTGTGAAGGTTAGTTAGCTGAGCTAACACGGTTAGCCACTCGGAGTCTTTAGGGTCTGAATCACTATTTAGCGTAAAAGCTAACATATATCGATAGGCAAATGGTTCAGTCTGTGTACTTAAATATAGAAATAGTAGGTCGGCAAGTTATTGATTGATAGGACTTTAATATTCACATGGGGAGCTATTCCAGCCATTTAATTTAGCTCGCTAGTGAATCCTAATCCAATCAAAAGCACTGTTCCGATCACAGCGAAAGATCGTTTTCGTTAAAGATGATGACGTGTATTTGTTGTTTAAGTTAATCGCACTGTCCGTGTGTCATTATCTTGCGAGTTTCAATTGGGAATGTGGCTGTTAATTAGTGCCATAACGCGATTATTAAAGTCGCCAGTCCGGCGATGCGGACAAAGCCTGTTGTTAGCCATAGGCTGCCATTTTACTTTACTAGACTGTTAAATATCTATTGTATGTGTATTATTAAACGGCTGTTTTTGTTTTCGATACATTGACAAGTATATTCATCAATGTGTTACAGTATTATTTCGGTCAGCAACGGACCTCGAATATCGTTGTAGTCTTTTGTGCTTGCATCAACCGGTTTCTTGCGTCGTGTGAATATTCATGGAGTTTGTCAATATATAAATATAATATACATCCTGTTTTTTCTACCCGCTGCAAACACGACTTGTCGAAACATTGGACTCCTACACGCGCACGCGCACATGCTCAAAGTGTTGTGCCGTAAACAGTGTTCTCACTTCGCATAACAGGAGGACTTGTGTTCGAAAAGTTAGAAACAACCTCAAAGTTTCTTATTTTATGAAACTTAATCGCGAACATTAATAGTTATTCATATTTTTTGTTTATAGGTTTTCACAGTATTTGGAGAGCAGGGCGCGATCTGTTCTCTTTGTTGTAACGTTACTTGTTCTGCTCTCGGAACAGTTGCACGTGTCGGCGCGTGTGACTTTAAGCCCGCACACATGCTGGGGCTTATTTCTGTTTTACATAGAGACAACTAGTTACCATGTCCCTGTGCGCTTTTTTTTCTCTCTCCAAATACCTGGTCTTTTATTTAATTTTTTAATGAAGGTGTGCTGCTAGTTTGTCCAGTGAGGAGATATAGTAGTGTAAACCAGATTAGTGTCATCTACCAACGACTAATTGCTTTGTAATTGTGTAGAATCTCTAATTTTCTGCCAGCATGCATTGGTTGTTGCTTTGTTTTTACACTACTTGTAACCCAACTACAACTTTACTGTGCTTTTTGCAGTAGCATGTCTTGACTTAAATGTGAAGCTGCATGTTGAAACTTGATCAAGATGTTGTTTCAATATGATATCATGTGGACAAATGTAATTGTTGCTTTGAGAAACCTCTCTGCACAAACTCTTGTTGGATCCCTATGGATGACCACCTCTTCCTCATCGCCTTTCATATGCAAAGGCATAAATAAAGGAACTGTGTGAGCCATAATATACTAAACAAAAGGCCTTTTCTGTACTGTCATGCAGCCTGGACTCTTCTTGCCAGATTAAATCTCAATATTCCCAGCTATGTGTTTCTGTCTTTCTCCCTTCTGTCTCCTATATTGTACTAAACTCCCTGGAAGGGCTCTGTATTTGGATATTTCTTGCTCAAACCCTTTTATGTTTGAACCTGAAGGCAGCTCTGGTATGATGAAGCAGGAACTGTGGTGCCACATTATTTTTTGGCATCTGGCTGGATTTGTTGTTTGCTTCAAAGGAAAGTGATTAGTAGTGTGATAGGATTATGGCTTTCTAATGTGGTTAAACTTGTTTTGAAATGCTTACAAAAAAACATTTAAACATCATATAAAATAGATATTTTAAACTTTAAAGGATAGCTCCTGTTCCTCACGCTGTTCCAAACCCATAAGATGTTTTTTGTTCTCCTCAAACACACAAATTAAGATATTTTTATTAAAACCTGAGGGATTTCAGTTCCTTAATTAAAAGTCAATACCACTAAAACATTGATACTTCAAAATGTCCATAAATGGGTTCTAAAACAATTCCATATAAATCAAGCAGTTTATCCCAAGTTTAATCTAAATCCATCGATTTGTCATATTTTATGTGCTTTATCTGGTTATGTGTTTTGATTAATGTTTATATGTGAATAAAAATCTAAATTAAGTCTGTTCGTACCTAACTTAGATTAAACTTGATTCATACGGATCTTTTTTATCAACTTTTTGATGCATCTACGTTGTGATGTAATGGACTTTCAATGGAGGAACAGAAAGCTCTCAAGTTGAATATGAATAAAAGTCTTATGGGTTTGGAATGAATTTTCATTTTTGGGTGAACTTACCCTTTAAATCCACTTCAGGGTAGGGATGCACCGAATGGTCGGCAACTGAAAGTATTTGGCCGAAAATAGCAAAAAAATCACTTTCGGTGTTCGGCCGAATAAGTAAAAAGACCGAATAAATTTGACCGAACAAAGACGTTTTTGATGACGCGATCAAATAGTAACCAGCATAGAGTGAGAGGCGCGCGCTTTATAAATGCAGCAAACATGCCCCCTTTGAGCAGATAACAAAAGAGAAGCTCATCTGATGCATCTGTGGCAGACGTTATACACTTACCTGCTGCACTAAAACGTCTTTTAACCCTCTGTAGTTGACAAACGCGCCGGCGCGTTTTGCTGGATTTTTTTCACATAGCAGCAAAATAGACTTAAATACTCCGTCATTTATGGTCATACAAACTTAAGAAATATGAAAAATAAACTGTTAAATGTCTACTTGTGTCCACCTACAATCGAAACAAAACTGTGCTTTTGTAAAATAAAGAAAATAAACAGGGTGTGCTTTCTGCCTCTGTCTCCGTTAACTTTTTTTCTGGAGCACGTCTCTAAACTTAAAAAAAACTCAGCGAATACTAGGCACACAGGCAAAGGCAATATATCTTTATAATCATTTAACTGTCTACTTTTAAATGATCTAATTCAAAACAGAAACAAATATTCTCTGTTTATGTAATCTATATGAAAAGAGTGAATGTCAGTCGTTCTCATGGCAACTCCTTATCTGCTAATCGCCACGTAGAGCGCACGGTATATTGAAACCCAAATGATCTGAGGCAATCCATGCAAACCTGTCAACGCCCACGATAAAGTGTATTTAAACCGCAACAATAGGCTTATGTCTAGGACAGTTAATCATTTGTGGTGGGTTCATCCACATTTTTTTGCACTTTTCAATGCACTTTTTTAGTTACATTCTTTCAGCAGTCAGTTATAGGCCTAACATAGGCTATTCAAGAAGGGGGGCTTCAAAGATGGCCAAATAACAATTATATTATTTATTTTAAGTTATATTGTGCTTTGTTTAAATAATATCTGCTGGAATGTTAAAAAAAATTCAGTGTTAAATTGTATTTTTTCAATTTGATTTTTTTCTCTGAAAAGCAAGACAAAATTTTAAAAAAGCATATTTTTACTATTTAGTGCAATGGTGAAAAAATTGGCAAAATAAATGCAACAAATGTGAAACCGCGTTTGGTATTCGGTCTTCGGCCAAGCGTTTCATTATTATTCGGCTTCGGCCAAGAATTTTCATTTCGGTGCATCCCTGCTTCAGAGTTTTTCGCTGCAATGTGTTACAGTATTATTTCAGTCAGCAACGGTCCTCGAATACCATTGTAGTCTTTTGTGCTTGCATCAACCGGTTTCTTGCGTTGTGTCAATATCTAGAGAGTTACAATCCATCAGTCAATCCATTTTTCTCTGCATTTTGTACAAGCTTGGTTCTTCAGCAGCTTGTGATACGATCATTTATCAGTATTTTACAATATTTTCAAGCAGTCGTTGTTGGATATTTGTGTTATTACGATATTACGCTTACTCGGGATGCCATCCGTACAACACCTTAGTCACTTTTACTGAATCCAGGCTGATTTGCTGCTTTCCCACTCTGGGATCCTGTTGGCACTGAGCATTTTGTTGCAGAATGTTCTATTGCATCAGTCTGTTTGGTACACGAGACAGCAGGCGAGCTCTTCTCTGCCAGTGGGATGTGCGTCACACTCCTTGTGCTCCTTGGACACCCTAGTGCTTCTCCGGAGCTATGAGGAGAAAGGTGTGGCGGCGGCGGCAGATTGGCTGGAGCTGCACCTTCAGCATCATGTTTTTTTCTCAGACTCGAGCACCCCATGTTTTTTAACTTAATCTTCCTTCTGCACACACATGTATCTTCTTTTGGAGGAATGCTGACAAATGGCTTGTGCTTACTTGGCAGCACCTGCTCATTTGTGTGATGGCCGTGCTCTTGTTTTTTCCCTACGTGCATATTTGCTAATATGCTTAATGTGTAAAATAAACAACATGGATTTCCTGGAGTATCTTTTCTGTATTTTGTTGATTTAAAATGTTATAGCTTAACCTTATTCAAAGCAAATCGTGACATTTAAAATACTTGTATCGTGTTATAAGATTTTGGTCAGATTGCCCACCCCTACATGCGAGTGTGGTAAAGTACTCATAAAGGGTTTGTTGCTACTGCTTCTGTTTTGCATTTAATACACTAACTACTGAGCTCCCTGTAGTAATACGTGTGTGTTTGTGTCTTCAGGTTCAGCCGGAGAGGACTCTTGCTGCACAAGCAGTGCTGAAAGATGTGCAATGGAATGGTAGCGTGTGAGACGAGAGCCTCGCTCGCTCACGGGGTGGCCGCCAAATCCCTGCTGCTCCTTCTCCTCGGCATGTTCCCCACAGGCCAAGCTTCAGGTACGATTATTCACAAAAACCTCCTCCAAACTCCTACACCTCGAGCTTCCACTGCTGTCCGCTCTCACACTCTTTAAACATTAAATATTTAAGATGCTGACAGCTGCCTCATTGATTTATTTCGTAGGAAGTAATATGTCCTTAGATTATGAAATATGTAAAGTAACTTGTGGGAATGGAGGTTTTTCAATGCATTATATTGAATTTCGGTTTCTGGATAATTCTGAGTCACAAATATGGTATACAGTGGGGCGGTTTTGTCTGTTGGCATCCATGATTCTTGACGTCAAAGACAAAGGCTTTTGTTCTTTTGTTTTAATCGCTGTCAGTGCTTTGATAACAGAAATAACCGTTGGATTTAAGCTACCGGATGGAATAAAATGAGCATCATTTCTTTGTTTTCAGTCGAGCGTCTGTATGTGTTTGTGGGGGCTGGGCACACACTCACTCTCTTTCTTTCTCTCCACTGAGGGTGTGTGTATGTCTGTTGTCCCTGTCCCCGAGAGTCTCATCCAGAGTCTCCCTCACTATATCATGTTCAACATGGCAGATTTGGCCTGAGAACTAAGACAGATGTCCATGTTGACATGCAGTCGATGTATTGTTATAAAGTCTGAGGTTTGTATCTGTGACCGTAGTCACTTGGGCCCTTGTGTGTGTTTTTATAAAGCCTAAGTTATTCTTTAACTCAAAAACCAAGGTTTTTGAGTTTTTTTAACTCAAAGACCATAGAACCAGGTCCCTTTTGAAGTTCGCAGCCGCTTTTGCTCATATTTACCAAGGGTGCCAATATTTGTGGAGGGCACTGTATAAGTATTAACCCAATCCACCTGAATCATTATTTGAGATCAAAACCGCTCTGTTAATAATTGTAACTGAAGCGTTGTTTGGAAAACTAGTCCAGTCTGAATAGCCTTTAACTCTTTTTCCAAAACCACACGGCATCTGCACTATTTCCCCTTAACAACACGTGAACGCGGCTCAATGAGCAAATGAGTGTCTCTTGACTTATGTAATATGTGAGTCATTGAGAGCGTTGCATTTGGAGATGGAGAGATTGAGGGATGGTGGGATTGGGCTGGACCGCTGATCCCATGTGGCCACATTCCCATACTGATTCAGCACCACAAAGTCGAGTCAGGGAAAAAAGTGTCCCAAGTGATCCCAAGTAATATATGTGTGTGTGTGTGTGTGTGTGTTTGTGTATGCATGGATATGTGTATGGCTGCTCACACGTGCTTGGCATGAATCTAGTACATCGGCTGAAAGCTACGTGTTCAGCCTTCCCACAGACCGAGCAGCGGACAGAAGGGATGATTTTTCAAGGTCATCCGATGAAAGTCTGTTGATGATATTGTGCCATAGTTTTTCCATTAATCCACCCAAATATCCATTTTTGTTCGGTTCATCTCTTCAGTGTTCTTAAAGGTGAAGTGTGTAATTTCAGTAAAAAAAATGTTGAAAAGAAATTGTAAATAAAACTAATTATTTAAATGGGATCTATTATGCAAAATTCACTTTTACAATGTTTTTAACATAATTTTTTTGTGTACACAATCACCATACTGTGGTAAAAATCCATCCACTCGGTTTATTTTCCCCATAAATCAGAAAAGTTGTCTCAAAATGATTTTTTCAGGAATGCATCCATTGTGATGTCGCGACGGAATCGGCCCTATTAGCATAGCTCCTCCCCTGAGTGAGCTGTACACAGTCCGCCATGTTTATCTTCTGCTAAAGCATTTAACTGCAGCATTCAAGTAAGCTATTAAAGCTACAAAAGTTATTCAGTCATTTTGTTGACATTATTCGTTTTTGCTTTTTGTTGTTGTTTGATTCACATTAACAGCATAGACAGCAGCAGATACTGTATATTAGGCTGCTGCCGCTTTAATGCACGTCTTTCATAATATAGACATGCAATTTCTTTCCCAGCTGTTTACAATCACAGACATAACCAACTGTGTTTATGTAAACTTTGTGTGTATTTGACAGTTTAAGCGCAACAGGATGCAAAAGAGAACTTAGTTTAGTGCTCACGTGACACACGGCATTTGACAGCGGGCTTTCTGTGCTTGTGCTTTGGGTGTGTGCGCTCAGAAAACCGCATATCAGAAGATTAAACTGGCATGGCTTTAAAAAAACGCATGCAAATAATGATGATGAAGAACTGCAGAGTCATGTGAACGTAACCACAATAAAGATAATAATAATAAAAAAAGATGTTTTGTTTGTTGTTGGCTGAGTATCAGAGGCATGAGTTGTAAAGGCTCCGCGCTCTTCTGGAAAGGGGGGTGAGGAGCAGCAGCTCATTTGCATTTAAAAATACACTAACGAAAACCTCATGTTTTTGCTTCAACCCAAAAAAGGACATTTACAGGTTGGTAAAATAAATGATCCATGGGGTAAATTGAGCTGAGACTTCACAGACTCATTCTGCGAAAACCTGAGACTTAGAGTACATCTTGTAAAAATGGACATAATAGGTAAAGTCTTTAAGTCTTAATGGGTGTAAATGCATGAAATCGACCCCTTACGGGAAGTCCTAGACCTTGGGTCTGTATTGGTCTGTTGTAGAACATGCTGAAGGAAGCATGGCCTAAGAATTAGGCTTCTGAGTGATGAAAGAGAAACCTGAATAGGATGTGCATATCCCCACAGGTCTGCTTATACTTTTGGCCATGTAGCTTGATTGGCAGGTCATCAATGTCAATGTTAAGACTAGGGATGTGCGAGACTATCCGACTAATCGATTAAACGATACTGCTGCTGCCAGTCGACTTGGAAATACTAGGCCTAGTCGTCATTTAAAAAAAAAATTCTTATGTTTTGCTTTATATTTTTTACAAAAGCTACGTTTAATTTACTGTAATGTTAATTTTACATTTTAAGAGTAATAAATTATTTTTATTAACGAAAACCAAAATAATTTAATTTAACCTCAGATTTTGCATGCATTGGTTTTTGGTGTCACTCACAGTGGGTTCAAAGAAACATCCACTCGAAGATGAGCTAGTTGAGGGAGTATTTTGAAAGCCTACACAAAACTTTTCCATTTTCTTCTATGTCATGTCAAACTAGTGTATAGCAATAAATCTTGCTTATTCATAGATTTCATGTGACGTCACACAGTGGAGCGGCCGCCATTTGTAGGACCGAATTGCAACATGCCGTTGATCTGCTGTGCTGTAAACTGTGATAACAGCAAATCACAAAGAAATGTTGAGAAATTAACGTTGACCTGGAAATTTAAATAAAAGTAAAATTAGCAAATTACAGGTCAGCTAGCTAAATTAAAACATGTAGTTTACAATTGGAACACGTATAACCTTATTCTAGACACTATCTACATTTACATTATACCCTTAGTTATACGTTTGGCTGAATTTTGTTGTTGTTCTGCTTCAGTATGCTAAACTACTGCTCACTGTTTCTGCCTTAATACATTGTTTAAATTAATAGATTATTAGCTAACTGCATGATTTGTATACATTTCTGAAATGCATAACTCGGACACTCTAAATTGTAATGTAGACACATGCATTTTCTGTAAAGCTGCTTTGAAATATTGTGAAAAGCGCTATACATAATATACAAATAAATGAGAATTGAAAATAAAGGTGTCCAAACGTCACTGATAATACAAGAGATGTGCTTTACCGACATTATTAGCAATTCAGTTCAGCGATGCTTTTATGTTCAGCGATTACTGGTGTAACGTTAATATCGCTTGATTAACAGAGTGCTAATTACCCTTCCTGTTATCAAGAACATTTTCTTCATTAGGTGCATTTAATACAATGATAAATCATAAATCAGATGTACCGTACAATAACATTACGATGTCCAGCAATTGATTTAAGTAGTACATTGGGTTTATTTGTCGTTTAATGACATTCGACATTCGCCTATTTTACATATGTACCTTAATGGTCCAGTGGCAGAACTTTTGCCAAGCATGTCAGAGGTTCTGGGTTCTAATCCGCCCTCGTATAGTTTTTTTATTAAAACCCCCTTATTAAAATCAATTATGTTTATCAGTGGTTGTATATCAGTCAGGGACACATTTGTGTGCATTTTATTTTGTGATTTCACCGGAAAGAATAGAGTCTCCGAAATGGATTAAAGCGCGCGTCCGTGTGAAGACTGTGCGGTGTGTGTGAGTCCCGAGAGAACACTGTATCTGCACCACTGATCAGAGTCAACGAGCACTTTGATCACTTAATTTCAAAAACAACACAGTTTGCGTGCTAGATCATCTCTTATTTAACTAACGAACGAAATGAATGCTCTGCAAGTTAACTGGAGATGTTTTATTTATTTGTATTGGTACATCCGTGCCGCGAGATGTTTCAAAAGTGATGGGGACATGTCCCACCAGTAAATTACGCCCCTGCCTTGAGCGCTTCGCCGGTGTATGGAGAGGGATTGTGGACGAGGTAGATGTAAATGTCAGCAAACGTAAAATCTGGCAAGTTTTTACTAGACTTTAGTGGAGTCAGCAGTTCGTTTAACAGTAAATACGGATCTATACCTAAATTATCTATTTTATTTAAATACCGTTGCTTTTCATCTGTGCTATTTAAATGTGCGACATCTTTCCTATCACCAGGGAGAGGTTACGCAATTTAACGCAAAGGTCCTAAAGATGGCGGCCACAACAAAAAAGTCACGTGACTGAAACCCATGAATTACCTTGATAGACTACCCGTTATGAGGGACAATACGATATGAAAATTTATTAAAGGACAAACATTATGAATGAAACTTACTTGACACTTGAACAGTTGCCACTATATCAGCATACTAACAAAGAAAATACGGTTAAATAATGTAGCTGTCAGTACACGTCAAGTTTTTCTTCTGATTTTGCAGCCCGTCGTGTACAAATACTTTTCATACACAAGAAGTGTGTTCATACCCGGACAAGCAAGTGGTTGCCGTGGTAACAAACAACAATACCTTAACGGGCTGTCTTGTGTGGACTAACTTTTTATTTGGGGAAATCTGTTTATAATAGTTTATTAGCTTTGAACTTATTGGCCATGTGCTGCCTATTGATTCAGGTGATTTGAATAAATATGTCAATAATGGATAACGTTATGCAAGGCAATCATATCGTGCATATCTGACCTATTTTTAGTGGCATTTAGGATGGGATTTGACTGTTCATAGATTAAGTAGTATATTTTAAATGGATCGCATATACAGACTGCCTCCAGGGGGTTATCAACTAGTTGGTTGCAAAATTTCCTTTTAAACGTTAATGAAACTAGTAATTGCGCACATCCCTAGTCAAGACAGGACCTGCAAAACCACAGTTTGTGCATTACAAAGTTACAACGAACTACTTGAAATATTCACTGAACAATGTCATTTCAAGGTACCGAGATAATGATCTACAAAGTTTAGATACAAGTAGAAACAAGCAGGGACCAGATCCTACTTTATGAAATTATGTTGTTTGAAACAATTCTTTTTAAAAGGCTTGACTGCATCGTTTCAATCACATGTGTGTCTCACAGAAACAAACAAGAGGAAGTAGCACAGGAAGGCAAAAAAAAAACCTTGCTGTTCTCAGGGGCTGATCTTAGGGTTTCTGGAGCTTGACTTAGCCCACACTATTTCAGAGTGTGAGAATGAAAAGCAGCTCCCTAAAGGCACACAGCTGAAGTCACTCTGTTTTTAGCATAGGCACATTGTGAACTACAGGAATTTCCCATGTTACTCACTTCTTACTCTAATTTGTCACTGTAACACTTCCATATGTTAGCAAGTGTTACTCCTCACCTCAGCAAAGACTGTTTTCAAACTATTACGACCTGAAAGGAATTGGATGAGGTGCTGGCATCGTGAGCTAGCATACATAAACCTGACGATTACACCTCAGCTATTGTGAATAATCAAAAAGCAGAATCAATTTGTAAAAATTAGAATCAAATAGAATTTGCAACAAATTGTTTAATGTTGATTGATTCTTTTTCAGGTACTTTCATGCACATGCTAAAACCGTTATAGGTATCACTTGACATGAGGTTTGGGGCTGGTAAGATTGTTTTTAATGTTTTTGCATGGTCACATAGGCTCCATTTATTTAATAAAAAACACTAGTACAGTTAAATATTATTACAATTTAAAAACATTTAAATTTTTAATGTTTAATTCTATTTTCATATATTTTATAATGTAATTTATTCTTTTGATGGCAAAGCTGAATTTTCAGCAGCCATTACTCCAGTCTTCCGTGTCACATGATCCTTCAATAATCATCATGAAATTATCAATGATGTGCTGCTTAGTAATTTTTTTGTAAACCGATACATTATAAATGTCTTTTTCACTTTTGATCAATTTAACAGATCCTTGTTAAATAAAAGGGTTATTTATTTCCAAAAATAAAATGCAGAGGCAGCATTCTTATGCTTCAGGATGTGGTTTGTGGGTTTGAAAAATGTTTGCACATGTTTTTGTTTTTTTTAACCCTCATTACCCGACGGTAAATTTCCCAATAAAAGTGATTTGTTTGATTGAGGCACATTACTTGAAAATAAAACGAGAACTGTGATTATACACTTCACGTTCCCCAAGTATCGATTACTTTGTAGTGCTACTTTAAAAGAGTTAAAAGGCTGACCTGATTATTCTTCTTTGGAAAATCTGTGTGAAACAGTAAATGTCTGCTTTCCCGCTCCAGCTAAGTTTTATTTTTTTCCTCTCAAAGCTTACTTGGCTTTCTACAGTACAAATATGTTGCTAGTAGCACAGGTTTAGCAGATGTTGTGCAGTCCCTCAATTTCATTTCAAATGTTTTAGACGATGTTTGTGTGGCAAATCATTTGAGTTAGGAATGATATGAATCATAGGGCTTGTGTTTATTGTGGAAAAATAGCAGTTTTGTACCTTCAGTTCAGTGCGTGTCATTGAAGCGCACAAGACTGTAGGATTCCCCATTTGTCATTTCATAATTCAGAAGGCTGCCTGCAAGGCAAGCGCCTCTCTTGTGGCCGTGTGTGCTCTCGATGAACACCTATAGTGTGGACTAGAGATGGGCTCGAGTACAGCGACGATCGATCATGAAAAAGAAAAACGAAAACTTTTTCTTGATCGTTATGAGAACACTATTGTAATAGACTATGTTTTTTGTGCTTTAGTTCCCATGTTTCAGCATTGTTATGTGAAGAGCACATCCACAATGGGAGTTAGGTTGTGTTCACACTTGTAGTTTGGTCTGGACCAAAAAACCATTTAGTCCACAGAAGTCAAACGTACAGAATATAGCTATTTATCTAGACCAACAACTTTTTGACATGACCTGCAAATTACTTTATTGCTAAACTATCACCTTCGCTTGTAAACAACCGAACAAAGTGCCGCGGCAGGAACGTTAACTTTTTTTGTTGCAAAACATACAGAGATTACATGTTTATGATATACAACTTTGCATACTATATACAAAAGGAACGTTAACTTGTGCTCGTGAGAGAGTCATTCTCCACTATGATTGGCCGAGAAGATGTAACGTGAGATGAGATGGAAGACATACGTAACGCCACGTTCACATTCTCCTCACGATCATGATGGTAGACGTTGAATCCAGCTAGACCAATATTTCTAGAAACTCTATGATTACAACATCCATCATTTGAGGTGTCACACAATTCTGAAATTATCGTACATTGTGGGATTTTTTTCATTATTGATCGTACATCGTACAGAGATCAAAAGCCTACATATGATGCTATTTTGACCAGCTGAGAACCCGTGAAGAGCTTCTTAAAGGCGCTCTAAGAGATGTCGGGTGACGTTCCTTCTTGTTGACGTTTAAAGTATCGGCAAACAAAATGGAGTCTAGCTAGACCCTCCCGCCTCCTCATCCGCGCACTAACCCCCCAAATCCTTCTTGTCGGTTATTGTCTAGAACAGTTTGTCGTGTTTCGTGGTGCGGGTTAGCCCAGTTTGTTTTTGTTCCCGTTTGTGGAGCCTGGGGTGTCTGCAGAGAACGCGTTTTTTTTAAAGTGTGTTTTTTTTACAGGGGACAGCCATCTAGCGGATAGTGAGGAGATGTTTGCTGTATGTGACAAAAAATGTTTTGGCCTAAAAAACGTGTGAAATCGCTTAGAGCACCTTTAAATGTTTAGAAGTGTCAAAACAGTTGCAGAAATCCCTCCACAAACGCAGATCTGCTGCGAGGAGACGTGGTTCTGACGCCTGTACCGAACCTATTCTGTCCTTTTAGGGGTCGTATCTTATGACATCATGTCCTGTTTTTGGTTAGTTTACACGTCTTTAGTCCGTGTTGCGTCATATGTCAGTCGAACCAATCAGTCGAGTTCGTTTGGAAGCGGATCGAGACCCATCTTTTCAGCGGCCTCGATCGGGTTGTTTGGTTCGAACCAGGGTTCGGATGGCAGCGTTTACACTTATTCAAATGAACCGCACTAACAGAGCAATAGGGTTTGTTTTAATCCAACCAAACATGCCAAGTGTGAACACACCCTTAGACAAGCATTCAGAAAAGCACGCAAGTTCGCTGGTGCATTCGTGTCCTTTTGTGTAGATGTAAGTTGTAATATTATTGATTCGAATTGATTATTGATTCGAATATGCACAGGCTGTCTGCAATCACTTGATAAAGTAGAGATAAAAAATACAGTATAGTGCAAGATTTGTGTCGCCAATCTATACATTACATTATAATGAGAACACTAGTGTTGTGAATTCTCTGTGCTTTAGTTGCCGTGTTTCAGCACGTTACGGGAAGAGTGCATCCACAATGGGTGTTACACATTCTGAATAGCACGGTCAAGTTCATGTGTGCATCCTCGTCCTTTTGTGCAGATGTAAGTTGTAATATTACTTTTATGTTGTATATATCTTAATAATCTCATACAAGATGGGTTTGGTTCAGTTTATTATCCACCCACGCCCTTATCAAACACTATGACATGACTTTGACCATGAGTTTAAAGGTTGATGTCTGGTTTATATGTGTAGAAGGGATAATATGAAACTATTTATGTGAAATTGCGAATCTAAAAATAACATTTACTCTTTTGCTGATCTATTCGCTCACATGTTCGCTTGTTTGTAGCTTTGTAACTAGCAGTCAATATTTCAAATATTCATTACACATCAGGGAAATCATGCACTTTTATAAAAAAAACATTTTCATCCTGTCTCTTTTAATGATAATATTCTAGCGGCACTGGCTCATAGTGATTCAATTATTACAGAACCCACATCTTACCTTATATAGCCAGATGAGACAGAGTTACTGATTCACAGAAAGTCATGAGGAAGTAAAAATGTAAGCGACTAAAAGACAGACTGTTCCTCATATGACGATTAGCCTAGATTTCTTTGTATAGACGTTTAAATAGTTGCATAAATGTGGAGTTTACACTTTGTTGCTTCATTTCCTTCATTTCAAACCTGTATGTCTACTTCTGTGGAAAATAATGGAGAAATTCTGTAGAATCCACTAGGTGCTGCTTTTCATGTAATTACAATGAACAGGGACAGACGCTTTCAAGCTTTAATAAAGATCAGAAAGCATCATAAAAGTGCTCCATACAACTCGTACACTTGTATCCACCTTACTTTTCAACGTGGAAGAAAGCTATTTCCTGTGAATGTGTGAGACTTCTGATTTATTAGTCGCTATCGGTAAATAACTAGAAGAAGTCCAGCACTGAAACTAACAGCATAACTCTAGATGAGAAACAGACCCGATTAAAGTTGTTTTTCACTGAAAATCTGGGAATCGGATGTCTGATTCATTAACAAATCATTCTTTTGAGTTGTAATCTTTTCAGTGAATTGGTCGATCTGGTACATTTTGTGAATAAGACATCAAAACATGAGGTAAACTTTCCATTCAAGACTTTTTCAATTACATTTTTGACCAGCGTCAATTATTTAAAGGTTGCTGTTAAAGTTGCTGTAAGATTGCTGTGACTAGTGTTTTGTATCTGTTGCGTGTGGAACCGATCCCTTGGTGGTTTAGCTCGTGATGTGACTGGCGTGTGATTAAAAAAGTGAAACTATTTGCATAAATCCATCTGAGAAAACAACACTCCACCCTTTTTTACTTAGCATTGCCAAAAAAATGTTTTTATCCCTGCCTTGCTTCAAAACAACTAACAGCACCATCTGTCTTTGTGGACAGTGTTTGATAGCCACTCACTATTGACCCTCAAAGTCGTCTAGTCACGTTTAAACAGATGCCCTTTTGCACTCAAGTTCCTAATAGCCATTAGCCAGCACAATTGATGTCAGCACCTCTGAGCACAGCTGCTGGCCCAGGATCCAGGCGGCTGAATGGCAGCAGCTTTTGCTCCGACCGTTTGCGTCCACCACAGAGGCTCCAATCTGTCATTAGCTGTGGGCCGAGTGCATTCCTGGAGTGGGTGAGCCAAGGCACAGCAGATCTCGAACACAAGAGCACTGTCTAGAGCCAGCCGCTGATAGCAGACACAGCAGGGCCACCGGGTGTCCCCTCTCGCTCTCTATTTTTTTTCCTTTTTGTCCCTCTCTATACACAGAAGAGGAGTTACTTGTGCCTCACAGCTGTCCGAATAGAATCAGGAGGGTGCAAACCCCCATCTGCCACTTTTAACTGTGACAAAGAGGAACAATAGAGTCTTCCTCTGTGTCTTCTGTCAGATTGTCTCTCGGTTTTCCCTCCTAGTCGATTTGGTTTGTGAGGACAAAGCTGCTTAAATCAGTCAGCCGCCGACCTCGGGGTGTAAATGGGCATGATAAAGAACACGTGGAGCTTTGGTGAATGCTTTTGTTCGGTGTCTCAGAAGACAGGCATCATTTAAGGCCCTTTTGTTGTCCACGTGTCCCAAATAAAAAGATTTTTTAAATGCATTGGTTTCAATTTTGTGCTGTTATTTGCTTATTTATTTTCTTGAAGGATTTTTTTATTTTCTTTTCTTTTTTAATGGCCAATAATCAATATTATCAGTTATTTTGGCAAGATATATTCAGTACCGTATAAGTTATGGGCCAATATTAGAATTTTTTTTTAGATTTCCTTTGCTATCATCTAACGCTCACTTAAAGTTAATCTTTAAAATGCTAATAATTGTATAACACTGTTAAATGTAATATTTAGTCAACATCAAAATGAAATATCCATTTTTCATACGGTATATTATGTTGTGATGCCTAAATTGACTTGTAGCAATTAAAATTATTGATTTGTTTTATATTTATTTAATGGTATCAAATTTTAATATCCATCTATTGCTTAACATGAAAATAATTATAGGCCTTTTACTATTCATAAATTAGATAATTATTATTATTATAAATTTGTATTAATGTGTTGGTCTATGCTACACTGTCTCTGCATGTGAATAAAAAAAAGTCAAATTTGAAAATGCTCAGCAGTGTTTAAATTATGGTGGTGAAAGATGTTTTTTTGATATTTTGGTCGATGTTTGTGTGTTGAGTCAAAAAATATTATTGAATCTGTGGATTCAGGTATTAGAGGCTCGAAAAGTTATGGTTTCATTCTGGATGGATCAGTGTTTAATCCAGGGAGAGTCATCTGGATGTCTTGTCAGGGCTCGTTTTGTTTCTGTTTCTACTGTCTTTTTTTCTGTGTTATTAGACATGTGCATGTGGAAACTCATTCCTCTCTCCTCTATCCCTGCAGGAATAACACCCCTTTCACTGAAACTCTTTCCTAACATCCCTTCCTGCTCGGGCGTGAGAGTCTGTGGGTGCGCTTTATCTCTCGCAGTCAGCTGTGTGCTGTTTCCCTTTAACCCTTTGAGCCTGCTCTAAACACATGTGGGAACACTAAACTCAGACATATACTACCACACATATCAACTCGTTATCCCTCTCGCCTGCAATAGGAGTCATGTCGTCCCAACCGTGTTGTGTACACAGAAACATGAGACTTGAGTATCTTGCGGCCTCCTCTCTCGTGCAGCGCTTTCTTACAAGAAGGAAAGAAACCACATACTGTTATTAGCCCTTTGAGAGCCATTCAAGACATGTTTTGTCACGGGTGGGTCTCATATCTCAGCAGCTGTGGTGTGCTTGTTTCGTCAACAACGTCAAACTTGCAATGCTTTAAACACGTTGGCCCACAGCATTGGATATATCAGGAGGTTTGTAAAGCAAGCTTGGGTGATAACTGTATTAAGAGTTCAATGAACAAACATGTATTATGAATGAATCACCATGTGAGGTTAGAGCAGGGCATTATGGTGGTAGAAATGTGTCAAGCTGGTATAGATTCTGCTATACCTTTTCAATACTGTTTAAGATATTTAAAAAATAAATCATACTTTTGAACAATAGTGTATTTTTCCAACCTGTGTTTATTAGCTATGATAATGTGAGCGATTCTATTTTGCGGCGTGAATATGGTGGAAACATTTAGCTTAAATTAGATTTTTATTTCTATTTATCAATTTATTTGTGCATGTGTTTTAAATTTAGTATAGTTTTAGTATTTTAGGGCTGGCAAAGTTAATGTGCTAACAAGTATAATTTAAAAATAGTCTAGTTTTATTTCTATCTATTGACATTTTCAAGCTTAATGCATTCATATTGCTGTAATTGGAAGATTTCACGTTTTATAATGTACTGTGTATCATTTAGTTTGGTGCCATGGAAATTTATTTTAGTGTAGTTTTACACAGGTATGATCGTTTTTATTTATTCTAATTTCAGTTAACAAAAATGAACTCAGTAAAAACTTGACTATTACATAAATTGAAACTGTTTATGTACTGACATCAGACTTCTTATTCAATCTCAAATGAGATTAGGTCATTTTAATTTGTCTAATATTTTAAGTCACCAGAGAGTCAAAAAATAGACATTACCTCATGGTTATGAAAAAAAAGGTGGGCAGCATTTCCAGTGAAAAAAAGTCATGATATACTGTTGTTGTGATTCTAACATGAACTATCTCGTGATTTAAAGATTACCTTACCATACCAGCCATCCCTTAGTTAGGTTTATGTCTGTGGGAGATCCTCCCTCTTTAGTTTCTACAAATTCCATAAATGGACAGAGGAACAAATCCCCCTTCTACCATTTACTGACAATTTGCTTACAATCTCAGGGATTTGAATTAGGAGAGATGAGGGGGAAACAATAGAGATTGAAAAACACATCGGTTCATGTCATAAGGAGATCTCCAACATAAACATATTTACCAGGGAGTTTATTTTTTATTTTTTTTGGAGACAGCAGGGTCTAATCCATGCCTGGACTGCTGGGTTTAGGTCTCACTGAGCAGCTGTGCACTGCAGTGGTCAGTAATGTGATCCGCTTTTTAGACCACAACCATTTCTAATGAAGGATAATTAGAATTTCATTCTGCTGTTAATCCCTTGGGTTTTTTTCTTTCTTCTGGGTGCTGCATCATGGACAGATGGAGGGTAAAGTCCGTTCAGGACCATGTGTTTGACATTTAGTTTCATTGTTGGGATCTCAATCCAAATGCTAAACTTCTCATTCTCTAAATGAGGTGTATTTTATTCAGATTATTGGTGTTTAGTAGTAGAGGAGGTCAAGGATCCAGTTAGAGTGCATTAGGAAAGTTTTTGTGGTAAATTTGATCTGCTGTTCTAGGTAGACTAAATTAACCAGGTTTCTTATGAAACTTCTGCCAGCCAAACAGGTTAATTGGGATTTCAGTTGGAACATTAGTACATATTTCTGGACGATGTTTTCAAACACATAACCCATCCCATATGGTACTCCTAAGATAGGTATCTCTATTGTCAGATCAGATTGTTTAGATTGTGAAGGCCCAGTCCAACTTGTCATAGCAGGTCTGGGCAGCCGTCATTTAATGTTCTTCCGCAAATCTGAGATTCTTTTCACATTTTCCCTTGATTACATTACAATGATGATCAACGGTGATTCATGAACTAACAATGAAATGACAACAATGAAGACAAATTCTATTTTGAAGATCCAGTTTTAATTACAATACATTTACATTTAGCTTTTATCCAAAGCGACTTACAATTGCTATATTGCAGAGGTCGCACGGCTCTGGAGCAACTAGGGGTAAAGTGTCTTGCTCAGGGACACATTGTTGTTTCACAGTGGATTCGAACCCGGGTCTCTCACACCAAAGGCATGTGTCTTATCCACTGCGCCATCACAAATTCTATTTTGAAGATCCAGTTTTAATCAAACCAAAGGCAAAACAATGTAGCCGAGGTTTGCAATGTATTAATGTGAGCTATATTTGGTCAAATTTGGTTATTTTGTGATATATGAAGTCTCATTCTCTTCCTTTTGAAACAGGTTTATTTGTGGAATAAAAGGATACGTCAAGGATACGCCTTTTGAGTACAATTATTTCACCATAGCCAAGGGGTAAAATGCTTTGTTGTGGTTCTGGTTCAATAAGTAGTTACATTTAATAATAATATTAATCAGAATAAAATGTTGTGTGGCAAGTCCACTCGGAATCAGAACTTTCCATTTTAAAAAGGGCATTAAAATACTGATCGCTGACTCCAACAAAAAAAACAATTGCTTACAGATGTTGCACGTTTCAGATAATGGATTGTGAAGCTTTGCATCTGTAGTTCATATCCTGAAAGAGTTTGAGCTGTATGTCTGAATTCTGAGTCCATAATCGGCTGATCGCAGCTTAAGAGTATGTTAAAAGCTCAGATTAGGGAACACTGTGATCGAGGTGGTCTCTCCAAACAGACCCTGTTTGTTTGAGTTGTTTTCTTTCTTTCTGCTGGATAAATGTAATGAGGGAATAGACATGTTTACGTGTTTCAAATGATCTATTGTGGGAATAAAGCTCCGGCTCAGAGGCTCAGGAAATGTTTTTTTTTATTTATTTATTTTTTTGCTCGTGTGAGAAAGACGAAGAAAATGAAAGGGAAAGAGATGCCACTGGCTTTACTCCATTATGCCCGAGGGCAGAAATGTAGTATTCTGTTATGCTTTTCAAAGCTGGACATTTTGTGTGTAATATGGGTGAAGTTTTTGTTAAATTGAGGATGTAATACCAGACAGTCAGAAATATGAGAATAAGATCTACTTGTGTCCCCTTTTTCTTTGACACGTTATGAATTTTAGGGTTAGTGCAAATCAATTTTAGGTCACTTTTAGACCAGAACATTTGGTGTGAGCCTGAGTCTGTGTGATGTTAGTTCCCAAGTATAAGGAAGTGACAGAAATGATCAACCATGAAAACAGTAATTTATTACTTTTTTTTCTTCTTCTTCAGAACATTTCGAAGCAGCCTTAACGTGCAGTCGCAATTAACGTTGCTCTGCAAAATGTCATTTCAATTGGAATCTGTGTGATCGGGAGTTTCATGTGAAGTTGAAAGTTCCCTGTGCAGATTTCACTTGAAGTTGGTCACGAAATTGTTGTCATTGTTAGTCTTTTATCGTTTGTTGTCCTATATTTACAGTCAATTGGCTTTTATCATTATTAAATAACTGTAGTTTATGTAGTCTGTACTGCAGTCTTTGAAGGACACTATAACAGGAACAGGCCCCATGAGAAATTTGAACTGGTTGGCATATTTATTTTTTTATTTAAAAAAAAAAAATTGTTTAGTTGAATGGGTTTTTATGCTAACCTCTGCTCTTTCTGCCCATGTAGGTTGTCCCAGACCCTCAGTTGTGCCTCATGGCAGTGGGAACCTGACGGAAACAAACCGCGGCTCCTTCCCTGTTGGCACACTATTGCAGTACAGCTGCGATCCGGGATACACGCTGGATGGCTACAGCATTATCACTTGCACCGTCTCAGGCCACTGGTCTTCTGACCTGCCTCGCTGTGTCAAAAATGATGGTATGTTCAATTTAAACATCTCTTTAGCATTTAATTCCACAAGGGCTAATGCTGTGTTCACATTATGTTGGATTTACGAATTTCTGAGTAGAAAAACAGTTCTACGTCAAACTTCTAAATTAATATGAAAGCTCTGGTTCCTTTCCTTCGCACTAACTGTCAAACTTTTTTTCCAATAGTTTGTCAACCACCGAGTGAGCCGGAGAATGGAGGTTATAACTGCCACCCCACGCCGTGCCACAGACTGACCCAGGGTACCGTGATTGAGTACTTCTGTGATGAGGGTTACATTCTAAAAGGAGGGTACCAGTTCCGAACCTGTGACAATGGAGAGTGGAAATCGTCCTTGCAGATCAGCTGTCACCCTGTGCAAGGTATGTCACACAGCAGCTGGAGCTTGTTCCACAAGCTCGGCCATTTGAAAAGTCTGCCATCATATGGGAAGTTTTCCTCCTGCTTGGCAAATGTTTAGAATCATTCATCATCAGAGAATCATTTTAAATATATTCAATTATAATAATGTAGATAGCAGTTCAAGCTGTTCAAGTGAGTTTAGTACAGTATTGGAGGTTTTAGGTCCCAGAAAGCATAATTTAAACACCTATACTTTTTTTGTTAGACAATCAACATTGTTTTGGATATTAATTTACAGGATGCAAGTTAAAATTTTAGGGAGCTCTAATATTTGAGATGAAATTTGTCATTTGTCACGTGTGGCTTGATTTGTGTTTTAGTTTTTTTGTTTTTTTTCTCACAATTTGATTACTGGTTATCATTTAAATTTGAATGTTTGTTTTTGTGATTAGCTTTATTGAAGGCATCCCTGATGGGGAAAAAAAACTAAAACAGCTGAAAGTGGTTTGCTGTTTTTTTCTGTTTGGCCAGCTGGTTTCCCAGCACAAACTGCTGAAATCACCCCAAATCACCCTCTAAAACCTTCAAAACAGGCCAGGTTAAACGGTTTAGCCAGGATGGTTGACCCGCTAATCAACTTAGACTTGTTTAAATTGGCTTTTCAACTATATCTGGTTATAAAACTATAATCTATATATAACTTTGTTTTTGGCTTTACGCACTGCAGTGAATCAAACAAAGTGTTTCTCTTCCAGGGGAGGAGCAGCACTCTACGCTGCCGATGCCGGCTCTGTCTATCGTGGCCTCCACTGCCAGTTCTGTGGCCCTCATCCTGCTGCTGGTGGTGCTGTTTGTTTTGCTTCAGCCCAAACTCAAGTCCTTCCACCACAGCCGGTGAGCCCCTGTCTCCCTCTTTAGGCGGGAATACACCGTTCGATTTTAATCCGATTTTGAGACGAATTCTGACTCGTGCGACTCTTTTTCGGGTCGGGATGATTTTCAGCTTTGACGTGTGTCGTTTGTCATGCACTGTACAGAGAGAAACGACAGACAGGCAATCGGATGGATTTCTGACATGTCCGAAATTTTGGTCGCTTCTCGTGAGGTTATCGCACTGTTGAAGCAGAGCTACGAACCAATTGCCTTAAACTCAGTGTTTTTCCCTCACTGCGCCTGCGCGAAAACAAAAGTTTAACCATTTCATCTTTAATGCAGAAAAAAAAAAAGAAAAGAGGGAGATCTTTAAGATCTGTAGCTATCAAACTAGCTACAAATTACTGTTGCTTACCTACAGTTCGTGTTGCAAAATGGATAAACCATATTACCCACGTCTTCCAAGCCACCTGCGATGTAGGCCTAGCTACCGTGCCTCTTTTATTACATTTACATTTATTCATTTAGCTGACGCTTTTATCCAAAGCGACTTACAATTGCTATATTTCAGAGGTCGCACGCCTCTGGAGCAACTAGGGGTTAAGTGTCTTGCTCAGGGACCGTTGGTGTCTCACAGTGGATTCGAACCCGGGTCTCTCACACCAGAGGCATGTGTCTTATCCACTGCGCCATCACCACCCTGAACAAATTTTATTAATTTGTAAAACAATGCTCATGTTAAACAAGCTGTTTTTCATTTTCATTGATGACTGATTAGTCCAGTGTTCGGACATATTATAGACTGTTAATAATTTTAATTATAGGTCTATAATTCATTGTAATCGACCTTAATGTTTTTAGACAATTTTTCAATTAGGGGGAGTAAGCTTCTATCTAATCTTCGCAGCATGTCAGTTATGCGGTGATGCGCTATGAAATGATTGCGCGGCAAATAATTATAATAGCCTATCAATTTATTAATGAAAGTAGGCCTTCCATAATAATAATAATAATAATACAATAATACTTAGGCCTATAATAATTGAATACATGGAAATGTTAAATACTCTTGATATTGATAGCTGATGCTTGTTTTGGCAATATCTCTGGATACACGATATCATGGTCTATTGGCGCAACCCGGCACAGGGGTTTATTGCGCATTTTTCACACGTATAGTGTGAGCAGTCAAGTCGCAGCTTGACGTTCGGAACGTATAGTGTGAGCACATAAAACGCAATCTTTGGCTTTACATCGCATGCGATCTACTCATTCAGTGCGAGTAGGGAACCTTGCTGAAATCGCAGTGTATGCCCGCCTTTACTGAGCACATCTTTTTCAATGACTATTGTTTTATTCACACAAAGAATAAGATTACATTGAGTTCTTATGTAAATCTAAAAACGTGAGGATTAAAACTGTCATAACCTAAATTATGACTCTTTTTTTGTTATAAAAACAAATTTTTGTTTATTCCTTTCATAGCTAATTTTTTTGTAACATTATAAATGTCTTTAGTCCCTGCATTTAGTGCATCCTTGCTGAATAAAAGTTCTACTACATTTGACACCTAGCAGTAGCAAGTGTCCAAAACATTTTTTTCTTAATTTTGAACTATTTTAAACAATATCTTATTTTTTAGCATTTTAAACTATTTGCTTAAAGTGTGCTCTATTTCATTCATATAAATGCAGTAGGTTTGATATTTTATTATAGTACATTTTTAAATGTTATTTTATTATAGTACATTTTTAAATGTTATTTTTGTACTTTGGGTACTTTTTCAGTCATTTTTGGTACCACTTAATGCATTGAGAACATAAAAAAACCCCGCTTCTTGCATATGTACTAATTTTAGTAGCATGCAGAGTTTAAGTCAATCCTAATTCCAACTGTTTGACATAAACAAATATGGCACCTCCCCTACTGCGCTGTTGTTCCAATAATCTGCTGTTGCGTAATCAGCCCACTGCGATGTAAGCCACAGGTCAGGATTTGACACTGTTTAAGCCTTACTTTTCATTCCCATATCTCTCCTTCACTCTTTTAAAGCAGCCGGGAGCAGGGTGTGTCAGGACAGCCTACCTCCATCATGGTGGAGGGCGTTCAGGTCTCGCTGCCCTCCTACGAAGAGGCCGTGTACGGCACAGGCGGCACTTCAGTGCCACCTCCTGAGTCCCGGGTTCAGATCGTGCTGTCGGAGGGCCCGCAGGTGGAGGGTTTGAACGAACCTCTAGAACAGGCTCAGACGAGTTACAGTTTCCCCTCCACCTCGACTGCTGCGCCCTTGTGTCACGCAGAGACTGTATTGGTTCACCAGATGCCCTCTTCCTCCTCTCCATCCTCCTCATCCTCTCGATCCTGGGCTGCTGAGCAGCCTGGTGCCGCTGCGCCTCTCCACCGCAGGCAGAGCAGCGAGAGCAGCGATCAGCACAGCTTGCTTTCAGTCACCTCTGCCGAAGACTATGGTGATGGTGAGTGAACTTGCAAATCTAGATGTAGAGGTGATGTGTGTGTGGTTTAATTTGAGTGGATACTCGACAAAATGTGCGTTCTGGCTTAATTTAGTGTTTTTCTGTTAAATTTCTGAAAGAAAAAAACATTTTACAATAGTAATATAATTAAACAATATTTTACAATCTGAAGTAGCCTGACCTTATAAAAATAATTTGATATTTTAAAATCCTTGTTTTTTGTTTTTGTTTTTTACAATATCATGCATTATTAACTTATTTAGTATTTACTAAACGACATTTCACTACCTGAACTAACATGGCTGTGTCATAAAACGGTTCAATTATTTGATATTTTGAGACTTAAAATGCATTACTTAATTTGTTTTTATAAAACTTTTTTTCTTTATTATGTCAGGAAAGTTGTATCACCAGAATTTTTGCCGTTATGCTCCCTCAAATGATTAAAGTGAATTTCATTCCTTATTCCAAAACACACTCATCATAGAAGAGGTTATTTTTGTGTGGATTGCACACAGTATTTTTGAATTAAAAAAATTAGCTACATGCCATTGACCTTTGTTTTGTTTTGTTTTTTGATTTTACAATACTCATTTTCATTTCTGTGCCTAACCTTATACCTTCTGCATGTCTTTTCTTCAGATATTCCATTGCTAAAGGAAGCCTGAGTCTGTGTGCAGCCCCCTCCCTCTCTCTGTCATCGCTGGCCAGCACTGTAACCCCTAAAGCTTCTCACCAAACACTTACCCCACACCTACTCTTCAGAACGCAGCAGTAAATAAGATCCATCAGCTGTCCCTCTGCCAACAAATCGCCCAGCCCTGGGGTCTGCAAGCTGCGTGGCCCCCATGGACTCTGGCAGCCCTCTTGACAGGAAGGACTTTTGACCGGACGACCCCTCAAAGGGATGTGCAAATGCTCGAGTTTAACACTTTTCTTGCAGGTGTGCTAATAATCAGTTGCACTCACTGACCGGCTTACCTCGTCATGACGAGGATTCACTAATTACAGATGAATGCATTAAGATTACGTTGTGGACCTCTGCTCCGTCAATGACTGTGACCTCTTGCGAAGGGGAGAGTACAGCAAGGATTTGCTAAGCCAGGCCCTTTTCTCTTTGATGCTGCATGTTCTGTGCAATTTCTATTCTCTGTTTCGTTCTACACGCTTACACACAGGAGCACGGCACAATCGAAGCATGACGCATAGCACCATCTCGACACATTCCCTTGTGCGAGACGCAGGGTTGAACTGATTTACATTGTACTGTATTCAAATACATGCTTGCCTTTTTATTTGTCAAAAAGTACCTGTGCTGTGCTCTGCGTGTGTTTGCGCTTGTGTGTGTGCGCTTGTGTGTGTGCGCTTGTGTGTGTGCGCTTGTGTGTGTGTGTGTGTGTGTGTGTGTGTGTGTGTGTGTGTGTGTGTGTGTGTGTGTGTGTGTGTGTGTGTGTGTCTGTGTGTGTGTGTGTGTGTTTCTGATGCCTGTGTGACTAGCTGTTGTCATTTGAAGAGGGCTGAAGTATTATCTAGGCTTCTTTTCCGCAAAATAGGAAACATTTTCAATACCTCCATTTTCTAATCGCGACGTTATTTAACTAGGATGGATGTTCCTTGTCTACATGTCTGTCTGTCCAAAGTGAGGGAGACATACTTTATCAGAGAAATAATTCAACTTTATTTCTTCCTTTTAAAAGCAAGTATAGCTCTCTCATGTTTATGTGTTGCACGCACAAGCAAAGAAAACTTTTTTTTTTAATCACTTGTAAGTTCTTTTTCCAAGAGGACTTTGTTGGGTGTGGACTAAGTTCATTGCTGGGCTGTACCTTATTTGCTTTGACTTAACCTAATAATATTTGGAATATAATTTAAGCAAATTTAATTCACTTTTAATTTGTTAAATGAAAATTAAGCTGCATATATTACATTTGAATGCTTTGCAAAGCTAACATCTTAAAGATGACTATCAAAGATAGAAGCACCTTCTAATATTAAGATGTTATTTGTTAAGAGAATTCATCAGATCTTAAATAGGTTGTGCATTGTTTTAATGCACTGTCTAGACTCAGCTCCAGAAAATGGCCTTGTTCTTCACTCATAATGTTCTTTTGGCAAATGGTCATTTGAAAAACCAATGAATGTTTTATTTGAATAGCTTTTCATTTTTTTCATCCTTGCTCAATGGACATTGCCACCTCATGTGTATATCCCCTGTGTGGTTCATGCGAGATCCTGATGTTTGTCACCATGCATCGTATATATATTTTGTGTGTGTGTCTGACTTTGGAGAGAGAGGGCAGTTTGTTTATCTGCACATCCTTAGTTTTGTGTTCCTGGCTTGTTTTTGTAAATCTATTTACTTTTTTTTTTTTCATGCAAACTGAAGGCAAAATATTACTGCTGCCTTAACTTGTACATTTTATGCATTTCTCACTTTGTAATCACATTTCTTTTGTCTCACTGGCTTTATGGTAATTTGTCTTCAGTTTCATTATGGCCTTATTTTTTTTTCTCTCTCTATGCATAAACATTGTCTTGTTGAATTTCAGACGTAGGGTTTTACTCCTTTGGAGGATGTGACGTAAGATTGTCCACCCAAACTTCCTCTAAGAACCTTTTTTTTTTCAGTGATTGTGAAATATGAACAAATGAGCATTTCTTTCTTCTTGTTTATCAGTTTCATTCAAAGGATTTTTTTAAGCTTAAAAAAGTAAGGACGCAATTAAAAAAAGGATGTCCAGGATGTGTGTGAGACACTGTTGTACGGTGTTTTTCTGCAAATGTAATTTAAGTTGACTCATCCACCCAGCTCCCCATCCCCATTACACTTTTTTTTTGTTTTCCTCTGTATATTGCTGTGGGTGTGAAGATAGTATTTTAATATTTGTATAAAGTTTAATTTAATTCTACAGTGTGTATATAACTATTTCTAATTAAAGCTTTCCTTTGAAGTGCACAATAAGTTTGGTGCTTTTTCATGTTTTTTTTCATGGTTCACTATGAATACTTTTAGGTATATTATATCTATATTGTCATATGACGAAGGATTCCATTGTTTCCAGGGTAAGTAATTCATGTTGTGCGTTACTGACATCTAGCGGTGGAGATTTGAAAGTAGTAATAGGAATTCATACTAAGATTCATTTCCGCGAATCGGTTCTTTTGACAATTCTTTCAAAGAACCGATTTAAAAGAATGATGCAGCTATTTACCGCATGAGGTGATTGCTTATCTCGTCTTTCCTGACATCCCGGCTGTTTATCAACGAAATTGATTAATAAGTCTGTTTATTGTTATTTCTTGTTTACAATTAATTTAGTTGCAGCCCCAATGGAGCTCACTGAGAAGCTAAATAGCCCACCAGGGCTGCATTTACCAAAGCCAACTATGGTCGCAATTACCGTCGTTACCAATAGAGTTCAATGGAAATTGCGATCATAGTTGGCCAACGAGGCTTTTGGGAAACGCACCCCAGAATGTTTTTTTTAGGTGAGTTGTACCAAAGCGTCGGTTCTATGAAGGTAAAATGATAACATAAAGAATCGCATGCGCAGGGTAAGATTTGTGAAAGTGTACATTAGATTGCAAGCGTAAATTAAATTAGGCAAATCGCAATTCAAGTGTAAGAAAAATATATTTTCAGCATTTAACTGTTATTCGTAAGTGTAATTCATGTATTTTGAAGCTGCAGCTTCATGCTAATGCAAAATAAATAGGATCTGTATTTTTCAGACTTTCATTTTTCAGCGCATATACTTTTGGCACGGTTTTTGAAACAGAGAAAACGACAGAGGCAGGAACTGCAAAACAGATTAATTGCGCAAAATCAAACTTTGTGTAAAAAAGTAAACTGTTGCAAATGTCTATATGACTCTTTGTGTGCATGAGGCAAAAAAGTTTCCGAAATAACCCGATTTGTACAGTTGCGTCTTTCTTTTTCCTGCGCTTCCACTTTTGGCACGATTCTCTCATTTGCAAGCGCGAAGAGGAGGGCGGGTCCACCATCATGTAGCCAATCAGATGAGCTTCTCGCTGACTCTGCAAATATTTTTTTCTTACACTTGAATTGCGATTTACACCCTTACAAATCTTCTCTTGCACATGCATATTTAATTTACGCTTGCAATCTTCTCTACACTTTCACAAATCTTACCCTACGCATGCGATTCTTTATGTCATCATTTTACCTTCATACGGTTCTCCGTTGAATGAGTTGAAATTGACGGTTATTCAGTGGTTCAGTCTGATTCGTGAATCACTCTGATTGGTTATGTGAACCGGTTCAATTGGTTTATTGAAAACAGCCGATCAAAGTACAATTCGCTGCAGTGTAAACGTCTTTTAAACTATATAACGTATGTTATGGTCGGAATAAACATGACAGATCAGATTATTTATCAAAGTAAATAATAATAATAGGCAGTAATATTGACACTACAGATGTTTCGTCTCTAAACAAAATAGGACTAAGTTACTAAATTACCATTTAACTGTTACATTTGACAGTTTAAACTAATTGATCTATTTTTCACGTAGATAGCTACAGTACATAATGCTTTGAATTATTGAGTATTATACTGTATCTGACACAGTACTAGAGCGCAGTGTCTGAACTGATCTCAGATCAGTGTTGAGCGTCGCTCGGATCTCGCGGCTCTACTACACTGACTGACTCCATTTTGTGTGGAAGGGATTGTTCGCACACGCAGTCTTTCAGAGGAGAAACATTAGCCAGAGGTATGTACCTGAGACAGGGCATCTAAACACTTGTCTGAATTCGGCTTTTAAGGGTTGTGTTGTTTAACCGATTGTTTTGTGTAACGATTCACCAGTTAATGAGCTCTCTGGATGTGGATTGTGGTTCTTGAAGGCCCTCTAGCCTTCGTCGGTGTTTGACGCTTGCATAAAAACACAGCATCGTGATATTACGATTTTTTTAACCTTGTTTGTGTTCGTTTTAAAGAAGATGAGCGGTTGTCGTATTTTCATCGGTCGATTAAACCCGTCTGCTCGGGAGAAGGACGTCGAGCGGTTCTTCAAGGGTTATGGAAGAATCAGAGACATTGACCTGAAAAGAGGCTTCGGATTTGTGGTACGTTTTGCCTTTCGTGAACAATTTCATAAAAATTCAGATATTGCAACAGCGTCTGTTTGTGTTGCATTGTAATTATAGTGACTTAAGCTCTTGTGATGTGTGCGTGTAGGTGTCCAACCTCAGTAATATATATTAATAGCACATGTGCTGTGTTTCAAAACCTAACGTTAGTCTACAATGAATGGACACAAGCTCTTCTGGTTTTGAGACAGCCACGTAATTACGTGTTCATAATTTCAGGTTGTTAGTATATAACGTTACTTGTTATTTTAATACTATATTTTCAAATTCACAACCATTCAAAAGTTTTGGGGAACCCAAAAGCTGCATTTATTTGATCTGATCAGAATTACAGTAAAAACAGGAATGTTGTGAAATTTTTAAAATATCTATTTTAACATTTTTTTAATGGTAATTTATTCCTGTGATGGCAAAACTTACTTTTCAGCAGCCATTACTCCAGTCTTAAGTGTCTCAAGATCCTTTCAGAAATCAGTGACGTCATCTTTGCTGTTACTTTTAATCAATTTAACACGTCCTTGCTGAATAAAAAGTATTAATTTCTTACTGACCCCAACCTTTTGAACGGTCATGTATGTAATATTGTCAAATGAAATTGTAGACTAAGTTTGCAACAACCAACTGAGCAATTAACAAATGTAAACTATAAGGGGTTCTTGTATTAATTGGACAAGAAATAAACTAAAGCTCAAGAATTGAGCCTAAGAATGAAGTGCCTATTTTTTTCAGGAATTTGATGACCCAAGAGATGCAGAAGATGCTGTTTATGAGCTTGATGGGAAAGAGCTCTGCAATGAGAGGTACAATTAAATTCAGTGCCTATTTTTATAGTTGTTTTCACAACACATTGTTACATATTAGGGACTTGAGACTTAGCGGATACATGTATGATTACTTTTTTCCTGCAGAGTAACCATTGAACATGCCCGTGTCCGCCTGCGTGGGGGCCGAGGTGGTCGTGGTGGCGGTGGTGGAGGTAGTGGTGGCGGTGGAGGACGTTTCCCTGGTCGGTATAGCCGTGGCTCCCAGGACAGCCGGAGGTAGGGGTCAATCTTTATTAAATACACTTTTCTCATGTGCTTTTTTATTATTGCACATTAACATTATAACGTTATGTCTAGGGTTGAGTATCGGTTGGGTTTTAGCGGATACCAGTACCTACTCTGTATTTTTTTAAACGGTTCCGGTGCTTAAACGGTTCTTGAACCCAGGGAACTACACTAACATTTTCCACTGGTGGCACTTGCGCTACTAACTTTTTCAGTTACTAGCGCAAAACATGATTTGGTCGCACAAATTATTTATATAGTAAGCCGCTCTGGATAATAATGACCAATAGTGAAACTGTATTGCATACAGATGTGCTTTTTATTTTACTCTCCATCTTTTAAAACACATGCCTTCTTGTTTTCTTTAAAAATGGTTGGGATAGATTTACTGCAATAGAAAATACAGTAGCCTACACAATAAAGTGCTAAATTAATTTCTTTTGGATTTCACCATGCTATGGTTGGCACAGATGGGCAGACTTCTGAACTCTTAAGGAAAAGTAAAATAAATATAATATGTCATTGTGAAGCTTCAATGATTCGTGTTTGAATTGTTTTGACGCAGTTACAAATTTGGACAGTTCTGCAATTGAAGGCCCACAGAATTTACAGTAGGGCTGCACGATATTGGTAAAAAAATGACATTGCGATATTTGATTTTTCTGCGATATATATTGCGATATAAAAACAATTTCACCAGATGACTTGAATAGCTCTACTTGGAAAGAATGAATCATTCTAGAATGACTCTTGAGTTCAGTGTTGGACAGATCAGTTGTTATTTTAACCATTCATTAAAGTGAATCGGTTCAAAGGAGTCAGTTCGCGAATCGGACGTGTCATTAACGGACCACGGCACACGTTGTGTGATTATCCAGGCAGTTTAGGACATCGCACAAGATTTGTCTCAACACAGAAAACATTTCATCACCAGATAGATTTTTTGTTTTGTTTATTGAAAGAGTGGTTTATGCCATCTGAATGTGTGGAAAGCTTTTCAGAGAAGATGAGGCAACGTTATTTTAGCACAATTCACAACCAGTGGTAGTTCAGAAAAAAAAAACTTCGGTCTTCCGACCGTTTACCATCGTGTATTCTCAAAGATATTCAGTCAACTCAATTCATTATTATGAGCGAGGGAGGGAGAGAGAGCGCGCGCGCGACTGGGGCTTTCACTCTCTCTGCTCGTTCTCTCAGTTAAACAAGCGCGAATCCGCGAAGCCAACTTGATGTGTTGAATGCTCAGAGCGCGTTATAAAACGTATTCTTAAAATACACATTTCTCCGGTACTTACGAAAACGAAACCGCACACACTTTGTCAAAAAAAAAAAAAACTTTTATTCATAGGGCCAAACTGGACAAAATATTAACTTAAATCTTTAAACAATATAAATACAAGTAACATATGGTAATAATAAATAAACAACTATAAAATAAAATTCACATTTACATAATATCAAATAAAACAATATTGTATCAAACAATGTAATAATACTGGAGATTAATAGAGATTACTACCAGTGTAATCTAATCTCGACATGGCTCCAGGTTCCCATGTTTTGTCTGCTTGAACCAGTCATTTAAGTTATCTGGTCGTTGTACTATACGGCAGCGCTTAGCTTGGCGAGTTTGGTGCGTCTTAGCTACGCAGCGTTGAGTGAACCTATGAAAGAGAACGTCTCTGGTTACTGGTGTAACCTATGTTCTCTGAATAGCGAACGAGACGCTGCGTTCACTGCTGACAAGCTTCCTTTTTTGGCAGAGAAATCTGCGCGCGTCAAATATAATATGACGACGTAAGAGCGTCAAGGCACTGACCGTGCCATCAGCCATTGAATTGGCGTGATTCTATATGGGCTTCAGACAATCGGCACACACAGAGTGCGTTCTGACGCATTTTACATGTGAAATGCAGCCAAACCTTGCAGCGTTTTGTCTTCGGCATTTTCATTAATCCCCTCGCAATCAGCAGACATCCCAAGTCTCCCGGAAGTTCCGGGAATCTCCCGCATTTGGATAACGGCTCCATGATGCCCACAACTTAAAATCTCCCGGAATCTAGAGCGAGCGAGCTAGAGCACGAATGCGAGACTGCTCCAAACCGCATAGCGCGTGCACGTCGGAGAGGGAGAGAGCGAGAGACCTTGCGTGTGCGCCTCATGAAGCGCATGTAAGACAGAGTCAGGCACCGAAATTTTCGTTCTTATTCGGTCTCGTTACTACCATTTACGTCAGGACTGGTTCTCTATTGGCACCGCGTTTCGGTACCCAACCCTAGTTATATCTGGGTTGAGTTCCTTTTTTGTTTTAAAGAAATCAATATTTTTATGTCGAAAATATGCATTACATTGATTAAAATTGACAGTAAAGTCATATTTGCACAGGTGAGGTTGTATAAACACTATTTTTAGTGTTGTATAGAAATCAACTCAATAACTCTTAACTGTTTCACCTGTCAGGAACCCTCCACCGATGCGCACTGAGAATCGTCTCATCGTGGAGAATTTGTCGTCAAGAGTCAGCTGGCAGGTGAGCATTCATCAATTTCCTGTCATGTTTTGGGGAGTCAGTTGATTTCCCAAACACTGCAAATAACACAAAAAAAAGGAATCCTTCATAGATAATTAGAATATGTAGAGTTAAATTGATTTATTACCCAATTAAATGTAAATCAATGGCAGAAGTTGTCATTCTGAGATTACTTTCAAATTCAAGGTCATATAATACTGAGGAAACAGTAAGGTTAAGTCACTTTGCCTCTGTTTTAACCAATTGTTCACCCCTCTATTTGCCAGCCTGACTGTTGTGTCGTATGGAAGAGCTCGCTAATGGTGGAGTTAACCCCTACAGGGTCCCTCTCTCTGGTTAAGCCACTCCCATTGTGTCCCACGCCTAGTTGACCTCCGCCGATCGCACGAGAGCTCTCTGAGAGTGATGCCCTCTCGCTCTAGACGCAGCGGCTCCCGCTACAAAGCGCGGTTTGTGACGGTGCCGAGCTGAAAGAGAGAGAGAGAGACAGAGATTGAAATCGAGAGAGAGAGGGGCAGAAAGAGAGCGTGTGAAAGAGAGAAAGAGAGCGAATCTCTGGCTTACGCAGTCAATCGAGGGGTTCGGTAATTTGAGAGGCTTCGATCGGTATACTCACCCACCCTGCTCTCTGGTGGTCCCACACACGTGGCAGAGGATAAAACAGCCCGATGGGTACGTTCCCAGGTATTAGTCTATAATCTCTTCCTCGCTGTTTTCGCTCGGTGCCCTTGAGGGGACGGCACAAATAGGGTACGATCGATGGAGGGAGGCCTAGTGCACTTCCACACTGTATGCACTTGTGTTTTGGTAAGAATGCATTTGCCATGTAAATGTACATTTTACTAAATGTGGGGCCCTTTTTTTACGAGCCGCTCCACATAGTTGCTCCGCTAGTCTTGAATGTTGTAGTACAGGGGTCCGGGAATGTCACAGCATTGCAAGCCAAAATATCCATGGTCAACATTGTCCCCTTGATTACTATGCCACCACTTTTCTAGTGCTCGTTAATTTTGGCGTTAAGACACAGAACTCTTTGTGTTTGGACATTTCAGAAGCCATTGTAAGCATCACAAAGCTTTAAATAGGGGGCTGAAAGAACATTAAAGAAGGCTGATTGACTGTTTGGCTTCCCTATTTGTCTCAGCATTGCAAGCCAAAATTTCCCCGGTCAACCTTGTTCCCTTGATTACTACGCTACCACTTTTCATTCCCAGTACTCATTAATTTTGGCGATGTGTAAACACAAAGTCTTTTGTGTCTCAATGTTTGCGCATTTCACAAAGCTTTAAGTAGAAAGTGGCCGCTTGGCCTTGCTTTTTGTTGGTTTCAAATCTATCCGTGTGCTGCAATTTTCTTCCTTTCAGCTTCATTTTAATGTTTATATGTTGCATATTGAACATGGTCCAGGCTTGAGCAAGATCTGAGAAGTTCTCGGGCCCCAACTTTGATAGTTAATTTACCCTGATACTTCATAAAACGTGTAAATTGTGCTCATCTAAGTTACCTAGCTAACACAAAAGGCTGCTGTACTGTGTGTAGGATTTAAAGGATTTCATGAGACAAGCTGGAGAGGTTACTTTTGCAGATGCCCATCGGCCAAAGCTTAATGAAGGGTGAGCTGGCTATTTTTTTTTCCTGTTACTCTCCCAGTCTTTTTTTTTTTCATGGAATTCAATGAATTACTGTAACTGTAGATGTATGTAATGTTAAATGGTTGAATATCACAATGAAGACAAATCATGGATTGAATCTAAATTGATATTGCATTACTTTTTAAACGTTTTATGTTATACCTTTATCTTTCTACAGTGTGGTTGAGTTTGCCAGCCATAATGATCTAAAAAATGCCATGGAGAAGTTGTCTGGGAAAGAGATCAATGGAAGGAAAATCAAACTTGTTGAGGCGTCCAGGAAAAAGTGAGTTATTCTTGTTTTAGCATGTAATACGGTAATGATGTTTCCAATATAAAAATGAATATAAAAAAATAAACAATTATGTATAAAACTAAAATAAATATAAGATTTTCATAATTGCTAAAATTATTTTGTTATTACTAAGATTTGTTCAATATCATTCAAAAGTTTGGTGTCAATAATTATTTTTATATATGTATATATATGTGTGTGTGTGTGTGTGTGTGTGTGTGTGTGTGTGTGTGTGTGTGTGTGTGTAGAGAGAGAGAAATTAATGTTTGTTTGTTTTTACCAAAGATGCATGGAATTGTTAAAAATTAGCAGTAAAGACATTTGTTACAAAAGATTTCTATTTCAAATAAATGCTCTTCTTTTGAACGTCAAAGAAACATCAAAAAATGTATCATGGCTTACAGAAAAACAGTGATTATAAGAAGAAATGTTTCTTAAAGCACCAAATGCTGACTTGTGACACTGAAGACTGGAGTAATGGTTGCTGAAACTTCAGCTTTGCCATAACAGGGATAAATAAAATGTTGTATTTGTATTTTTGATTAACTAAATGGAGCATTTGGGTAGAAATAGAGATACAAATATATATATATATATATATTTTTTTTTTTAATCTCACCAACTCTTGAACAATAGTGTGTAGATAGATTAATTAATTGATTTTTCTCTTGCTTTCTCTTGTCCTGTAGGTCCAGAACTCGGTCTCGCTCAAATAGCTCATCTCGATCTCGTTCTCGTTCACGAGGGCGTTCCGCATCACGTTCTCGTAGCCGCTCCCGTTCCCACAGCCCCAAATCACATAACCACTCAAGAAGTCGGTCCCGTTCAGCCAGTCCCTCTCCTGTGCGGCCCAAGGAAGCAGCGCGTGCTGAATCCGCATCCCCGCCGACCCCAGTGCAGCGCCCCCCACCGTCTCGTTCCCCGTCCACTGACAGCCGTCATTAGATGCTGCTGCTGCTGCTGCACTGGCTGATGAAGTTTATCGCAGCAATATTGTCCCACCTTGGGTCAATTTAGGCCTCTCTCCATGCCAGTGTTTTCACACTCTGTTGCGAATTTAAAGGTATTTGACAGGAGAGTCCATTTAAATCAGGACTATACAGCTATTTTTTGGTGGGGGAGTTTTTAAGTTCATGTCTCAAATGTTTTTTTGTGATTATTTTTCCACTACATACAGAGTGAGGTTTGATTTCTGTCGAGATTCTTTAATTGTATAAACATATTTATGGACAAACCAGTAAATATGATTGTTTTCAGTAAGTTTGATCTTTTGTTGTGTTCTGAAGATTTGTAATAAGGGTTTTATGAATAATGCAAATTGTTTATGTAGATGCTTGAATTGTAATGAAAGAAGTCAAAGAATTATCTGAGTTCCCTTCACGCTGCATGAATAAAGAGATCTTGTTACACATTTGTGAATCCCTGTTTTATATACAAGCCTGTTCATATGTACCCATTTGATTTCTCATTGTGTATACACATTTTAATGTTGCATTTGTTCGAACGAATAAATTTAGCTTTTTTTTGCCATGCATTTTCTCATTCTTTTTTTTCACAAAAGAGGATGAGATTTTCATATGCCATATGTTCGATGTATTGTAAACTGTTGCATGAGTTTGAGTATTTTTTTCAGATCATGTTGAATCAATGTCTGGATATGTTTTTCATTCATTTGGAATATGGGTCACCTTTCTGTACCATGATATAAATATTAATCAAATGTTTTTGAACGTTTATAAAGTTTGTGTAGCACTGTAAAAAAAAAATTATAATAATAAATTCCCCAAAAAGCTGTTAGTAAGGGGGTCAGTCATTCATCTGAAAGCTCAAAAACATTACACGTTAGACATAAATATTGTTTATTAAAAAAAATTAGCTCTATAGTACACATTTATTGTTAACATGGAGGTATTATTGCAAGTTGCAACTTTGTTTAAAAATTCATACTTGAAAGGTGTTTAAAAAAGTTAAGCATCAGACTCCTTCAAGATGTCATTTGTTCTCTGCATATTTTGTTTTGTCTTAGATATATTGAATAGAATTATTAACTGCCTATGGTGATATTCAAATAAAAAATATGGCACCTGTTTCAAGGCAGCTGAAAAAGCAGTCACGTTTGTGCTGTTGTGCAACCACATACAATTGGACACTTTGAAGAAACTTTTAAGGCTCATGCTGTTTTGGAAGAAGAAAAAATGTGTACTTTCTACTCCTTGGTTTGTCTTTCATTCTTTCTTAGCCCCGGCACCCACTGTACTTTGGCCTCAAATTCCTTGTCTTTTTTTCTTTCAACCTTTTTAAACTCTATGGGATCCCGTTAGTGTCTATTAGTTTCTTCAGCTGCTCTTGCCACTGTTGTGTACACTTTTGTTTTGTGTAAAAAAGAGAAATTGTTAATTTTAAGAGTTAGTCTAATACTTATTTTTTTAGGATTTGTAATTTTTTGTCTTTAGATAAAATAAATAAAAAGACTGACAGATTGGAAGGTAGTTCGAATTACCATCCATGACAACTGAAATGTAATTCTGTAAGTTCATAAAATTGATGTACCTTTTGGGGTGGTAAAGATAAAGTCTGCGCTCATTCTTGTGGTGCTAAACAGTGTTTTCCTGCAGTTCCAGAGTTACTGATCTCCGTACTACCAGACATGGGCAGTATTTCAAATTCAATTAAATGTATTTTAAATAAGTATTTAATTACTTTAGTGTATTTTGTAATTTTTATTTTGCAGGTGTGGAAAAAATAAAATGTAGTTTGTAACAAAATATTTTGAGGGAGTGTATTTAGAGTATTTCAAATACTTAAATGATTTTGCCATATTTTCGGTCTGATGTTGGCAATGGCAATGTCCAGGTTAGATGCACAAAAATCACGTGACACCCTATAGACCGGGCTCCCTCCAAGAAGTGAATGAGTGTTGAACTTAAAAACGGCATTAAGGTAAAGTGTTTTGTGAAAAATATACAGTCTACACACACACACACACACACATTGCACACTGAATGGCATTATATAGAAAATAATTGTGCCTTATGAGATCAATGCACTGTCTTGTCATTCATAAAGGACATCATAGGCCCTGTTACCTATTATGAAACAGCGTGTCTGTTGTAACTCCACTGAAATCTCCATGCTAAGCAAGCGTTCACAATATAACATCCATCTGCATTTTTTACACGTTTTTAAACGTATTACATATGAGAAATATTGATATTGATTTTGTATAAAATAATCATCAATCCTATTGTTTTTCAGTAATTGCGCACGCAGTGCGATTCTACTATGGAAAAGGCATACGCGGTCAGGGCAGTTAGAGTCTTGTGTGTAAAACAAACCCACACATATTATGATTAATATGATTAATCATAATTATGATTAAAATGGAATTTTGATTTTGTGACGAAAATTCTCGGTCTGTTATGTTTACACAAAAATCACTGCAAAAGATGCTTTCCAACAGGGTTTATCGTAGTTTTTGTCCAACTCCATTGACTTGTATTGGATGTTCTGTGAGGTACGGTATTACTCCGCCACCGAACGGAAATGGTGTTGTTTGTATTCTTTCTGTAGTCTGCCAGTCACTGTATCGTAGGCTACGCTATCCAAACATTGGCAAAGGTGCATTATCGCCACCAACTGGGCTGGAGGGCATTTGTCAAAATTTCAATCTTAAACGTTCTATTTCATCAGAAACGATCTTAAAACAGGGCTTTAAGTGTAAAATACCGAACTTGTCCTTTAAGGCACGAGTTGAGTAACAGTGATAATGGCTACGTAGCCTACATCAAACACGCTTTGCTATTAAGGGCAGCCTGCCACACCATTGATGTGAACTTAGCTACATGCCATTTACGTCAGAGGGAGCTATTTCAGGCCCTGTAGAGATTTAGTGAAATGCCCATACTTTTTTATTTTGCTACTTCGCCATTTTGAATTTACACATTTCTCATATTTGTGACCCTGGATGACAAAACCAGTCTTTGGGTCATTTTTTTTAAAATTGAGATTTATACATCACATGCAAGCTGAATAAATAAGCTTTCCATTGATGTATGGTTTGTTAGGATAGGACAATATTTGGCCGCGATACAACTATTTGAAAATCTGGAATCTGAGGGTGCAAAAAAATCGAAACATTGAGAAAATCGCCTTTAAAGTTGTGCATTTATGTTCGCGATTGTGCTGCATTCACTAACAAAAATAAATGTTTTGTACATTTACAGTAGGAAATTTATAAAATATCTTCATGGAACATGATCTTTACTTAATATCCTAATGATTTTTGGCATAATTTCTGATTATAATAATATCAGATAATATCCTAATGATTTGCAATTTCTGTAAAGCTGCTTTGAGACAATGTGTACTGTGAAAAGCGCTATACAAATAAATTTGAATTGAATTGAATTGAATTGAATTGAATTGAATTGAATAAAAGAGAAATTTATAATTTTGACCCACACAATGTATTGTTGGCTATTCTCACAAATACAGTATACCCGTGCTACTTAAGACTGGTTTTGTGATCCAGGGTCACATTTGTGTTATTGCTACTAGTTGTGTTATTGACCTTTCAGTAATAAAAAAAAAGACGTAAGATTATTGTGGGATTATTTTTGTATTTTCAAAATACTAATTACTTGTATTTTATTTAAATACATTTTTTACATCAGTATTTTGTATTTTATTTTGTTACATTTCATGAGCCAGTATTTGTATTTTGTAACAAAATAGTTTTTGATGTATTTGTGTCCACCTCTGCGTGCTACGCACTTACAGCTCAGATGTTTATTTTTTTAAATTGGGTTTTGTCTTCAGGTTTGTAATTGCTTTATTTGAGTGAAAATTATATTATTAGCCTTTTAAATATATATTGTAAATAGCCGTGTCACAAATAGATATTAAGGACATGTTTTAAACACAATTTAAATCTTTTGAACTGCATTTAACAATTTAAAATGTGTAATTTTCACTACAATTTAAATAGGTGTGGAAGATGTTTTTATTTAAGATGGCATTATATATATATATATATATATATATATATATAACAGGACAATAAATAGTGGGTTCTTACTGTGAAAATGAACCCACTATATGACAACATATACTGCTATCGGTACACAATTCCTGCACACATAATCTGGATAAAAAGTGCTACTTCTTAAACTTATACTAGAAAAAAAAATACCCCAGTACTAAATTATGAAAAGATCTGTTTTATTAGGGTATGACTATTGTATTATGGCTCTAAAACAATTATTAGTGTTTCAATTAAGACTGGAGGACAGTATAGAACAATTAGGTTCTACAGTCAAATTTATTGTGTATTTTAGAATGTAAACAAAAAGCATTTTAAAACTATTTACGTATAGTTTTAGTTTTATAGTTCTATACTTAGTTTCAATTATGAACTCTTCTATTAACTAAAAAACTGGACTAAAACCGTACAGTATATGGTGATATTTTGTCTTAAAATTGCTTTTTCAGCTTAATAAGCACTATGGAGTCCCCTCAGATGTTACTGTCAGAGAGTCCATTAGTTTCTTCAGCTGGTATTTCCACTGTGTGCACTTGTGCCTCTGTGTAAGAAGAGAAAACAGTTCTTTTTAGAATTTATAATACTTATAATAATTTTAAAATAAGCACTACATCAATCTTTAGGTTAATAAAACAGAACTCTACTACTTTTAATACTTAGATAAAATAAATTGATAAACATTTTTCTCATAAATGTACTTTCATAACAAGTTTAATGGACTTCATGTACCTTTTTGGGATGGACTCAGCTTCTGAATGCATCTGAACAGTACTATGAAAAAAAGAACCTCGACTATCTGGAACACAACGTAGAGGACGGGAAAGAAATACAGCTGACCAATGAGCTCAGCAGGGAAGGCCAGCTTCAGGATTGTGGAACACAGTTGGATGTTCTGACAACCTACCTCCAAAGAAACAGTACGTCTGTCACTGAGAACACAAGGACACAAATGAGCATCACACTTGTGAAAAATGCACTGTGACTGAACAATAAATCAATTGGTTGACTATCTTGAGAACGGATTTCCACCATGGCCAGATACAATACAATTACATATTCCGGTGGACATACATACGGTGCATTCATCCTGAACAGAGTGGACAGGATATATCCACATGTGAATCCAACCAATGGCATCAATGCAGCTGTGGCTATAAGTTGAGGAGATAGCACTGTGAAGAGTTTTCCTCCATCAGATATACCAGCAAGAACACCAATGACAACACAGGAGATCACCATCACCGTCAACCCAACCTACACGCCAACAGGGAATAAAACAGGAACATAGTTGAAGAATATGCTTATAATTCATATAATTTGTCTGTTATGCTGATGGCATGTAGCCAGAGGATTCATCCTTTACAATACAACAGATTGTGTGGTCGAGCAGCATAGAATGTTGATAAAGGGATCTTGATTTTTCACAACATGTAAGTTTTACCATAATTACAAGATAAGAAGTCAGAGCTTTAAAAAAGAAATCTGAGTTTACAAATTGTAATTACTAGTGCAAAGTGCCCGTGCAAAATCAGTTTTTGTGTGTGTTTTTAGTAATTGTTGGTTTGGTGTGTTTGAGTGCTCATTGTTACAATTAAACAGCAAAAGCAGGTGACATTTTTATTTGTGCATGGTAGAAAGCAATTACTGATACTGACATAATGACATAGCCTACAATAAATATGGAAAATTGAACTACACGATTCAGGGAGCAGCTACATAGTGAACTCGGAAAAAACGCTTTGTGAATAATATAATACAAATGATGGCCGTGAATGAAATATAATATTCAGAAGTAAACAGTGTAGCTGACTTAATTTTTATGTCAGAATCTTTATTTTTAAATCACAACCCTCTAATGTCAGAATGTTTATTTTTAAACCACAACCTTCTAAGTGCTTCTTGTACCGATATATTTAACGATATCTTTTGCGTTTCTAATCCAAACAACCTCAAACTCGGCACTGCACTTACTCGTGCCTGTAGCAAGACGTCCTGTCAAGTTTGAAACCCATCGGACTAACGGTTCGAGAGATATGCCATTAACAGACACACACAGACAGAGAGACGTTCCTGTAATTTATAGATAGATCAGTCCTGTGAGGGTTATAAACACTTGGTAGCCATAGGTTGGAATCTCATCATAACTGTAATTCTGCATATTTCTGTGTTTCCATGTTCAAGTCTGTTTGTGTGGGGGATTTTTTCAAGTAATGCTCAAATGGATCAAATGGGTGGAGCTTGACCTAAAGTAGGATTAGGGTTAAGGTTAGGGTTAGAGGATGTGGTACTCACTTAAGAGCCAAGTTATGTCAAGCTCCCAGTCTCTGGACATAATGGGTGAAGCTTAACTATATAGTCCAGAGGCAGCCTTTTTCAGATTTCAGCGTAAAGGAATCATTCACTCTAAACACCACTATGCTGCTGGGAGATGCACAATGGTTTTGTTTTTGCTTTGTTTAGAACTATTTACATAGCAAAAAACACAGTTAAGAATGATAACTATTATGATAAATATATTAGCATCCACACCATGCTAATATATATATACATACAAACGTTCTGTTTATTTTAAGCATGCACTGCAGTTATGTCGTCTTCCGCTTTAAAGGCTCAGGGTCTTTAAAGCAGCATGATTCTGATTGGCTTTCAATGTTTTTCGGCTGGGAAAAAATTGCTCTGAATGTAATTCTGTGCCGTTGTCATTAGAGTTGTGTTCTGGTGCATAGAATTAGAACGATTATTAAAACTTTATAGTTCCCTTTCAATAACAGTCCCTCCACATGGTGTCATCCTATAACACTATGGGGAAACACCTTTCTCCTAGAAATACTGAATCCTGATTGGAATAACCCCTTGCATCTCATTAGCCAATAGCATTCCAGCATGCAAATTAGGGGAGGGAACGGCTCCTTTTCAATGCAGCGCTGAATTACGTTTCCTCACCGCACAAAATGGATTACACATCGCTGATCCCCTTGAGCGTTCCGGTGGACCGTAGATAGCTATTAAAACCTGTTCTATCTGTGCGGGACCCACCAAGCTCCCCGACAGACATGAGTTGTGCATTTTCTGCCTGGGAGGAATCCACCAATAAGAGTTCTTTAACGCGATCTCACAACCAATTCGTACGAATTCGTACAGTTAAAAGGTAAAAAGTAAAAAAAGGTGGCTATTGTGGCTGTGGCGAGGGACCGCCGAGGGACGTGAGAGAACGGCGCGAGGCCGGTGGTGCGATTGCTAATGAGCAACACCTGTGAAGCACACCGGTCTCGCATCTCTCACGTCCCTCGCCACAGTGGCTAATAGAGGATTTGTCTAAACCCCAGGGGTCAGGGGTAGGTCATTCATACAAATTCATACAAATTGGGCAACTCGTAAAATATGTAAGATTTGTCAAAAATCATACAGATTTGTACGAGTGAGGTCGTATGAATTTGTACAAATTAGCCACCTCGTAAAATTTGTATGAATTGCCTTGAGATCGGGTTGGGTTCTTACTGCCCTCACTGCGATGTCATGAGCGACAGGACTATCCGGATTCGGATAGCCCTCACGTAGAAAGAGTATCTGGCCTCCAACCTGCTGCACCTCCCATTGGCTGCTCCTCCTGAGCCACAGAGACAGAAGCAGCAGCACCCCTAATTGAAGCACAATGTGTTCAATGATGAGTTTGCGCCGGCTCAGTGCCCTTGTGTCTTCTATAGTGTAATAAAATGCGTATATATATTCACCCACAAAGTGCATTAGTATCAGAGCTCCTCCTTCAGCTCTTCCTCACTCTCATATTGACCAATGGACTGGACTACATCTGTGGAAATATGTCTACTCAGAAGTTATGGCACTGGTAAATTGTGTCTTTTACACAAGACTACTCGGATACCCTCCATGCTCAAGTATACAGATGCTACAACAGCTGATCACCGTTATATTCATATCCAACCCGGTCCATCAAGACCAGGAAGGACCTCTTTCAAGCAAATGGCTTAATCTGGCATTCCAATCAAGAATTGTGGAATCTGCACATGTGGCCACTCGGCAGAGCCAACCAGCCTTAGCTACTCTGCCTCAGCACGTGCTGAATATGATTACTGAAGCAAGGGCCCCTTCTACAAGGCGCCTCTACGCTCATTAATGGAGAGATTGAGCGCTAGGGCAGCTCAAGGGAGGAGAATTGCTCAATTCCAGTCATTCTGTCCTTCTTGCAAGAGCGCTTAGAGTGGCAGCACACCTCTACGCTAAAAGTATATGCTGCTGCTTTGTTATCGTTTTACAGCGAGGTTAACTGCCAGTCGTGGCAGGAATGACCCGGTGGTCAAGTTTCTAAAAGGCGCAAGACAGCCACGGTGTTTCAAATAGTTCCACTACTACGTTTGTCAAAAGGTGGTGCTGGTGCTACCACCGCTTAGCCAAACCATTTACACTGAACCCCTGAAATGCTGATCCGCTAGTCTTCACTGCTGTGTGTTAACACTAGAGGCATACTGTTGCGAGACATAAGATGCTATGCAACTTGTTATGATAGTTGTATCTTATGCAGTATTTCTACTGAGACATTGTGCTTAGGCACAATGCTGAGCATTTGTTCACAGTAATACGGCATGATTGGACTACATTGCCCATAGCGTCATTGAATGACGCAACGTTGAGAGACCAATATTGAAAGGGAATGTCCCCAGTTACTACCGTAACCTTGGTTCCCTGAAATGAGGGAACGAGATGTTGCATTCATGCAGTGTTACTTATGCTCAGGGATTTTTGTGAGTGCTATATTAAGTAGATACTGAGGAAATGTCGTTCCCGCCACTAAAGCCCAATTTATACTTCTGCATAGAACTTACTGCGTAGCTATGTCGTAGGCTGTGTGTAGTGCGCGTACCCTTCGGTGTACCCTGACCTGCACCTTTCCAAAAATTTAACAACGCATCAATTCTATGTGGATGCAAGTGCAGTGATTGGTCTTTTAGAACCCCTCCCTCGGGTTTCACATGCTCCCTCTGCATGTGTGATTGCGCGTCAACGCGGACAATGATGCAGAAGTATAAATGAAAACCAACACGTAGTCTATAGCATAGAGACTCCGGGGTAGGTCTGACACAGAAGTATAAATCACCCTTAACTTGTGTGCTTGAATCCCATTGGGGTGCAAATCAGGCAACAGTATTTCTAGGAGAGAGGCGATCCCCCTTAGTGCCATGGAAGGACGCAACATATCATTCCCTCTTTTCAGGGAAGCGAGGTTATAGAGGTGTTATCGTTCTAGTTATCCTTGGTGCAAATGGGTCTTAAATTATTTTATTTCTGTAATACTCCACGGGATAAGGAATTTCATGTGATCAAGGACAAAAGATTTCCCCACATAATGTTAGCTTCTTGTTTGTTCAACTGTTGAATACAAGCAGTTTCACTGTCATGCTTCAGGTCCGGTAGCTTCCAAATAGAACGAGACCGCACGTATCATACATAACACAAACAATACTGAAGGTCATACATAGATTTTATCAACTAAATGAAGACAGCTGTGCTCGTTAAATGAATCTCCATGACAACATATATGGCGGGACACTAGAACCAAGGAAACACAGGAAACAGGTAACTGAGGAATACAAAATAAAAGTCTATAAAAATAATTTAAACTAACTGAACATAACTGTTACAGTCAAACTTAATTAATGTGTGTTGACAGACCATTGATCTGGGGAACATAGGACCCATTTTGATGTGTTCATTATGTGCCATATATTAATCTGGGGAACACAGAGCCCTGCAACATAGGAATAACCCCATCATGGTGCTGTTTTCCAGATTAGCATGGCAGTTATTCGGCCGTAGGAACAATACAAGTGTGTGCACTGTCAATACAGCACAATTTTTTGTTTCATTTCGGCTTATTACAATCTAGAAATTGTTAAAGTATCCATGCATGAATTAGCACACACCTTCAAGATGATCTTAGAATACTGGGGCACTCTGTAGTTGATCAGGACCCCAATACCGCAGGGCACCAGGATCATAATCAGGGCAACAGTGATGCCAGTGAAAGGAACATACTGCACCAGGTTTGAGAAACCCTGGCTGTACAGGTAGAGCAGGAGGGGCATCATACCCAATCCCAGTGCTGTGGAGCACGTAGTCATCACAACACTGAGAGAGAGGGAAAATAGTTAAATTAAGAAATAAGAAGATACTTTGTGCAACATATGCTGTCTTCCTTATTGACAGACAAACTTCTATATTTTTCTCTAAAAACTAGCTCTAAAAACTACAGAATACAATTCTTGTAACTTAGATAATATATTGCATGTAACTTTTGGCCCTCTTGCGGTTTAAAAACATGACTGCATGCATTTTTCAGAAGATTTTTTTCGGTGGTGCTTCGGCTCTGCGTGACTGTGCGGATGAATATGGTTTTACGGCACCTGCAAACACATGGAAATCCAAAAATTATGTCATCTGAGCATGTAGGTGGAATATTTTATGGTTTTCTTTTGCATAAAATTTCTAATTGGAAACAGTGCTATTTTTAAATTAATGATGTTCACTTATTCTTGAGTTAAGGGACAAAACATTTTTTAGCTGTTAGTTTTTTTTTTGATAATACTTTTTCAAGAACAAGGCCAATATATCGAAACTTTCATTTTTGGTACTTGTTGATACCAATACATGTATTTTCATTGCATTTGTAATTTTTAAATATATAAACCAAAAGAAAATGAACAATATTCATTGGTTTAAATTATTTAGCAAATATATTTTTCCTTCAGTTTTTTTCAAGCTTAATTATGTCTGTTAAAATGTATTGTATCTTCTGTTACTTTCATTGCTCTATCATATTTTATCTTTTATTTAATAGCACAGCGTATATTTAGATCTGCTTTAACAGGGCTCAATACTAAGGATTTTTTTTATACTGGCCCGGTTGGGTCAGTGGTTCAAATGTTTAGATACCAGTAAAATATCACAGTTAAATTATAATTTTGATTCTACAGCAGAAACTAGTAGCCTAATTAATGTCAATTTAAAACATTATTAAATTCAACTAAAAAGTTAGTAATAAAATCAGAACAAATAATCCAATTCCAATTATAGTACAAATAAATTTGATATATCAAAGATACAAATAAAATAAACAGTGCTTTTCAGGTAGCTTTAACAGTAGTTTTCAGGTAACGCTGCATAGTCTTCACTGTACAAATTAAATATAGATGAATTGTTATTAAAATTTAGATAGTCAATTTATTCAGTAAGAGCATTGATTTCTTTGTCCTTTGTTGTTTAATTAACTTTAAAAACACAGCAGTGTGTTTATTAAGTTGCTGTCCCTTTAAATCAGATCAAATATAGCTACTGTTACATACATTTTGTCTTAACTGTTTACGTTCATATAAGACATTACCTACTATGTTTACTAGGATACTCGCCAGGATGGGTGTTTTTACATAATTTTGGGTAAATTCGTCACTTCAAGCGCAAGAAGACGCGAAAGATAATTCATTTCAGTATTCAAGCGCTGTCTAAGACGCGGGTTTCTACGTGCGCTTCAGATATTTGTGATATTTGTGATATTTATCATTTAACGTTGGTAATATGTGCCTTGTTTTACTTTATTTGCTATTGACATATATGACCAAACTACAAACTTTTTTCTGTGAAAAAAAGGATTCGCTCGTCAAGCTGGCGAAAGACCTTCTCTGATATATCCAGTCTGCTCTCTGTTTGCTTTGTTGTCGTTGCTTATTCGTCACAAGCACCGTACTGTACACTGTGTTGTGGCTATTGGTTGTTGGTATCGGATCATTTTAATGAGTAGACTACTAGTACACGAACGCAGTATCGGGCCAATGCAGATACTGGTATCGGTGCATCCCTAGCAACTACAATCTACAATATCTAGGATTTTCATTAATGTTTACATTTACATTTAGTCATTTAGCAGACGCTTTTATCCAAAGCGACTTACATTTGAGGATTAAACCAAAGCAAAGCAAATGATTTTTCATTAATGTTATTAAAGTAGCTATGACTACCATATTATATATTATATATACAACTATATATGTAATAATTGCAAAGAGATGTTTTATGCAATAAATGAAAGCTCTGTTAGTATGAAATATATATAATTAGAAACTTTATTGAGAAAACCATTGGAGGAATAGCAGCAGCAGATCAGTAACAAAAACATCCTGTTTTGCATCCTGAATTTGAAATAAAACTCAAATTCCAAGTACCACAAGGAACACTAACACACACTCAGTCACAAGTTGATACCAAAGGGTTTGAAAACATTTAGGATCCAAAAGCATATGAATGTTATTCCTGCAAGAAAAATAAATGTTAGTTATGATGATTAATTAAAAAATCTGCCCTGCTCTGCTGGATCCCTGCAGCCCTTCGTCATCCCAGAAAACGCCTTGCTGCAACGTAAAAACTCAGATTGTGCAATCACCAGCCCTTCGCTCCACCTAATCCCTTTGGCTCTGTTTGGCTCCTCCCACCTAGGGCTTTGCCAGACACCCTCAACCTTGTGGCTCCACCAGTTCCCTCATCCCACCGGCTCCCCCTTGGTCAGTCATCACTCTACTTCCGCCGTGGACTTGCGAGCCTTGTCAGCCTTGTCATGGCTACAGCGGGTTCCTCCTTCCCTCTGTCCTCTGTCACACCGGCTCCGCCTTAGTCCTCGGGCACTCTGGCTCTGCCTCAGACGCTCTTCGCCGCAGATTCGCCTAGGTCTCCAGTGCCAGTGATGTCGCTCAGTACCATTGTCTCTCCGTCTGCACTCTAGGATTAGTCGGTCGTTCCCCGGATGTCGTTGGCCATAGCAAAATCTTAGCTCCTCCCTCCCTCGACTGCGCCGTGGGGTGTCGTCATGCACTGCCGAGCTCTGGGTCTGCTGTATGGCGCGTACTCCGTGCCAAAATCAAACATCTGAACGACCGACCGACCAATTGAACGTCTATCCAAACGTCTATCAGAACATCTTGTACTTTTGAGCGTCTAACCGAGCGGGTGACCCATGTGACGACCTGACGTGACGTGAGCGTCTTGAAATTAGCAGTTTTTTAACCATACAAGTGTCCAAGCCTATGTATAAAGACTATAAACGGACATGAAAGGCAATACATATAAATATTGTACCCCTTAAACAACACTAAAACATTTTTCCTGAATCCTGTGCTTGTGAGGCTGTGTTTTACTTTCAAAGAGCAGAAATACTGTAGACTTGCCTATACAGAAGACATTCAATGGTCTTAATTTGACCAATATAATCATTTTAACTAGTTTTTATTGTTAATTTTATTGCCCAATGTACAATGTTCTCACAATTCATAAAAAAACACTCCAAATTAATAAATGTACAGCCAATTATGTTGTTTTTTACTTTTTGCAATAATCTTTAAAAAACAGATCCATAAGGTTTGCATAAATATATATTAGATTTATATCTTTGGAAATATATACACACACCACACACACCACACACACACACACACACACACACACACACACACACACACACACACACACACAAAAAAAAAGGCTACTACAATTTATTGTAATATGAAATATTGTTACTGAAAGTTTTACATAGTATAATTAAAATTAATTTACTTTTACAAGAAATGTTACAAGTCCAAAAAAGTCTATACTGTCATGATGCTCTTCAGTCATCTTTGACAAAACAAATTTTATGTTTTGAATTTTAAAATGAACAATAATACACAAATGAACTGGTAGGGCTACTACCATACAGCATAATTGAGTCAGAAGACTGAAATAAAAGGTTGAAATGAGATCAGATCCAGATGGATTAAGCTGTGATAAAAGATTTGCTGTTTCTTGTTTCTGCTTTCTCTGTATTCAGGTTTGACTGTAGTAATAATAATGCAGAAACGTGTACACTTCTAATCAAAATATGTTACTATTTTTTTTATTGACTCTTGTGTGTATGATCTGAAAGAATTGTTTGATTTTGAGTACAGCAATTGTTTGACTTTTTGAGAAGAGTCAATGGTTTTGTGAGTTTAGTTTGAAAATTTGAATTTGTGTTTATGTTGTGAGAAAATGGGTAAAGGTTTTAAGAAATGCGTCTTAGCAATTGTGAAAACTGTAAAGAAAGGTGTACTGTAACCTTTTTGGCTTTTGGAGTTGGACTACTGTATTTTTACACTATGCAAGTGTTGAATACAGACTTTCATTACGTACAAAAATACTTGCAGTGCATACAGTGTACAATTTATTCACCTTACTACTGTAAGTTGCAATTACTATAGCCTACTTTTTTTTACATTAAGCTGCAAAATTTATTTATTTTGTTACAATACTTTTTTTCTGTAACTGCATACTTGGGATTCTGTGTTCTCCATTTTTTATGTAGTGTCTAATAAATGATCTGTAGTGTTTATAATATTGAGCTGTGTGTGTGTGTATGAAAGCATTGTTTGATTTTGAGCAGAGATAAAAATGGTTTTGAGTCAAATTTTCAATTTTAACAGAAGAGTCAGTTGTTCTCTGAATGTAGTTTGAAGATTTGAGTTTTGAGAAAGTTGGTGATGATTCCAAGAAATGTGTTTCAGGAAAATTCAGGAAAAATGTAATATAGATTAAAAACATGCATAAAAAATTATACATATTATCAAACAAATAACAAACTACTAAAAAGTGAATCTAATCAAGCATTATCTTTTATTTCAAGAACTTAGAGATCTCAAAACTGACTCAATCTTAATAAAATTACTAAATTATCATAATCTTTGCAAATAAACATCATAAATGTTAAAGGGATAGTTCACCCAAAAATTTTAATTCTGTCAGTAATTACTCACCCTCATGTTGTTCCAGCCCCCTAAGACTTTCGTTCATCTTCAGAACAGAAATTAAGATATGTTTGATTAAATCTGAGAGCTGGATCCCTCCTCCATAGGCTTCTAAGGGATTGAAACTTATTAATGAAAGTTATTAAAGACATCGTTAAAATAGTCCAAGTGACTACCGTGGCTCAATCTTAAGTTTATCAAGCGACGAGAAAACTTTTTGTGCGCCAAAACAAAACAAAAATAACGACTTTATTTCAACTATTAATTTCCTTCTCTGTGGGCCTCTAGTCAGTTCACGTAGTACAATAGCATAGTGCTTCTGTCTATAATGAAACGTTTGAAATTTTGTATTGATTATCTTTGAACTGATTATGAAACTGTAATGATACATTTACTTGACATAATAAATTGTTACATTTGATTATTCTAACGGACTTCGACATTATTTACATTACAGTTAAAAGGAATAGTCAAACGTTCGCGCACATTTAATGATGCACGGATATCATTAAAACCTTTTTCATTTATGGAGTCAGATGAAATAACGAGTTAATACATATGAGAAAATGTATTGCATTTAGTCAAAAATACTTTGCCACGAGAAAAGACAGTAACACGTAAAGAGCTTCCATGCTGGTCGGATGCCGGACCTTGGGCAGATCGAGCGTGAGTTTACAATGTATTATTTCTAAAATGAAATTTCTCTAAACCAAAAAAATATGCAGAGTTTTGTTCCCCTTTCTCCAACCATTGCTTTTGTGACCTAATGAAGGCTCCTCCTGCCTTATTCTTATATCATTTATTTGTCCAACTCCAGTTGTAGAGTGACTAACTCAGCTTGTTCATCTTTATTTGGACATGATTTTGAGGAGAGGGCAGATAATTTTGAAAAAATATTGTCATGAATCTATTGCCATTAAGCTTCCCTGTTTTCGAAAGTATACTTGGCTACCTCAAATTTCAATTTCAATTACTGCAGAATTTATTTTCTGAAAGTGCTTTGTACCAATGACATAAAATAAGATGTGTTTTGTTTTAATATGTTCATATTGCAGCCACACGTTCAAAATGAGGAAAGTACTTTTCAACATCTTTCTCCACGAAAGGGGGAACCAATCGAATGTTTCTAACTGCATCAAACCCAGCTGACTCAACTTTAGGAGAGCTCACTAGAGAAGCATGCAAAATGCATTTGCTTCTCTCTTAGTTCTCTCTCTTCTGCTTTTCTTCTAATTGCAGTCCTTGTAGAGCCAGTTCTCTCAACCTCAACTCAACAGCACTCTATGACATTTGAGATGGTATATTCTTTTGAGCTGCCAGCGGAGGCGCTGACTTGAGGATACCATGCTCTATTAGGATAGTCTTAATAGACTCCTTAATATTCTCTTTTAAACGTTTCTCACTACTGGCAATCTCAATGTCATAGTAACTGGCAAGTGTTAGAAGCTGATCTTTTGAAAGTTGCTCAAGCAACTCCTCTGAAGGTGCACTTAGAAAATCATCAAGTGTTGCCATACTCGATATCTTTCTTACATCTGAACAAAACTGCACCTGCAGCCTTTACAGAAAGTTTCAACATAAAACCAGTGTGCACCATACACACAGCACAAACTGTCCAATATTACAAAAACAGCTAAATTACCAATGCTCTCTCTACCTAATGGCTATCAGAACCATGAGCACAAAAGTAAGACTAACCAACCCATCAAACTACTAATGTAGCACAGAACATTCCCCAAACAAATACCACTACCAAAATGGAACTTGCTAGTAATCAATAACTAAGGCAACAACTAACTCAGAGAGAACTAGCCTACACAAAGTCAAGTTGCACAATCACTTGACAAAACAAAAGCTGCATAACACACAAAGCTAGGATAATGGACACATTACCACAGTGGTACCCATAAACTAGAGCACCTTTAACTCACATAACTTATCAAAACCGCCCTCTGATGAGCACAGCAAGCAAGCCCCTGAGTGCACTGACGACACTTAAAGCAAACCCCCTGGTACCTGCCAAACTCACACTAAAAACTAAGTATCTTCTGAGACGTGCCAGGCTCGAGGCGTCTTTAAAAGCAAAACTTCAGTGAATCTCAGCCATTTGGCCAAGGACCTGAAATGCTTGCCCCCACCGGAGAAACATGTCTCCACCAGGATTATCTCAAAAATAAAAAAGGCAAAAAATCAAATGAGTGCACAGATGGAAGGTCAGATTTCTCTGCCCAGCTAGCACACTCCCTAACTTACCAAGGAGATCACCAAATGTTTCGAGTCAACAGCACTCAGACACTATACTCACCAGATGCTCATCAGGAGGGAGAAACACAGCAGCCTACAGCTAGCATATCCCGGACGAGCCCCCAATATGTTACGTCCCTGGCTCAAGGGAGGCAACATAGAGGAGTCAAAAACGTCTATTTCTAACCAAAATAAGGTTTATTACAAACAAAGTTTAACAGACAAAGAACAATGGTGGCTGCTGCTGACAATGCTGCTGCTCCCGGCTGCAGGGTGTGAGAGAGAGTGGGTGGAGCTAGACAGGAGCTTTTAAAGGCTGGCCAACAGACCCAGGGAATTGGAGAAAGGATGGGAGGAGCTTCCAGGAGACCTGCGAAACAGGGCACAGAGTAACTTAGACAAAGCTAAAGGTCTTCATTTTAGTTCAAACTGTTAGCTTAATAATCCAACTTTAGTAGGGCTCTAGTAGCCTACTCAAACAAAAAAAAACATTTGCAAATGCCTTTCCTCATCTCTCATGGTGGGTTAATTTCGGCAAAAAAGGCACGTCCACCAACAAAGTAAGTAGATTTCCCTTGGAGACGGGCTTCATTTATTGCAGGCCACAGCTGGAGGCCCAGGCGCGCCTCATCTTTGGCGATGTGCTTTTCAAGAACTGCAGATTTCTCCTTAATGTCTTTTATCTCAGCACATGCAAAGTCAATAGTTTTCTTGAGTCCCTCAATTCGCAGGGTGTTGTCAGAAATCAGTTAATGAGTTGCGAGAGTTGTAAGACTACGTCAGAGGTCCCATGGTCAGAGGTCTTCATTACAGTGGTCTCCATTACAGCGGCTGAAGTAGGTAACTGATCCGATTTACCTTTCTTTGGCGCAGGTGATTTGCTGGGGGTGACAGGTATAGCGGTAAAGTTTTCATCAGCCGATATATGGTCATGGAAATGTTCCTCCACGCTAACGCTATCTGACGTGACTGTTGTCTTAGACTTCGCTTTTACCTGATTTCTATCTCTTTTTCGATCAGAGATCGCCCTTTGGTCAAATCAAATGTTGTTTGAACAATTGAGAGACAACACCGTTACATTAGATATAATAATTTAGACGATCACTTTAGTCAAAATAACAATTTAAATTCAGCGGCTCTCCTTAGACCATGTGCTTAGGGCGCCATCTTGAGCTCCTCCAAGTGCGAGTAACTGATCGTCTTCCCAACGCGTTGTTTACGTGTGAAGACACGTTGTAACACGTTTGTTTTTCTTACCTTAGTTTAACGTCTTATGCTTTGATTGCATCCTCTAACTAGTCCAGATTTGATTATTGCAATGGCTGATTTAGAAAGTTTTGTGCGGTGTATTGTTAAAGTTAAATATAGCAGAGGCTATTTTTAACAACCTGGACTTTGACGACTAATTCGGAAAAGCACAAGATATTCCTCATAATTTTTCTCCATCTCCCATTAAAAAGTTTCAGGAACAGAGAATGTCTCATATTCGAATGCAGCGAAAACTGCAACCCAATCTGCTTCTGTATATGCCTAAATATAAAAATCAAATAGACTATGAATTAAAAAGCCTATAGTAGCCTATAAAATATACTGACCATTCTATTTTACAAATTTAACAATTGTGGTCTCAGATAAATATCAAATTGTTTATTCCAACTGTATAGAGGTCAGATGTCTGAATCTCAGGAGGATATCTTTGATCAAGTAGATATCTCTGTAGATGCAAACAAAATTTATGTTCTTTATTTCATTCAAGACCTTACACCAAAATTAGCTTGGCTTCTATGAAAAATGAACTTGTGTTTATATTTTATAACCTCAATTAACACATCCAGAGCTGACTATGAAAAGTCAGATTCTAGCGGTTGAGAACATAGGCCTATTGAAAGTCTTTATCTTAAATGTAAGGTCCACTGTAAAGACTGAATTGTAATGTTTAACGTCAAAGTATAGGCTTATGTTGAACTATTTTAATATTGAACAAACTAATAAATAAATATTTTCTTGAAGTGTCTTTAAACCATACCTGTAATGAAAACTCCAAATATTTATATTTTTGGCAGCCAACTTTTTTAAAAATTGCTTTAGTTTACAATATTCTATTAAAAATAATACAAAAAAAAATTTTTCTAATTTTTTTACATATTTTTTCACTTAATGCAGTATTACAGATTAATATAGAGACTATGCCTTTTAAATCCAATTTTTTAAATCAGATTAGCGCCATCTAAGAAAGCATTTTGTTACACGTAACATTATGATTCAATAAAATATTTACAAAACAGCTAATCTTTTATCACAGCTTAATTCATCTGGATCTGATCTCATTTCATCCTTTTATTTCAGTCTTCTGACTCAATTATGCTGTATGGTAATAGCCCTACCAGTTCATTTGTGTATTATTGTGAATTTTAAAATTCAAAACAGAAAATTGTTTGGTCAAAAGTGACTGAAGAGCACCATGACAGTATGGACTTTTTTGAAATTGTAACATTTGTTGAAAAAGTAAATTAATTATCTTAATTATGCTATATAAAACTTTCAGTAACAATATTTCATATTGCAATAAATTGCAGTAGCATCTTTAAGTTCTGCAAAAATTTTAAACTGTAGATTCACAGGTCACAACAGTTTAAAATATAAATGTGTCTGTGTGTGTGTATACATACAGTATATATAAATGGATATTCTATATGTATATACACTGTTAAAAATTGCTGTAAAAATACAGCCAATTTCCGACAGTAAAATACTGTTATTTCAATAAACAGTTTAATCCTGTAAATTTACAGTCTATGTTCCATAAATTAATTACCTGCGGTTAATTTACAGCATTTACGTGTAAACCCATTTTTTTCCTGGAAAAAACAGTCTTGGACTGTAAAAAATAGCACGTGGGGGCGGGGCATATTCAACGCCGTCTATTTTCGTCAAAGAGCAGAATTGTTTCGCAGCACTCCTCTAGGCTGTTTTAAAGAAGGACACTGTTTAAGGTAAGTTTATTTATTTGCTGTTATTCTATTATGTTGCTCCCAACCTGTAAAATCGCCTTTTTCACGAGGTATTTTTGACTGTGCTAAGTTACTGAGCGCGAATCGCGTTTTGCAGACAGAGCTCTCAACGGTCGAGGCCTTTCGCCTGCTCATGAATGTTCTCTGAGCTCCAATTATGACTGCGAATTCTTTGCTTGGTTAAAGTTAAGTTACCATTTATAAATTAGTTTGGCTTTCTTTTGTATTAACCCTTACCTCGATTTAAAATTAATTTCTGATTCAGTAGCCTAACGTTACACGATGCGAATCTTACTGCATTAATTTTATTCGCATAATATCATGCACATAAGATGGAGAATAATTTCAAAACTACTCGAAATATCCAGATCCATTATAGTAATTTAAATTTAGTGGTCAATTTGTTTAGTTCCCATGCAAATAATGTGAAGCTGTTAAAATTCCCACAAGGAAAATAACGTTAGATATTTATATATATATATATATATATATATATATATATATATATATATATATATATATATATTCGATTTAGTGGTGCGAGTACCTGCGTTTTTGTGAGATTCATATGTACATAGTATTAAAAAGTCAAAGAGGTTGTTTTTTGAAAGACGTGGCTATTTTTGACTGCACTTTTGGGCGCGAAACGCGTCTTTGCAGACAGACAGTTCAATCTCAGCAGCTGAGACATCACTATTCAATGTTCTCCGTGCTCTGACGTCGAATTTCTTAGCAATTACCAGATGCATTAATTTTATTCGCATAATATCATGCACATAAGATGGAGAATAATTATAAAACTACTCGAAATATCCAGAACCATTATAGTAATTAAAATTTAGTGGTCAATTTGTTTAACGTTAGTTCCCATGCAAATAATGTAAAGCTGTTAAAATTCCCAAAAGCAAAATAACGTTAGATATTTATATATATTCGATTTAGTGGTGATAGTACCTGCGTTTTTGTGAGATTGACATGCACATAGTATTAAAAAGTCAAAGAGGTTGTTTTTTGAAAGACGAGGTGGATATTATTGACTGCACTTTTAGGCGCGAAACGCGTTTTTGCAGACAGACAGTTCAATCTCAGCAGCTGAGACATCACTATTCAATGTTCTCCGTGCTCTGACGTCGAATTTCTTTGCTTGGTTAAAGATTTCGAAATAATTATTTTCTTCTTCTTTTTTTTCTAGGAATTATTCACTTGATGACGTTAATGTTTTACTGAGACCATACACAGCCCTAATCTTTGGTGAGTTTCACACCATGTATACTTGCAAACTTTGTGCACAAGCATGCAGTACCATTTGTGCATTTGTAAGGCACATGCGAATTCACAGGCATGTTTCTAATATAACTTTTAGTTGTGCTCTGCCTGGTTGCAACAAAACATTTCGAAAGTTTGAAGCCTTTAAGTCTCACAGCTATAGACATGGAGAGGGCCAAACGGAGTATAGTGCTAGGTCCTTCACCTCATTTGACCTAACATGTCATGTTGAGTTATGTCGGGTCAGGTGTGAGTCATTGAAAAGCTTTTACATGCATATAAAGATGCATATTAAGGAGGGAAAAATAGTTCCATGTCCATTTCAGGGATGTGGCAGAGTGTTTTCCAACGTTTCCACATTTACTGCACACTTGTCTAGAAAACATCGTGATTGTTCTGAGGGAAATCTGGTTGTTTCTGTTAATCCTGGTAGCCTGACTGAGAGCTCTGACCACCTGTCAGAAGTACTACATGAGGCTCCATGTGATGAAAGCCATAGTATGGAACAAGATGACAGTGCAGAAAGTGTTGACGAAGCATTGTTTTTGAGACATCTTGCTTTATTTTATCTCAAATTACAAGCTAAATGTCTACTTCCATCATCTGTAATTCAAATAATTGTTAGTCACTTTCAAGAAATTCATGACATGAGTAAGGAACACCTGCTTTTCAAGTTAAGAGACAAATTAGTTGCATTACAGCTTGCTGAAAGGGATATATGTGCCATTATTGATGTTTTGCGAAGTGATGACCTCTTTCAGACTTACAATTCACAGGTACTTTATACTGACCAGAGACGAAAACATGATAATTTTATGTATCTTTTAAAAGTGTTTGCAGAGTATGTGATCACTAGTTTTTGCCATGTGCTTTATTTTACCACTAAGATTTTCTTGATTTTCTTTCTTCTCAGACTTGGATTTCCCCTCAGACCAGATGTCAAAAGATGATGTGGGACGCGTTGGCTGTTTTTCGCCTCTTCCTACGTTGGGTTCACTTGATTATGTCCCAGACTTCTTCTCTGGCATGGTGGCTGAGGTTGGCTGTTTTTTTTGTTGGTTTTTTTACCTCTTCGTAAGGTTTCTGTTTTTGGATCCTCTCATTGGAATTTAAAATGTATTTTCTGTGATTGTTTTATTTTTTTTATTTTCTTAAATAATGTTAATGTATTGTTAAAACATGTACCTGTTTTAAATAAATGTCAAAGAATGTACTCTATTTTGTCTTTATTTTTTCCATTGAGTGGAATGTCTGTATACATTATGCTACATATAGGGATGCTAATAGATATCAGACAATAGAGTAAATAGAAAACAGTATTTATATTCTAACTTTTTTATACTGTAAAATTATAGCTGGAAACATTGCTGCCAGTACTTTAAAAATTACAGCACAGCCGTAAAATTAAAAACTGTAGAATTACGGTAAAGTGCTGGAACCACAGCTGCCAGTATTTTACTGTGAAATTACAGCATTGTTGAAACCGTAAAATTACGGTAAAGGGCTGGAACCACAGCTGCCAGTACTTTACTGTAAAATTACAGCATTGTTGAAACTGTAAAATTACGGTAAAGGGCTGGAACCACAGCTGCCAGTACTTTACTGTAAAATTACAGCATTGTTGAAACTGTAAAATTACGGTAAAGGGCTGGAACCACAGCTGCCAGTACTTTACTGTGAAATTACAGTATTGTTGAAACTGTAAAATTACGGTAAAGGGCTGGAACCACAGCTGCCAGTTCTTTACTGTAAATATACGGGTGAATTTTTTACAGTGTATATATATATATATTAGTGCTGTCAAACGATTAAAATATTTAATCGCGATTAATCGCATTAATGCCATAGTTAACTCGCGATTAATCGCACATTTTTATCTATTCTAAATGTCCCTTGATTTCTATTTGTCTCATTATTTTTTCTAATTTTAATGCTCTTATCAACATGGAAAAGTGGATCAGCAGTAAGTTTGTTCTTAGCTGTGGTATCCATGTGTTTCTGTCTGAAGTCATCCATTGTAGAGCTTAGATCGGGCCCAAAAAATCAAGCCTGACCCGAGCCCGTGCGCATTGTGTCCGAGCCCGGCCCGGCCCGACACATAAACTGTAATTATGAGCCCAAGCCCGATTTAAACCCGTCAATTTTTTTCATACGTGGGTCGTTATAACTGACGTTCTCAACTACTTTCTATGTTACTTTCTCCCGCCCGCAACATTTTTGTCCCGCTCCCGCCCGCAAATACACTCTTTTTTTTGTAGGCTACCTCCAAATACTTTCGCCTACGTGTCGCCACCATACACATAAGCATAAATGCTCCTGATAAATTATTTGTTATTAAAGCATTAACACACAAACCACTGTTATAACATAAAAGCAAGCAGGCTACTGAGTGCATGGTTTGGCATGACTGAATGCGCGCAAAGTGCGCTCCCTTAATAATTCCTAAAAAGCTGACATCAGTTCACCGCAATCTCACACATCTGTTATTATCAATGAAGCTGACTGCACAATGCATCTTTCATAATATATACACTTTGTTTGTTATAATTTGAGGATTTGCCAGCATACAGAATTCAGCACTGAACAAAAAGTCTGTTTTGAGCGGTGAGGGGAGTCTATTTTAAATGCTTCTGATTGGCCATTGCGTTCAAGAAATCAACACATATGTCTGTGATTGGCTACATCCCTCAACGCTGCAAACATGTTATAAAAAGAAACTCTGGCCTGTAAATCGTTTCTATTTTGTTTTAGTTGTTCTTGTTGCTTTTCTGCAACATATGAATAAAAATGTATTAGTTTTTATGTTTTATTCATAGATATTTCTAGTTTGCGGGAGTCCCGCGAATCGTTTTATTCTCCCGTATCCGCACACACAGAGTGAGTGCATTACCGCTCGAGCCCGCCCTCGCACTCGGGCATCAAATCTAGTCGCGCGCCGCACTCTATTGCGTTGAGAGTGCACGTCTCTAGATCGGCGTCTCGCGCTCGCGCCATCCACTCAAAACGTAACGTTACCCTACTACTCTTTGGCCGGCGCGCAAGCCCAAACAAGTACGTGCGGCGTGCCTGTTGTTTTCTTTCCGGTCTAGCTATCCGGTGTGATGTTGTAGTTTTTCTAACGTTACTAGTTGTTGCAACAGCATGTGAAAAAAATACAAAGTTTGCTATGCCAAAAAGAGCGTTAATCTCGCGATAAAAACGCCGTTAATAACGCGTTTAACGCACGGCACTAATATATATATATATGTGTGTGTGTGTGAAAACCTTCTGGATCTGTTTTTTTTAAAGATTATTATCAAAAAAGTAAAAAAATAACATAATAGGCTAAATTTATTAATTTGGAGTGTTTTTTTATGGACTGTGAGAACATTGTACATTGGGTAATACAATTAACAATAAAAACTAGTTAAAATTATTATTATTCAAATTAAGACTATTGAATGTCAGCCTACAGTATTTCTGCTCTTTGAAAGTAAAACACATATCCTTGCATGCACAAGATTCAGGAAAAATGTTTTAGTGTTGCTTTAGGGCTACAATATAGCATATGTATTGCCTTTCATGTCCATTTATAGTCTTTACTTATTACGTCTATAATAGTTATAGTCTTTATCAGCTTGGATACTTGCATGGTTAAAAAAACCCTGCTAATTTCAAGACGCTGACGTCACGTCAGGTCGTCACGTGGGTCACCAGGTAAGACGCTCTAAAGTACAAGAAGGATAGATGTTCAATCGGTCGGTCGGTCGTTCGAATGTTTGATTTTGGCACGAAGTACGCGCCATACTGCTGCATCGGGGCACTCTCATCGCCGCTAGGGTTTTGTTGTCGTCCTCCTGTCACCATCCCTCCGCTGCCTTCTATCACCATCCCTTCGCCGCCTCCTCGCCCATTTCCAGAGCCCCACCTTCCCCCCTTGTCTGTTGTTGCTGCGCAAGGTTGCACCTCGTCGGAGGGGGCGTAATGTCACACTAATGTTCAGTTATTTTCTTTTACTATTCTTTTATATATGCTACTTTTAGTTTGTAGCCTATTTATGAGTCCCGTGTTCCTTTGTTTGAGTTTCCCGCGGCCCGCCACTCTTCAGTTGCATGGGCACTAATCTTCATCACATCTGTTTGTCACTTAGTTAATCACCATGTGTATTTTTGTCACCTTCATTCAGTGTTTGTCCTGTCTCGTTTGAGTTTGTGTTTGTGAATGTGTTGCTACTTCTGTTATTTTCCCTGTTGGATTATTATTAAACCCTGCATATGAACTTTATCATGATCTTCATCTGTCTGTCTGCAACTTTGTTAACAATCTTATATCATTTTATATGATCTTACATAATCTTATATTATATTTTCTTATAATATAGTATACTGATATTATATTATATTATCAAGAACAGTAGGCTACTATGAATAAATAAAGACCAGTTGTGTTTTGTTATATTATATTATATCCAGTGAATCAATCACTTAAACATCCAATCATAAACATTTGAACATTATTTTAATCTGAAAAGTTTATTCTTACAAGGTAGGCTATACTGTATATTCTTAATTTATAGTGCCATCTAGTGTTGAAAATGAAATACTTGATTCACATTTTATGAAACAAAATTATCTGAAAAGTGACACTAAAGGCTACTTTATGGTACATCAACATTTAATTAATAATCTGTATGTTATTCATGTCATATTTTAAGTATTTGTAAGCCTTTATTTATGAAGTGTTATGACAGTACGTATATTTTTGTATTTGACTGATTTAATGTGTGTATTATACACTGGCATTGCGTTCCTCTGAAAGGGAACTGGGTGGGACAGATTAATCCTGCAGTGAAGCAGAGCCCCCCTGAGGATGCATGGGGGAAGGGTGCTGGTGGGTCACATAGATTGTCTGAGATCAAATCTGTGAGCTGCCACATAGACAAAGCTGCTTTTTAGGGCACTCACTCTTCATCCTGCTTCAGACTCCTGTAGTCCATTTTATTCTCCACAGTCAGTAGCGTTTAGAAAACAGACAGTTGGAAGTACACAAATGGATCATTACAAATAAAGATGGAACATTATGAAAATGACTGGAAAGGGATTTGGCCTTAGGACTGCAATGCATAGAATTGACACCCCATGCTGTGCATTTGTGTACATTCTTTGACCACAGTAGGCACAATATGGATTCAGAAAATCTACATGGTCTATATGACGAATTTAAAAAGGAAATAAATCTAATGCATGAGTAAATGAGAAGTTACTTGACTAATATATATTTAATTTCAATAAGAACAAAAAAAAAATGGTGTGACTTATTAGTTAATATATTGAGGTATGGCAAGGATGCTGGTGGGTCAAGTACTATATTATTTGTACTGGTATAAGGTAGGTCAGAGTAAAGATAAATGAGAAAGGGTCAGTGACAGTGTGTTTTCAAAGTCCTGTTTGGTACTCTGACCTTGTTGGGGAGTGAACACAACGATGTGCTTGTTTTTACCCTTTTACTGATCCAGCAGCTCTTATAATCCACTGTTTAAGCCCCTTATCTGTAGCACTATTTTGAGGAGAGAGGGAAAAAATACACTATCTGCCTTGCTTTGAAATCTGACATTGATCTTTATTAATGACTGTTTATTTATTACAGAACAATTTAATTTTAAATAATGTCTCTTAGAAAATATATAAAAGTTCTGTGGTCTTATAAAATACCAGCACTTGCATTTGATAATGGTCTGCTGTATTATATCTAGATGTGTGTGATAAGATTATAATATATAGCCATTTTGGCTATTAAGCTAAATGTATTTTGTATTGATAACCATGCATTTTAATAGTATGGATGTAAGAATATTGAAACCCTTATTTAGGCATTTATAATTTCAAATACATATTTAATTTTTGATAATCAGTCAACAGCAAAAAAAAAAATGTTGTTATTCTCAAATTGTGAGTATTTTTCATTGACCTATGGACATTCTTTTGATATTAACTGCAGAAGTTTTTTTATCTAATTTATTTTACACCTCATGATTTTGTTTAGTTCATTTCATAAATATTTAAGAGTATAAAGGGTAAATTTGACACCCGCTTTCATGTTTTAATGTTGTTGTTTTTTACAACTTGCTTGGTTTAAGTAGGCCCATCTAAAATATATTAATAAGAAACCAAAGTGTAGTATTTCATAGGAGTAACGAATAGTAACCAATCTTTATGGATTACGTTTATTTAGATAAATGTAAATTAACCCCTATTGATATTGTAGCCTATTTATATGTGGTTTGTATTACTCTAATAATAATAGTGAAAAAAGAATATTAAAAACACACGGAATATTTATAGGCTACTGTAGTAGGCTATTACTTATTCATATTTGTAGTATTAGTAATCACCGCACTAGCCACAAACAGCACTGAGCACTTTCCACGTGTCTTGCTGGTACCGCGATATAAAATGAACTACAATTACCATGAGGCATTCCCACTAAAAGGGCTTCCTTCAACGCGAAGCAGAGGCGCCACGCCGAAACGCTGACTGGGTGTTGTAGTTCTACATTAATAGATTCGTTGTCACATCGACCGGCCGCATAGTTCTAAAAAACAACAAGCCCTACAATGCTTTGCGCCGCAATCACAGACGTGACACGCCACGGTAAATGTCCGTGTGTAGGCGAGTCACGTGTAGAGAGTCCGTTGATCTCGTTTCGTGTAAGCAGTGAATCTCTCTGTTTGTTCATTTGATTTGGGCCCCATTTCATGTTGTTTTCAAAACAACATTTCGTGTAGTAATATCTATCTTCGCCGAAGAATGAGCGACAACGATGATATCGAGGTCGATAGTGATGTGAGTATAGTTATTTGTGTTTGTACTCTGCATGTTTGAGAATTAAACCTCTTGTATTTCAATTCTTGAGCCTCAATACAAGGCTAGCCTGTTAGCTAGTTAGCCAAACTAGCGTGTGAAATATTTTTTTAGCCAGCCTAACGTTAATAAGAATATCCAGCCAGATGAGCAATTACACACGGGGCCGAGTCTATACTTGTCTCCATATTTGTACATTTGCGATGCAATGTACTAAAACAGTGCATTGCATCCATCAATAGCCAGTTAAGTATCACTCTTACAGCTGTAGCTACAATTGTACTTTCTGTTCTGTTTTCTTACAGGAAGAATCAACGACATTTCACTCTGTGGTGCGTAATAAGCGGAGCAATTTATCCAGTTTAACCTTTAATGCCGAAAATATCTTCTCTTTTTGAGATTAGCTACCATTTATTTCCGGGTAGGTACTGAACGGCCGTAACTAATTTGCATCGTTGGACGACACAACAAGATAGAATCAAGTCTAAAAAGGGGTAGATGTGGTGGATCTCACGAGCACAGACACACAGTCTGCTTGTTTTGAGTCGGTCAGGGAGTTCAGTGCTCGACAGCAGGGCACTTGCTGCAGGAGGGAGGGACGTGAGCGCAGGGCTTATAGCGAGTGCGCGGCGCGTTCCGCTAGAACGCTCGCGTCATAATTGACGAACGAATTCTCTATAATCGGGCGTTCTAGTGTGTCGCGACGCTAGCAGGTGTACAAGGAATATTATTGGACGATGTCCATACGACGGCAGGGTTGTTAATACATGCCTTTCACCCCTATGAGATCTTGTTTTTCTTAGATTAGACTGTGTATGAATAAATAAGCAACATTAAATATTAATCCTGAACCTATGAAACATCCCCCTTCTCAATTATATATCAAATTTATATCATCCCCCTTTTTTTTATTATCAAATTATCAATACACAAAAAGCAGTGTTAAAAAAGAGGGGGGAAAAACAACGAAAGTTATGCTCACACACACACACACACACACACACACACACACACACACACACACACACACACACACACACACACACACACACATATATATATAAATTATTATTTGTTTGTGATTTATGTTTTGTAATTCAATGTAGATGTGTGGGAACTAACTAGGATAGTTCTGTCATTTATGTATCATTATGCTGTTACAAACATTTTACTTTTTCTGTGAAATGCAAAAGATCTTTGGTAGAATGAGAAAAGGTGCATGTGGTGACTAAGTTTGTCAGTCCCTAATATTTTTCTGTTTGAAATATTCTATATTCTATATTCTGCATTAAAGTCATACAGGTTTGGATCAATGTAAAGGTGTTTATTATGCTATTTAAATTTATTTGTGAAATATCACTTTAAATTAATTGTAAAATTTCCAGTCCGGCCAGTGAATTAAGGCGCTTGGTTTCTGTCAAGCTTTCACGCCTTAAGTTACTCATGCATTTGCGATTGAAGCACAATGCTTTTGTTTTTGCCATGGACATCACAATAATCCAGAGGCTTGAACAATTGCGTGGACTTGCTGCCTGGCTTTGTCTTAAACATGCATCTTTAAAGAGAAAAGTGTTGTGTAGAAATGCGGTTATGGCATAGAGTAGCTAATTTCATAAACCAATTCGAAACTACGTTGCTAATTGCTTAGTTCAAAAGATTTGACCAAGTCAAAACTGTTAAATATCTCTCAGAAAATGAAATGATATTGGATGGATTGAAATGTAAATTTGGACATTTTCAAAAACGTAAAAAGGCCTGACCATGGAATTTTGTGGGATGGGACTAGTCTTACCAGAATGATCTTACTATGTATTTTAAAGACTTTTAAGTGTCAATTCATAGTTTATTTTTGTACCCATTTCTGCACAGGGATTTCCCCCCAGCCCACCGCATGTAACCCTAACCTGTTTGCTCAGTATGCCATGCACTCGGGCTGCTATGTTTCTCTAGAGATGGGGCTTGTAGACCCCTTCACAGCCTTAGGCTGAGACTAATTTTACCTTCATCATGAAGTTTAACACTATAATAGTGTTATTTTCATTGCCATTTTGGGCTTCCCAACCAGTAAATGTATTTTGCCGTTAAAGGGCTAGAAATTTCTAACATTTACTCTCATTCAAATCAGTCCAAACCTGCATGACTGACTTGAGTTCTGTGGAACAAAAAGATGATTTTCAAAGAATGTTTCAACTGTCCATGTGATGGAAGTTAATGCAGTCCAAAATGACTTTCATTGAATGGACAATACACATGTTATGTGTTCCACGGTAGAATGTCATACAGGCTTAGAACGACATGTGGTGAGTAAACAATGATAGACGTTTTGTTTTTGGGTGAACTATCTCTTTTAGTTGTGGCTGGTCAGTCTTTCTAAAGTGTATCGGTGGGGTTCATAGCGGGATGTTTAAAATAGCACTCATCACAAAGCAGGCTTGTTTTCACTAGCCTTGAGTTTTCATTGAGTAGACTGGAGACACAAGGTCTGCAATGTCCCTAAAGTCCTGTTTATCTCCCCCCTTCTTTTTGTGCTGGGAGGAATTTATTTTTTATTATCAGGATGTTGAGATAAGACAACAGAAGAGCATGTTGAGGAGTATACTCAAAGCTTTCCTCAGCAATACTGTTTGTCGTTTTGCTTTCTTTTATGTAATTTATAGCCTTTATACCTATAATTTTACTATAGACATTGCTGATGTTTTTTGTTTTGATAAAATTGTGGAGAAGCCATATGCAGAGTATAGTTCTCACTATACTTGAGTGAAAAATAGCCCGTGACATGTTGAGCAGTCTGTCACCTCACGTGGATGTAATACAATCCTGACATTGGCAGTGTACAGTGTCACCTTTTAGACATCAGACTGGATCTGCCGGTAACATTATGGCCACACCTCGCCCTTCCAGGTGGTGTGTAGACATTGGAATGTCTTTGTGCAGCCGGTGGCACTTTAACATTTGGATAACTGCTTTCGTTTTGTCCTTTTTTCCACGGAATGCAAAAGAGGCTCTTGTTAATGAGTCGCTGGATTCAAAACAGGTTTTACAGCTGTGCCTTTATGTAATAACAGTGTCTTGGCCAAGCCCAGTGACATTGGACTCCAGTGACCATGTTGTTTTTTCAGCGCAACAGTCTCAGGGTACTAAAACCAGGCTTAACGTAGAGACTTTTTGTGGGATAGTGCAATTACAATCTTTTCGTTACGTCCTAATAGCAGATATTTTAATTCACATATTAGTATGTCTTAAATTAACTAATGGAAGTTATTATAAATTGTGCGTTAGCTAAGGATGTTCTGACAAACATTTTCCAAAAGAAGTAAGCTGCAAAAAAGAGGCATCATGCAACGTGTTCTCTTACAAGTCTCTGAAAAATGTTTTTATAATTGTCATTGTCACTTAATTAAAACAACAGAATATAATAGTTTTTATTGACATTTAAAGGTCTACAATTAAATTGTAAAAAAGTTTAGTTGAACTGTAAATGTTTCCTTATGACTAACTCTGTAACCCAATGGCAGCATGACAAGCGAAGAGGCTGAAGCCATTGTGATTCTCTCATTGCAGGCAGACAAACGGGCACATCACAATGCGCTGGAGCGCAAACGTAGGGACCACATCAAAGACAGCTTTCACAGCCTTCGGGATTCCGTTCCCGCCTTGCAAGGGGAAAAGGTTGGTAAATGTCATTGGTAAAACCATGAGGAACACAAGAAGGCATAAAGGATGTTTCTTTTGTGTGCTTTTTGTCAATGAAATGTCTACTGTATTACATTGAAACTGTTAATTGAATGTGATGGGTTTAAATGTTCTTATGAGCTGATTAGCTTTTGTTGATTGATTTCCATGATGTTTTAAGTTGGAGGGTGTGAATTACAAGTGTTATGAGAATTGAGAGCAGAGCAGATCCAGACTGATTGATGTGATCCATGTACAGTAGTGCCAGGAAGCCATTACAGGAGGAAATGCGGTTTCTCCTTCCTCTTGTGTGTCTTGTGTCTGAAATAGAGAGCTCAAGAGTGTAGTATAAATAATTGTTTGACCCTTATGTTAGAGCTATGTTTCTTCTAGGTATATATGCAAAAGTGAATGGTTTCTGTTATATTTCAGTCTACTAAAATGAGTCACATGACTAGGGATACATAATATATTGGTACAATGTTTGCTTTTGGATGATATTAGAGATTTTATTGGTATCGCTTGATATTGGATGTTTAATTGAGTTCTATTTTACATTTAGATTAAGCTAGCGTTAGATGATGGCAAATGTAATGATAATCTTAAATAATATCTTTAATAATATTTAGCGAATCTCAAATAACTTTTTTGTTGGAAGTACCGTTATAAGAACTGCACTTTTTTCGGGCAAGTGTGTTCTTGTGGAGTTTTTGGGCCAATGTGAATAAATCTTGATTTAAATTCAAAGAGACAAGATAGTCTGTGCATGACCTGACATTTTATTCTTGTCTAAAGTGAGGCGATGTAAACATTATGAAGCGCTGATGAAATGTGTTTCATTCATACTCTGCTCTCACTTGCAGAAAGTATAAAACTCCTTATAAAAGAAGTAAAAACTTATGAAATCCCTAATATGGACAAAGTACTCCAGCTATAGTTGTAGCCAAATAAAAAGCTGAAAAATTAAGACAATCACACGATTGTGACAGTATGGTTTATGTATGTGTGTTTTTTTAGGCATCCGTGTATTTTCATAACATTAATAAAGGCTGTGTCAATTAGAACTGCATTATTTATATACTTTACAGTATAGAAACTACTATTCTGATAAAAAGCCTCATTAAATATTAGTGACTTTAAAAAACACATGCTATTTTAAAATGTATAAAATCCAAGAAGAATTAAAGGGGTGGTTTACTGCTTTTTTTCTTTGCATGATTGTGTTTATGGGGTGCAATATAACATGTCTAAGTGTGTTTTTTTTTTAAGCCTTATTTTTCATAAATTTCACCTTTATTGTAACCCGCTTTCTCCTCTGTCATTTGAACGACCGGTTGACTTCCTGATTCTATGAAACCACTCCCTCAGAAACAGGCAATGGGCTGTGATTGGTTAGTTGGGCCGGTGTGTTGTAATTGGCTAAACTGCGTAGTGCACGTAGTCTGGAAACTTCACACCCATTACCTTTACGGGCGAAAGCTGCATGTGCTCCGGTCAAATGTAAATAGTGTCAACAGCCTACTGCCGTATCAGTTTGAGACAGAATCAGACCCAGAAAGAGGCAATGAAGAGAGTAAAGCAGAACCTCCCCACGGCTCTTACAAAACGTTTCTGAATGGTACATTTTATTATTATTATTATTATTATTCTATTCTATTCTGTATTATATTAGAATTTCGATACGCTGTTACTTTGAAATGCTACTGCTGCTTATAGCTTTTGAGATATGGTTTTCTCCTGATTAAACATTTAATATAACTGAATAAATGACATTTAATATAACTGAATAAATGACAGAGTAATACCGTTTTTTAAAGTTATTGTTTTATCGATATAATGAACAACCGTTTATCTATTCACAAAACTTAGTTTACTCAGTGTATCGTTTTCTTTAGGTACACGTTTGTCTTACACACACAAAATAGCATCGAACTAACTGGCTACTAAATTACGTCAAATTACGTCAAAGTATACCTTCTCAAAAAATTTGCATATTGTGATAGTTCATTATTTTCCATAATGTAATGATAAAAATTAAACTTTCATATATTTTAGATTCATTTCACACCAACTGAAATATTTCAGGTCTTTTATTGTTTTAATACTGATGATTTTGGCATACAGCTCATGAAAACCCAAAATTCCTATCTCAAAAAATTTGCATATTTCATCCGACCAATAAAATAAGTGTTTTTAATACAAAAAAAGTCAACCTTCAAATAATTATGTTCAGTTATGCACTCAATACTTGGTTGGGAATCCTTTAGCAGAAATAACTGCTTCAATGCGGCGTGGCATGGAGGCAATGAGCCTGTGGCACTGCTGAGGTGTTATGGAGGCCCAGGATGCTTCGATAGCGGCCTTAAGCTCATCCAGAGTGTTGGGTCTTGCGTCTCTCAACTTTCTCTTCATAATATCCAACAGATTCTCTATGGGGTTCAGGTCAGGAGAGTTGGCAGGCCAATTGAGCACAGGAATACCATGGTCAGTAAACCATTTACCAGTGGTTTTGGCACTCTGAGCAGGTGCCAGGTCGTGCTGAAAAATGAAATCTTCATCTCCATAAAGCTTTTCAGCAGATGGAAGCATGAAGTGCTCCAAAATCTCCTGATAGCTAGCTGCATTGACCCTGCCCTTGATAAAACACAGTGGACCAACACCAGCAGCTGACATGGCACCCCAGACCATCACTGACTGTGGGTACTTGACACTGGACTTCAGGCATTTCCTTCTCCCCAGTCTTCCTCCAGACTCTGGCACCTTGATTTCCGAATTCAGCCAAATTTGCAAAATTTGCTTTCATCCGAAAAAAGTACTTAGGACCCCTGAGAAACAGTCCAGTGCTGCTTCTCTGTAGCCCAGGTCAGGCGCTTCTGCCGCTGTTTCTGGTTCAAAAGTGGCTTGACCTGGGGAATGCGGCACCTGTAGCCCATTTCCTGCACACGCCTGTGCACGGTGGCTCTGGATGTTTCTACTCCAGACTCAGTCCACTGCTTCCGCAGGTCCCCCAAGGTCTGGAATCGGTCCTTCTCCACAATCTTCCTCAGGGTCCCGTCACCTCTTCTCGTTGTGCAGCGTTTTTTGCCACACTTTTTCCTTCCCACAGACTTCCCACTGAGGTGCCTTGATACAGCACTCTGGGAACAGCCTATTTGTTCAGAAATTTCTTTCTGTGTCTTACCCTCTTGCTTGAGGGTGTCAATGATGGCCTTCTGGACAGCAGTCAGGTCGGCAGTCTTACCCATGATTGCGGTTTTGAGTAATGAAACAGGCTGGGAGTTTTTAAAAGCCTCAGGAATCTTTTGCAGGTGTTTAGTTAATTAGTTGATTCAGATGATTAGGTTAATAGCTCGTTTAGAGACCCTTTTCATGATATGCTAATTTTTTGAGATAGGAATTTTGGGTTTTCATGAGCTGTATGCCAAAATCATCAGTATTAAAACAATAAAAGACCTGAAATATTTCAGTTGGTGTGCAATGAATCTAAAATATATGAAAGTTTAATTTTTATCATTACATTATGGAAAATAATGAACTTTATCACAATATGCTAATTATTTAAGAAGGGCCTATACATGGAAAATACATTTACAAAATTTATACATAATTACAAATTCAGGTCCAAAATGTTTGTACGCGTTTGTCGTAGACACACGAAATAGCATAACTAAGTGGGTACTAAAGCCAGCGCTGGCATTTGTTTACGTCCTTGATAAAACTAAAACATTACGTCTGAAATTAACGTTATACATGCAAATACATTACTTACAGGTTGTGGCCCAACAACTGCTGCCTCTGGTTTTAAAGTTGGAACTGCTTCATGTTTTAGTAACAGTTTGTTATTGAATCCGACATTGAATTTGTGGAGATTCTGGAAGCTGTCTTCAGTAAAATGCGCAGCACAGAGAGCTAAATTACGATTGTAATTTTCTGGAACATAATCAAACATAAATTGTAGCCATTGTTGACGAACTACAGCGTCCGTAGGAAGCCCGAACACAGAAGACCTGACAGCTGGGTGAAAATAACACACTTTCGACGGCATGGCTACAGCTCTCCACTATAACTCTTCCTCTTCGACAAAGCAGCAGAAATATGTCATGCCCCCTTTATTGCATATTCCGGAGGGAGTGCATTAAACTTACTGATTTTTAAAAGACGATATCTCTGCTTACATTGAACTTTCAGTGCAGCAACTTTGCAGATACTGTTCATGCACCAACAGCAACATTACACACTATTTAAAATGAAAAAATGAAATCGCAATCAACCACCCCTTTAATGCTCGTGTTTGTAGTACATAAACCAATTATACATGTTTCAGTAGGAAAAATACAGAACATGAATTATAGGTTATTGTTCAGCAGTGTGTTTATTTCTTAGTCAATCAGAAGCAAGAGATATGAAAAAAATGTACCTGTAAATTAGACAAAGGTCCAATTAAACACTTGACTTTTATGTTTCCCTTTACTTCTGAAATGTGTAGCTACCAATAGAGAAGGTTTTTAAGCTGTTTGTATGTGTTCATTAGGGTTGTTTGGATGAAATGGGTTTGGGGTTTATGTATGTGCAATGATTCTTCATTCCTTGCGTCAAATTCTAGTTTTTCATTTGTTGCTGACAGCAATCTATCAAACAGGCATCCCGAGCTCAAATCCTAGACAAAGCCACAGAGTACATCCAGTATATGCGACGAAAAAACCACACACACCAGCAGGACATCGACGATCTGAAGAGGCAGAACGCCCTGCTGGAGCAACAAGGTGGGTGTCCCTGTGATATTCCATGCTTTTGTTGGCCGTTTGCTATCTGATCATGGTGATTTGTGCCAGTAGGTTTGTGTGCTGAAGTTCCCTTGTGCCTCAAACAACATGATTTTGAGTAGAAATTGAAGAATGTGTCATCTTGTCTCTTTAATTTCCAGTGCGGGCACTGGAGAAAGTCAAGGGGACCACACAGCTTCAGGCCAACTACTCCTCTTCAGACAGCAGCCTGTACACCAACCCTAAGGGCAGCGCTGTATCAGCCTTCGACGGTGGTTCCGACTCCAGCTCAGAGTCTGAGCCGGAGGAACAGCGTTCCAGGAAGAAGCACCGCGGGGAGGATAGCTAAATAGCGGATCCTCGGCCCGCTCCACAAAGTTCTCCTCTGAAGGGAGGGAGAGTCACAGCATTGGCCTGTTTCTAGTTGTATTTTGTGTACCTCAATCTCCCCAAACCACCCTTGATCAATCTCTTTCAGTGAATGTCAACCCTCGATTCAACGCCTGAAGAAACCTCTTCACAGGTTTGAAAGAGAGAGGGACGCCAATTACTGGAAGAACACTCACGGACAACACGGCTTGTTTTTACTCTCCCTCCCTCTCCGACTCGGTTCGTCCATCTTGCGTCCTGGCACACGCAACAACAAACGATGATTTAAACCCAAAATGAGGCAGCTTTGCAACTTAAGGACTTGATGCTTTGTTTTTTTGTTTGTTTTTGTTTTTGTACCCTTGTCTGCAATCCCTCCAGGTGGAAATTCAAAGGGGTGAATGAGGTGTACAGCTCCTAGCACTGCTAAAATATAAATTTTTTGTTGAATATCTTAAAGCCTGCTTAGAACTTACCCATAGCTGAATTGTCCCGAGTGGTTTGCCTTTCTAAATATGTTTCTTTTCCATAAAGGATTGTTTTTAAAGCATCTATCAATGTAGCCCTTGTTAAACCTAGGGGATGAGTGATACGTTTGACATTGTTATCGATAAAATCCCTTAATTAAAAAAGAAAAGAAAACAACATTCTTTATGGGAAGGCTGCTGAGCTTGTGTTGTATTTGTTGTTTTAGCCTGATGTAGTAAAGTTTACAGGTTGGGGGGGAAAAGATAATTTTTTTGTTTTTCTTTTAAAAATGGGGGTTAAAAAGTGAAAAAGCATATATTTTGCATCTGTCATCTGAGCCTCCCAAACATGTATTTTATGTATGTCACTCCATATTGGGAATATAAACGTTCCAAATGATGTATCCCCCCACGAAGCTAGTCAATATTGAAAGAGTAGATTCATGTTGTGACTTTTAAAGGTAAATGTTCTAAATGTTTATTGGAAATTTGACCGCTGCACACGCAAAAAGTTGCATTTTGAGTGTCCAGGAGACTCGAGTGAGTGCGCGAGTGTGTGTATCTTTTACCATATTTTCCACTTAGGATATTAGTAAAACTAAGTAGGTCTTTCTTTGTCTGATTCCATTCCATGGAAATTACAGGTATGTTGTACATACTGCCAACAGTTGTCTTGCAAGTTGAGGCCTACCTTTACAATGAGAATATAAATAAAACTATTTTATCCTTTACATATGCTGTGTGGGTCTCAACCTTTTTGACTCCATGGTTCCCCATTCCCCTCAAGATTTTTTGTTGTTGTTGCAATTTCTAGCTGATCCAGGCCTGGCTTCACAGATAGGGTTTAGATTAATGCCGGGGACACACTTAACGACTAGCTGAAACATTCTCTGAACTGAACACAATTACAGACTGTTTCCAACGACTGGAGCAGATTTTAAACACTGACTGAACGCAACGGTCTCTGGCTTGGCGCGTTTGGGCATGATCACTCGTAAATATCAAATTACATACATAATGGGCCTTAAAGTTGTTAAGTGTGTCGCTGGCTTGATCCAGGATTAGGCCCTAGTTAAATTAGGAGATTAAAATAGTTATTATAAATGTGCCTTAGATAAAAACATTACTGGTGTGCAGTGTTATAATGGCCATAAATATTTGCAAACGGATGGCATGGCTATGAAAATGTATATTCATAAATATATTGTCCCCCCCCCCCCCCCAGGTCATTTACTCTACCTCATAGTTCAAACCTGTATGACTTGCTAAGGTAATTTTTAATATATTGATGTTAAGATCAAAAACAGTGGTCCATATTATTTGTGCACTGTAATCAAAGTTTTCTGAAGGCATTAAACAGCTTTGTGTAAGGAATAATTAACGTTTTGAATTAATTTCGATTAGAAATTTTATGGAATCAAATACAAAACCAGCCTCTGTCCTTGTACACTTTAATTGATGGAAAACAATGTCATCATTCTGCTGAATCTCTCCTTTTCTGTTCCACAAAAGAAAAAGTCATACGGGTTTGAAAAGACATGAGAGCGGGTAAATAATGAAAGAACTTTCATTTTTGGACAAATTGTTCCTTTAATGTAATAAGATGAAATGCCATTCTGTTTTGATACCTCATACTAGCATTTTCAGATTTAAAGCATGATGATTGAATTATTGAATACAGTTGTGATGCTCATTAAACAGCAAAGGTGACAAAAAATTACAAAATGTAAACAATGTACTCATGGCTGACTAGCTGATAGTTTGTTGTACCAAGACTATTTCCATATATTTGACAGTTATTTGTTTCAGTCCTATCTGTCAAATAGCAATCATTAATTAGAGATGACAGAAATAAAAGTCAAATGATGGACTGCCCATAGTGAATATAGATAATACATAATGCACCAACCGAAAAATAAAAACACAACTTTATCCAAGTCTTTATTTCTGTCCAGAACATACTGCCACATGCACTCTGGGAAATGTTTGCCAAAGCTCAAAATAAGCTGGTATGTGCAATAAAATATCAATCATGACTGGTGCATGAAAAACACCTTGCCTAGTCAGTCTCTACCATTTTCCCTGGCTAAAACCCACAACCTCATGCTGAAGCTGTAGTATGTACGGCCTTCGGAGTGTTTCCCAACCTGTAGATGCTTACAGACCAGCAAAGGACATTTGGCTACAGCATTTACAGAAGATGCCTCTGCGTTAGGTCAAGCTAGCTCAAATCCCCAAACATTTTTACAATAAAAAAAAGAGGAAAAAGTCTATGACTGGTCCATTGCATTTGCCGTAGCTCCCGTCTGAAGTGGAACAGGTAACAGGTGGAAATGTTCAATCGCTTGGGCGACCTTCTCTGGACAGATGTTATAAACTGGATGAGTTGGTGCCTGAAAAGAAGAAATATGAGAACATTTTAATTATATTAATGCATTATTCTCAATATGGCTGGGCTCAACTGAATTTTTAGTATCTCTTACCAGTCTGTTCTCGTCTCGACCGAGGATCAGCTCATTATGGAGGTCTTTGTTTCCGAAATGCTGTGCAATTGAGAGTCCACTCAGACAGTAGCATGTGTGGTAGAAATCTCTAGACCTGTGAGGAATCAATGATCAACTACTATGAAAGTCTGGTTTGGTCTGTATAGGCCTAGTTAGTAAAAGGACAAAATATCCAAGACAGTTTTCACATTTTAAAGTTCACATTGTAATTTAATTCTTACAGTTAAACAAGATAGATGTAATGGCCTACAACAGGCCAACAGATTTTTATGACCTTTCCAGCTAGACGTTTTTCTTTTTGTTAGTTACTAGAAAAGAATATGTACAAAATCAGATTCGCTAACTAATCATTCAGACTCGTTTGTGAACCGCTTCATTGAAAATAATCCGTTCAAAAGAATGATTTACTCACAAAGGGCAAAGTTTTGCTCCACACTAACTCTAGACAAGAACATTATCTAACGATATTAAATTTACATTTTATGAATTCTTCAAGTTGTGCCAAGCTCTTAACATAATTTATTGGTAGAAATTGTAAGTAAAAAAATATTTTTTAAATCCTTATCCAGTTAATCACAACCAACTGTAAAAGTTATGAGGCATTCAAATATTTTTGAGGACAATGGGGAGCCTTGGAAGCAAAAAGTTTGAGAATCACCGCTTTATTTGACACATTACTGGTGATATTATTACAAGCTGAAAGACTCATATATATATATATATATATATATATATATATATGTGTGTGTGTGTGTGTGTGTGTGTGTAAGAGCTGTACTCACTTGCCAGGTTTGTCCAGAAGGCCTCCACCAGGATTCTGGCAGCAGAGGAGGATGTATTCCTGCAGGGCCTTTCTCTCAAACATCCAGCTACTCAAACTCAGCGTTGAGTCTCCTATATACACAGTAACATTTTCTTCATAGGTTCAATTACTATATATGACATTAGACCCCAAAATATCCATGTTGGGTTTATATTTTGAAACAAAATACATGGGGAAAAAACACATGGGAAAAAAAGAACATTGTAGTATTTTCAATTGCTTGATTATCTCTATATGTTGTCACCTTCTTTAAAAAGAGCCCTGTGGAGTAATGGTAATAGTCCTGCTTGCCAGAAGGAGTAACAGCCATCCACCAGCTTGTTACAGCGGCCTTGAAATCCACCTTCAAAACGCATTTGTCTGCTGGTTACCCAGCGCTAATGAAGGAAAAAGAGAGAAAAGCCTCCAATTTACAGGTTTATAAGAATCAGCATAGGAATATCATTAGTGTTGCTGCCTTATCGTTAAGAGAAATCTGCCTGTGCCCTGGGACTGTAAAACACCCTAATTTCGATGTCTGCCAAAGACCATGAATATCTGCTGATCTAAGCATCTACAACATTGCGGCACACTGATGTTCATATTACCAAGCATGTTTAGTGTCCCTGAGGAACCAGTAATGAGATGCTTCTCCTCCAACGTTCAGGATAAACACAACTGACCTTTAACGCATCACATAAACCTCAGTTTATTCACTCTAATGGACAGGAAGAACCAGGTTAAATGAAAGGTGGAAGTGTAGCCAAAGCAAAACAAGGCAAGACAAAGGACTTACTAACAAGGCTTTGAGATCCAGCATGTGTTCTTTACCCAGAATGACTAGGGCAGCAGTACCACAGAAGGTGTAGCCACCATGTGCCTCAAGTCCTGGCACTCCACCTAAACCGCCCTCCCAGTTCTGACAGCTGCAGTTCAAAGGAAAGCACAACATCTTAGAATTTATGGGACTCATTCTCAGAAATATATTGTGCTGTGTCTGAGATAGAACTCTTTTAGGGACAGAAAGGAATGTTTTTTTAAATGTTTATTTTTGCCTAAAATGTGAGACACATGGCAGAGGAATGGGGGGGAAATGGTCTTGAGATGCATTTTTAAAAAGTTGAACTTCTTTATACTTGCGAATGACATGCTGTTGCAATAGACGTAAAAGTCACAAGCACAAAGGTCCGTCTAGACTCTAGAGGATATTTACATAGAAAAGCAATGGAAAAGCAGATCAGTAGAATGTAAAATCATGTTCTGTGTGAACAGCTTTTTAAGTTTCTAGTGCAATAAATAAATAAATGTAATTCGTTCATGTTTCTTTTTGCATGCTCCAATTCATAACTATTACATTTTAACTGCTATATATATAAACATCTATGTAAAATCTGCTTTTATGGATATTAAAGTGTTTTTTAAATGCAGAATTCATTTTTCTGCTCAACCCTGTTCTGTGGGTTGACATCAAATTTAAGGGACAAACTGTATATTTGTTTAAATCACATAGCTAAAAACCAGAGGTTTGATGTTTGTTTTTTTATTCTTTATCAGTATTTGATTGTTTATACTTGTATTGGCCTTGTCAAGCTCGATAGTTCAACTATGTTATGGGGAAAAATAATAATGCAATAAAGACATTGCATACATTTTCAACCTTGCAACATTCAACTCCAACCATTGTTGTTATAGATAACTAAAGCAAAAAGTATGAAATATTGTTATATCATTTTTATTAAATAAAAATAAAGCTGATATAAATATTAGATGAAAAATTTAAACAATTTGACAACTAACTGAAAATAATAAGTTTAATTACTAAAATGGTATAAAAACTAAAAATTAAATAATCTAAATAGAAATGTAAAAAAAACTAATAAAAGTAACAAAACAAAATGGCAAAAAAACAAAGTATAATTAAATCCTATAATAGTATATAAATAATACTAAAATAACACTGACCCCAACATAATCTGAATGAAACTGAATATGGCACTTGTTTTGAAAGAGACCGTGGAAGGAATTACCTGAGTATCCAAGTGTGCGTCTCATTAAACAGGGTGGGAGTGATGATATTAGTGAGTGAAGCCACAGAAGCTGCACAATATGCACTCCTATCAGATCAGACACACAACAGGCCGACGCTGATCATAACTATGCATGTCAATAACCACAAGTTACATTATTAGAATAAGACTGAAAGTCTGTAGGACCAGCGCTGACCTTTGTTGAACATAAAGAATTATTCTTTATGTTCAGTAAAAGGTCATTCCTGAAGAATGCCTCAGTATAGTAACATCACAACAGGGAGAATAAAAAGATGAATGGCTGTTGTGAAGATGCTTCAGGGTGTTGAAAGCACGGTGACAGAACTCACCTGACGTCCACCTCCCCGCCCACATGCATCACAAAGGAGCCATCTGGCTGCTTCACAGAGTACAGGAAGTCCAGGAGCTTCTCTCTGATGGGGGAGGGGGCAGACAGAATGTGCTACTATGGCAACATGATCCACACAACATCTGAAGGTAAACAGACGATACTATAAAGCAAACGTGAAACCTGTTGATGACTTTGTAAGCCTCCTCTGTACCCAGAATGCAAAGGGCGTTGACAGCTGCATAGGTGGGTGCCAGGTGAGAGTGCTGACCCGGACCTCCACCGAAGCCACCTGTTGGGCTCTGACATCTGGCCAGAAACTGGCACACACTACCAGAAAACATTCATGGTTGTAATATATTTACATCAACAGGCATGTAAATGAATGAGAAGAACTAAAAATGTACACAAAAAGCCAGAAATTCACTAGAGAAATCACTTTCATTTATTTTCATGTAATGAACTATAGCAGGTAAATGACAGATATTAAAAATCTATTTAGTCTAAATTGAAAATAAACCTCTTAAACCTAAAAATCAATCATTTTAAATGCTACAAGTAAATGTAGACACCACGTCATTATAATGTACAGTAGGAGAAATGAATATTCATTTTGAAATTTGCTAAATATTACATTTAACAGTGTCATTAATTTTAAAAAAGTGTTTTTAAAGATGATAACAAAGGTAATCTAAATCTAAAAACAGGGGAAATGAGCATGCAGAATTTGCAACTGATACTAATAAGTGAAAATTATGATATATTGTGAATCCCTATTATTGTGACTGAAAATACAATTACACCAAATATACTCCAATCTCTAATTTGACTTTGCAATTAAAGTCAAAAGAGATCATTCTGTTTGGCTGAACTATCGCTTTAAGAAAAAGCATGGATTAACAAACATTAAGGAATACAGTAACAATCACAACAAAATATAATACATTACGTATGAATTCACCTCTTTAACAGTCACTTGAATAAGAGATTTTTATTCCAGTCTATTTCAAAGTAATAATAACCAACTAAGATATAAAGGTTTTAACCCCCGGCAGCTACAAAGCGATCCGAGCGTAGTTTGCATTGAGAAAGAAAGCATCTGTGTCACAGCTTGATGTAATTTTTACATTATCTGTAGGATAGTAACTGGGTAAGGGGACCCAAACACCTGCCTCCAGGCCACGTGTACACTGATAATGATGTGCAGAGAAGGGCTGGTACTTACTCTGAGGCAACAGCTGCCGGCACAGGCTCCTCTAGCAGCTCCAGACTATGCAGGATCCAATAGCAGAGCCAAGGCCGGCTGGCATCCAAACACTGAAGCCAGACAACATGCAGATTCAGCAGCCATTACCAGCACTCTTACACACAGAGCTGCTCAGGAACATGGTGTTCCCGTACAAATACACAAAAACTAGAAGCATGGTGTCCTCTCTCTCCCACTCACTCACATACACAAGTAATGCATCGCATGGTCTTAAAAGTGCAAGGCTGTAGATCCTTAATGGCCTTGTGTTAAACCCGTTTTGTATGTTTGTGTGTTAACAAAACTAAACAACTTCTTTTTTTTTTTTTTAACTAAGCCGTTAAAAGGGTAGTTCAACCAAAAAATAAAAATTCTGTCATCAATTACACACCCTTGTGTCATTGATTTCAAACCTGTATGACTTACTTTTTAACGTAAAACCCAAAATGAGCTATTTAGCAGAATATCTAAGCTGCTCAATGAAAATATTGTTTTGTCATGAAAGTATTATGTGGATCGTTTTCTTTTACGCTTCAGTTTTTGGTACCATAACTGTCAATAAAATAAAATAAAAATAAATCGTGGTTATTCTCATGGTTATCAACCAGTGTTCATAAAGCAGAATTAAACTATATTAATGTCAATATCTATAAATGTTTTTTTAACATTTAATAAAAATAGGATTTTTTGTTTTTTATTTGAAAGCATTGATATTTTTGATCATTGCATTGAGATTACATTGATCGCACCGAAAAAAACAACAACGGTTTAGTGCAGTGATTCTATTTGTATTTTATCAGAATTTTTCCACAGATTCCCTCATAGACTCTTGCTCCCCCCTTGGTTTGAAAACATTATGCTAGATAACATTCTTATTTTTTTTCATACAGGCCAGAAACAACATGAGGGTGAGTAAATAATGACAGAATTTTCTTTTTTGGGTGAACTGTCCCTTTAAGGTTTTTTTCTTCTTTAAAAGACATTGTTTACCTCATATGTATCAGATAGATGGCGTAAACCTTTCTTCAGATAATGATAGTGTTGTTCCCTCAGTAAAGCGGGCCTGAAAAAAAAACAGTGTAGAGTCATCCATTTAACCATCTTATTAGAATCTATCTATTGCAAATTATGTTATAAATCATTTTAACATTAAATGATCTCCTTATTCACAATGTGGCAAAAGATCAATTTAAACTTTTCAAAGATTTATAGTAGCTCACTAAAAGGCAACAACTTATTTGTACAGAGCAAGTTCAACCACTGAGCTGACATCCTCCAATTATCCCCATCAAAGGAAGCGTCAGTGTTAAAATGATAGAGTCAGTGAGGCAGAACACAGCCTACACACAGTGACAGTACGCTTGACTTCAGTGCTGGCCGCAGAGGTGTCGGGGCATGTCTAATTTGAGGGTACCTCAGCTGAGAGAACAAATCCTTAACCCTTGTTCTGAGGCAAAGAAAGCATTGCATTCATTACATTGTGACAAGCTGATAAGAGCAACTTATGGCCTTCTACAAGCAAGTTTCATGAGAAGTAATGCTGAAGTTGAAAAATTTGCTCCGTGTCCCTCGTGGGATGATTCATTTCTTTCATGCATGAAATTAACTATAACTGAATTGACAGTCTGTGGATGTAAACTATTTAAAACAACTCTTCTTTATTTTTTCATAGTTTTTTCTTCAGTCACATGATTTTTCAGAAATCTTTCTAATAAGCTGTTTTGGTGTTCAAGAAACATCTTATATTATTATCAGGGCTGCTGAATTTTTTTTTTAGGATTGCTTGAAAAAATACAGTATTTACTTTGTTTACATTGTGAATGTCTTTACTGTGAAATACGATCAATTTAATGCATCCTTATACAAGTATTCATTTATTTAATCCTACTGACCTTGAGGTTTTAAACAGTAGTGCATATAATTATTACCTAATTATTTATGTAAAAAAACGATTTACTGAACCACAAGAACCTCATATCATCATATTGATGATATTACGCACAATAAATGGTAAGCATGGCATCATCCGAACATGCCTCTATTCCCCGAATGAATGTTTGTAGCACCTACGAGTGTGTTTTCCTACAGTTTTCTTATTAGAGTGTAAAATTAAAAAAGTTGTAAATATGACAGCACAGCAAAAAGTACCATCTGGATATGTGCTAGAACAGCCGATGTGCTACTACAGCATCTCTTCTAAATGTTTAGGTTACACAACCTTTGTCTTGCAGACTGATTACATCAGTTTTAATCACATCTGGGTGTTTTATTTCATCTGCAAGTGCTCTCAGTATAGAGGAAATAAGTTCTGAAATACACAGAGGTCATGCTGTGGTGGAAGAAGGTGAAAATTAGCTTTACGCGAGGCAAAGTTCACTAGTATATAGACTTTCGGTTTTCCTGCATATGATGTGATGCTGCTGCAAAGTAATACAAATGGGTGGAAAAAAGAATGCTACAAAACATACATAGCAGACACAAGACATTGTCACATACAAAATATGTACTTGTACAGAATAACAGAAAATGATTGCTGTCCAAAAGCAGCACATTGAAACTCAATATTGTGGAATATCCTGCTTTGTATTAATGGCCAGAAAAGGCTGGACTTTACTTACTGTGGTGAGGTGTGAATTTGTTGGTAAACACTGTATACCTCTTGAATACTGCATTCAACTTTTCTCTGGATTCAATGATAAAACAGAAAACAAAAATGTGGAGGTGAAATAACCAAACAGAAAATGTGACAACAACAGCAAGCCAAATGACATGCTAACAGAAGGATCATTGTGGTTGATGCTGACTGTGCACATATATGGGTGGCTGACATCATATCCTGTTCAGCGTGTCATACAAAGACAGAAAAATGGCCAACTGGCTAATCCATTTATTTTGAAAATCATAGTATGACTTAGTAGTGCGTACTGGAATTTCTACCAGTCCTTAAAAATTCTGAGGTAAAATAATTTTTAAAATAAAAATGTAATCCTTATGTAATCATATAATTTTATTATGCAAGTAATAATTTTTTTAATAATCTTAATTCATGCATAATTTTAAAAGTCTTTGAAGCAAATTTTCCAATGTATTGGTGCTAAGATTTCTAAATATACATGTTAATATCGTCTTTCACTTTATAACTTTTCATAGATAACGGTCAACCACCCATTTAATAATAATAATGCAGTTCCTAAATTACAGTACAACATAACATAAACCAGTGAAGTTAAGTAATATTCCACATTGTTCCTGACAGGGTAATGTTCAAAAACGTTTATAAAGGGATAATTCACTCCAACATAAAAAGTCTGTCAATATTTACACACTTTCATGTTGTATTTCCTACAATGATGACAACATATCGGTTTTTGGTGAGCTAATCTTTTAAATTAATATATAGCCTATTATTTACAGCATTGTAACAGAACTGGAGGAATACGTAACTTACTGGGTGACGCAGTGTTATTAGCATAATTATATTCTGCACGTGTATTTTTTCGGTATGCACTACTGTATCCTTTAGCACAATGTGAAGCACAGAAGCAGAGTGCAGAGTAAATAGACAGTTAGCTCTGTGCTAGTGGCTAACTAATACTAAGAGTTAAGCTCACCTGTTCTTTCGAGGTCACCGTTTGCACGCCGTCATCATTGAAAAGCTCAGAGATGTGTGATTCATGAAAGCATCGCAGTGGTAGAGACGGCTCTTCCATGATGAGGTTTGAAAACACATGCACTGGAATAGACAGGGAACAGTTTTCCAGCAGAGCAAGTGTCAAGACAGCGTGGGCGGGGTTTCCTCAATGGAGGCAAGTGACTTAGGAACTCAAGTACGGGAAGCATGAAGGCACATTTGAGAAGTGGTATTGATGCGAAGATTTGCGAGACGGTTCTCTCAAACAGTTCATTTCAAAGAAACGGTTAATAAAAGATCCAGTGATTTTTTTTACGTCATGACGTAATACGCATCACGCCATACCTAACGTCTTTGCGTGACTTCAATTTATTCTTATTTGTATTTATCATTAATAGGCTATAATTGTTTAAGGCATGTCTATTTATAATTGTATTTGTTTTATTTTTAAATGTTTTTATTCGTTTATTGCCAATGAACGAGTGTTTTTTCATGAGTGTTTATATTTACCATGTAAAGTTTTGTAGATTGTCCTGAATGAGTGTACAGTACCATTTTGTTCCTTTTTTTTTGTGGAAATTTTGTTTTTTTTTAAATCATTGTTTGGCATATTATATGCCCAAACCGTTGAAAGTAATACATATGCACATATTGCTAATTATTGACCATGATTCAGCTCATATACAAACAGGAATTTAGAGTCCTATATATAACTTATATTTACACAATACCAAAATTAATTTACATCTTCTGGCTGAAAACAAGTTTGCACGTTTTAATAAAATTCTACATATAAGCCAACTCTATGTCGAATGTGTCTAAAAAATAGAGTCTAGTTTCGAAAACTATTTAGGTAATATACTAATTAGTAAATGTACTATTTACTATTTATTATATAGTATGCGAATTCGGACTGAGCCATGGTTATCGGTTAAAGTGACTCAAGAATGACTGGTTGTTGATTCATTCCGAATCGTGAACGAATTGTTCATTCCTGTTTTGTGAACTGATTCAGTTGATTCATCTAAAAAGAATCGACTCTAAAGAACTATGAGGTCATACATCGAGCATCGCTAATTATAACAAGCCGTTGTCCCCATGTAGATTTACTCCTTTGACGTGGTCAATATATTTTTGGCTGTCAACAGAAAAACGGATTCACTATGAATTTATGACGGTCTGAAATGCTTATATTCCAGATTGAATGTTATATCTCAATTTTATATTATTTATTTTAGGTTGTAAACTATTAGGCTAAATGTATTTTATGAACGCAGTCTTAGTATATACAAATTTAATCTAGGTAAATTTACTTATCAGTATCAAAAGCATGATGCTGTGTGTGTGCCTGTTATCTCCACCCATTTCCTGAGGTGTGAAGGATGTCGGTGAAACGTACAGAGAGCATAGCTACTGTAGCCCACCGCACCCACCACAGACAGCAGCGTTACTGACTGATTTCTGCTTACATCGACTAGCCTACTGCTTTATCTACACAGTCATTCGGCACGGACCGGTCGATTGAAAGCGAGAAGATGATACTTTGAAGAGGGTGGACATGGAAACCCGACGCTGAGTTCCTTTAATTTTGACCAAGACACCATGGCCAAACAGTATGATGTGCTGTTTAGACTCCTGCTTCTCGGAGACTCCGGTGTCGGCAAAACCTGTTTATTATGCAGATTCACGGACAATGAATTTCATCCCTCTCACATTTCCACCATCGGTAAGAGTGTTACTTTCATGCATTCGTTGAAAGAGTTGCAGAACAAACAACACATACCGATAAGAAAACCCATGCAGCGCAGGGCCATTATAGTCTATGAGCCGTGACAAGAATGGGTTGAGAATTACACCACATAGTGAGATGCATTTACACAACCTTTTCTAGTTCTTTCTTAAATGCTTGAATGTATGTGTGTGTGTGTGTGTGTGTGTGTGTGTGTGTGTGTGTGTGTGTGTGTGTGTGTGTGGTCTTAAAATGTTGCATATTTACACTGCTGTCACAAACCTATAGCCTAGTGTTTGCTTTAGATTGTCTAATAGAAATTCACTAAATCTAAATTAATATAAAATCATACGTAGGTTGCATGAATGGCAGTGAAGAGACAGAAAGTGCAGGTGTATGTAATTGCATATAATAGATTGATGCATAAATGTGTCCTGTCAGCCATTCCAACTCACACTGTTTTATGGAAGTACTTCGTATTGATATGAAATGGAAATTTAACTCAGGTTTAACTCAATTGTAAGTATTTATCTCGTTTGTGTGAAATATGTAAAGTTTTTTATTGGAATCTCTAACGCCATTTTCTCTGAAAGGATTATTTTATTTGTAAAGGATAATTTTATGTAGGGATCATTTTTTATTTTAGTTGATTGGATTTTATGAAAAACAAAATTTGGTTTTAAAAAGGTATTTTATAAACCTTAAACAGTGAGTGCTTGGTTTAGTAGAACATTTTCCCCAGCGTGCTGAAGTTACATCCTGACAACAGCTTATTTGAACAGCTTATTACTATAGTTTCCAGAAGTACATAATTTTATATTTTTCTCATATACATTTCTAATATGCATAAAGTGAAATTGTCATTAGAATGCCCATTAATTTGACCTCAAACCCATTATGAATACATTTTAATCTAACATATTTTTCTCATTCATGCAAACTAATAAGTGATTTTTATAGTGTAGTATGTCTTTCCAAACCTTTATGACTTTCTTTTTGCTACCATGGAAACCGTGGAAGTAGTTATCTTGCAAAAAATGCTCTCTTCCATACATTGAATGTGAATGATGACCGCAATTATCCCTATACAATTTCATTGTATGGAAAAGAGTAGCTTGGACAGTTTGCTAAATATCTAATTTTGTGTTCCACAGAGGGAAGAAAGTCATATGGGTTTGGAATGACATGAGGGTGAGTAGATGATGACTGAACTGTTATTTTTGTGTGAACTGCCCCTTTAAGAGTTGTCTTACATCTTGTCTTGACAGGTGTTTGCTTCAGTATTGTTATGGACATTTGAGTGTAACAGATTTAAAAAAAAAAGAAAAAGTGTAGGGGTATACTTAATTCTATGCAATTTTTTTTTATTTTATTCCAACTTTAAGAGCATAGGGAGCCTAAGTCCCTCCCCTTCCGGTGGACCACCATGGGACCTTATTTCGGAAAAATATTGTATGGTAGTCAATGGCGAGAGACAACAAATATTTGGATCCCGTTTGAATTGTGCCCTGAATTACACATATGATGTTTGTCAATTTAAAAGATACATTTTAAAGTCAAGAAAGTCGCAGTTTGATGTAAAACTGTTGAGGTATAAGACTGTGAAAATACGTAATTACAAAGACTACAAACCTAAAAGGCGCGCATGTGACGTCTTACCTTTTCTCTCAATGAATGAAGCTAACTTTACTGAAGCTAACGTCTGTCATTTTTTCTATAGTCTAAGGCCCTGTCCACACGGAGACGCATTTAGTAGTATACGTACAAATTTTTTTATCGGATCAGGGTTTCGTCCAGATAGATCCGGCGTTTTGGGAGACTGAAACCGCTATTTTTTGAAACCGGGTCCCAGGGTGGATAAATCTGAAAACGACACCCTTGGGTCTTCGTGTGTACGGCCAATCCGTATATTTTGTGAAACGATGATGCCATCACCCCGCGTGTCGACTAGTCAGACGCGCTTAATCAGTAACAACAACTCCGACTACTTGCTTGAGTTCATGCTTCAGAAGCTACTGAGCCTCTTTTATTTCTTTATTTATTATTTAGGCCTACTTTAATGTATTTTTTATTTTATTTCTTTATATTTCTTTCTTATGCTATGATGCTTGTATTTTGTCTGATTAAGACATTTCGTATTTTGTAGGGATGGGCATTTCAAGCAAAAATAATATTCGACGGGAATTATTTTATTATTATTCAAAAAAGGCACCTCTGCCCCTCATGCTCACCGGTGACACGGCGTTCGCTCCGACATTAAATTTCTCTGTAGGCTACTGTAGGCCTACATGTTAGCCATTAAAGAAAAATTTGTTTCATATTTATGTTTAAATATTATGTTATTTTTTTCCATTTCATATAGGCCTATGTTGATTATATGAAAAGTGAACAGCGTGAGTAGTAAGATGCGCAATATCGAGACACATCATTTTGACCACTTCATTAAGTTTTGTTTTGTATAAAGCCTTTCTTTAAAGTGAATTTCGTTTTGTATAAATTGTATCTTAATTTTAATCAATGTTTCATCAAACAATTTCCTGGATTTAATAAATAAGAAGCAAATATAGCAGACAATAGCCCATAATCAGGACATTGAGGCGCCGACGCGATATAACTTGCATCGCACGTGAACTGGAGCTTGTCTCATAAATGAACAGAAACTCAGAAATATATCTAAGCTTGAAATGTCTACTTTTAAACAAAACAATTCAAAACGAAAAGAAACAGACAACTCTAATAATCCGTATATATGAAGTGCGCATTTCTCTCTATAGGCACCTTCACCTACTGCGAAGGTGGCGAGTCAGCATCGTCACAGAAAACACTAGTTTATTAATAAACAATTAAAATGTCTCCTTGCTATATTTGAAACATTCATAATGATTAGGCTATTTGCCGGTTCTTTGTGGCAAGCTTTATGCGTCTGCTAACTAATCGAATATCGTGACTCATCCCTATTTTGTACGCGGCCATTTATGGTTTTTCATATTGTTCAATAAAGTTCTTGGTAAAAAAGAAAAGAAGCTACTGTTCCTAATATTATTGTATGCAGCGCGAAAGGTTTATGCGCAAGTCTTCTTCTCTGTATTTAGTGTATCTGTGTCAGAAATACAGCGCCTCATACTGGTCTGGCATGTATACTACATCGGTTTGAGTCGGTTTCAGTGGTTTCGTGTGTATGCAGATATTTCTTGAGACGGCGCCGTGTTTACGGAATTTTTTTTTAGAACGAGGAAAAAAAAGATCGGATAGGGAAAGCTCTGGCTTCGTGTTGACGTGGCCTAACGTTATAATCATAACGTTACGCCGTCATGCCTGTGTGTTTTGTACCAGACTGCACACACACGAGAGTGGTGACGTACATAGTGCGAGACGAGAGATGTAGTTAATTGAGTGATTTTCACATAAAACTAAACGTTACTCTTCTGTTTTATGACAAACTGTGACTTTCTTGACTTTCATAATTATCTTTTAAATTGACAAACATCATATGTGTAATTCAGGGCACAGTTCAGATGGAATAAAAAGATAAGTTGTCTCTCGCCATTGACTACCATAAAAATTTTTTCCGAAATAAGGTCCCATGAGCCGGAAGCAGAGGGGAGGGACTTGGGCTCTCTATTGGATCATCATTGCCACGTTTAAAAGGATAGTTCGTCCAAAAATGAAAATATTATCATCATACTTTGAATTCTACAAAAGATGTGAGGATGAGTAAACGATGACAGAATTCACATTTTTATGTGAACTATTCATTTTAATGAAGCATTTGAGGTGCTGAACCCATACCAACATTTTTATCCCTCAATTAAATCCCATGCTTCATTAGATGCGGAGTGAATGTCAGGCTGTTATTTTGCAAAGGTTCAGGGTATGCTCTGTTGTGTAGCTCTCTCAGTGGTTCCAAGGGAGCAGAAAATATCAAGTGGCTTAATCTTGAAATTAGACATAATATTCATAACACCCTCCTATTCCTGATGATGATATCGCCCCAATCAATAAGGAATCAGAAGCCCTGACTCATTCCTGCAGCCTGCTGTCTGTCCCGCTAGAGTTTATTTAATATTCTGGGATTGATCTCTTTTTGTTAAGTAGTGATGTGATACAGAACAATCTTTAACTGCTGGATAAAAGCTTTGGTCTGACTGGTCCTGAGAGATGGCTGGCTCCCGCCCTAAAACATGGTTCAATAAGCACTAGTCCGCAAGGCTATGACCCATATATATTATGGTACTCGGCTGTCAAGGATCTTACGCGCTGTACTGGAATATTATTCACGGTGGAAGAGATGTCTGTGTGGTCTGAAAGTTAATTTGAAGCATTAGCTAATACAGTGGATAGCATAAGTGAACACATCCATGCTAAAGTTGACTAAAAAGAAGAATAAAAAAATCATCTTTTGGAAATTGATCTTAATGCCTTAATTTAAAAAATGAGGAAAAATCCAACTTTTTTTTCCAATCCAACCAATTTTCTTTGTGAATGAATAATGTATCATAAATAAATAAACGTTCTTCCTTAAAATACAGGTTGCATAAGTCAAGACACCAATATGTTAAATTCCCATAGAGGCAGGCAGATTTTTATTTTTAAAGGCCAGTTATTTCATGTATCCAGGATACTATGCATCATGATAAAGCTCCCTTGGCCTTTGGAATTAAAAAAGCCCCACATCATCACATTCCCTTCTCCATACCTAGAGATCGGCATGGTGTTATTTAAGTCAGCCTAATAGCTGGTATGATTTGCATTGAGAGATGATCTTATGGAAAGTGCCCCATGCCGATCTCTAGGTATGGAGAAGGGAATGTGATGATGTGGGGCTTTTTTAATTCCAAAGGCCAAGGGAACTTTATCAGGATGCATAGTATCCTGGATCCATGAAACAACAGGCCTTTAAAAATAAAAATCTGCCTGCCTCTATGGGAATTTAACATATTGGTGTCTTGACTTATGCAACCTGTATTTTAAGGAAGAACATTTATTTATTTACGATACATTATTCATTCACAAAGTAAATTGGTGTCCTTAAAGGTTGGATTTTTCCTCTTTTTTTAAATTAAGGGATTAAGATCAATTTCCAAAAAATGTTTTTTTTATTCCTCTTTTTAGTCAACTTTAGCATGGGTGTGTTCACTTATTCTAGGCACTGTAGTTCTTAACAGTTATATATTTGCCTTGAGGCAACATGCTGTTATTTTGAATTGTTCTTGCTACAGAAAGCAGCTGTTGATTGATTAGCTTGATGAAAAACAAAACGAGGTATGAGTTTCATTTCTATTTCATTGGTTCCTCTAGTCAATTGTTTGCGATGCTGTCAGCACTAGAGAAATTGGACTTGTTTAAATTTGTACGTGCTAATCACCATAGCATATCTGTCTGTTGTCTTGTTCAAATCATTTCCATTTCCAATTAGCCACGGTCTCAGAAGGAATGTGTCAAAGAGATGATTTAATTGTTACAGCTCTGGCACATTATGACAAGTTTAATACTCATTACCATCTGTCGAATGGCCATTAGATTGAACTGAAGGTCTGCTTTAGTTGTCTTGATTTTTCTGGTGTTCAGAAACCTAATAGTATAAAATATGTGAGAGTACTTCACTACAATACTTAAGTATTACTATGGGGAATCTGTACTTTACTTGAGTCCTGTTAAAACTGCTGAATACTTGTATTTTTACTCAGTAACATTTAAAAGGTAAAAAAGAATAATTTTTACTCTATTACAATTTCATGTAGACTTAAAAGTGCAACTTAAATCTAAAATATTTAAAATTATAAATATTATCCTGAAGTGACTTTGAGCTATTGTAATATGATTTTATAAAAAACTATCACTGTAGATTGATGAATTTGAGTTGTTAACACGGTTCATGACTAGTCTTGACTATTACACTTTATTCAAATGTTAAACCACTGTTAAATCATCTGCTGAAAATTTTAGCTGACAACATTCAGGTAACAGGTTTCAGGATATTGGTTTACTTTAATAAATTGTGATTTTTGACAGGTTTCATCACAAAGTTTTTGCATCAAAAATACTAAAATGAGAAAATCTCTACTGCTTCTTGTTTTCAAAAGCTTAGAAAACTTTTAAGTTCTTAAGTACAATAAAACATGGATACTTTAAAAACGTAGGGACTAATTGAGTAAAATTTTTGCCGTGTCATTCTGATGCAAACTCTATCAAAAGAGTACATAATGTTAAACAACATTACACTTTAAACCTAATAAATAAATATTACATGATTAACAATGGTTAAACGATTACAAAATGTATGTTTTGCACCTGAAGTTGTTATGTATCGATATACCGACAAATAGACCACGCATCGTGATTCAACATGGCCGCTCCCATGAGTGGACCCGCTCTCTGTAAAACAACACATCTTGTAATAGGCTACTGATAGAACTGCCGTCTTCATCTCATGCTAGTGCATAATTTTTTACATTTTCCAGATAAAATACTAATCATTTCTTAGTTTTATGTTAATATTTAAGAAGAATTACAGTTACCTTGAGGTGAGGCAAAATTGTTGGTTTGGTTTCTCTTTTATTTTTGTAGTATTTCACAGCGGTGTAGTTGTCGTTTCACTGCCTGTAAATCTGAATGAGTGGAAGGTAGAGGCCGCTGTTTCATTATTTTCCTTTGCCCCAGGCCCACCAAATTTAGTGGCTGTAGTGCTGACCTTTCTATGTCCCTATTTGACAGCTCAGGGCACTAACACGACTTTTTTTACTGCGGTTTGATAAAGCAGAGGCTATTAAGGTCTGCAGATGGCATTAAACTGCATTCAAAATGGCTTTATACTCATGTCTTATTTTAGTATTTCTTGTACTTGCTTTTTCTTGTGCATGGCCTGCCATCTGGTTCCAGGCATTGCATTGAATCCTTTGAAATTGAAACAAACTCGTAGCTAAAATCATGTTAGAAATGAAGACCTCTATACAAGATATCTTAGTTGTCTATCCAACAAAGAAAGGAATTAATTGGTCCTTTTTTATTCACACTGCAGTCAGGGCACGTTAAAAATAGAAGAGACACTCAACTACTGTTGTTTTGGAGTCATAAATGTTCTTGAGAGTGGAAACAACTATTCCAGAAGCTGGAAGGTCTTGCAGTGGACTTTGACAGATACTCGATTACTGCGTTTTTGCAGTTATTGCTGTTTTCTTAGAATTCTCAGCTTTACAAGAGGGGTGTTTTCTTTCAGGGCTCAAGATCTTGTTATTATTTTACAAGAGCCCATCATTCATGTTCACTTCATTTGTGTCTAAATAAATTGGATAAAATATAAAACTTTTCATTTTAATGAAGGGAATAATATTAAGGAGTTTATATCACAATCTCATTGAACAGAGGGATACATTATAAATCATTCCACTATACTTTCATTTGAGCAGAAGTTGCCATTTTTGCTTCTAACAAGAAGTAACTTTAACCTTGTAAATCATTATTAGGAGATAATAAGAAATATTCAAGGTTGTCATTCATTATGTTTTAAATGTTTCAAACAAAACTATTTTTTTTAAGAATAATTATTATTTTTAATGTTTTAAAAGTATTTTATATCCTTGTATCTCTAATATCACTTTACTTTATTTTAGCCGTTTTAATATCCCTTATAATATTACACTGACAAAAGCCAGTTCTTGAATGACACCTTCCTACAGGAAGTGAGATCATATTTGTGAGAAAACAATAGCACAGGAAGTATTAGCAATAGATTTGATTCATATTTTTTTTCTGTTTTGTAGAATTTGTCTTGTCAACTGTTTGATAAAATTACAGAAATCTGAAAAAAAAAAAAATCTAAATGTCAAATATCAATAAGACAACACCCCCATGTAAGCTGAATACTTATTTCAACTCTTAGTTCTGTCCTGTACATTTTCTTGCCATTGATGTCATGGGCCTAAATAAATATCTTAAATGCTAAGTATATTTCTAAAAAACAAACCCACCAACAAAAGGAACAGTCTCTCTTGTGGTTGTCACCATTTCTGCTTATTCTTCATTCACTCAACTCTGATTTGAATGGTTCAGCATAATTAATGGTTGCATGAGAGCATTGATTGAGTGCTCATTTTATTTTAAAATGTTTGAAATCATTATGAAATGTTTTCCTTTTCCAGGTGTTGATTTCAAAATGAAGACCTTAGAAATAGATGGCATTAAAGTACGAATACAAATATGGTATGTTTTATTTTTCTCTAATATAATATAACCGTATTTGATCAATTGATTTAGCTAATCAGATGTCTCTGTGTCTGCAGGGACACAGCAGGTCAGGAGAGATATCAAACCATCACTAAGCAGTACTACAGAAGAGCACAGGTGACCTTCACACATCCACGAAGACATCTCACTACTCATATTGGGACCTACTGAATGATTCAGATCTAATAGAGATGTCCATTGTGTGATAATTGACTGATAACCGCAGATTGATTCTGTATCAACAGGGTATTTTTCTGGTGTATGACATCACAAGCGAGCGCTCATTCCAGCACATCATGAAGTGGGCCAGTGATGTAGATGAGGTGAGGCTTTGGAGTTTAAAGCATATCTTATTTATTTATAGATTTATTTATTTTTTATTACTAATATTTTTCATACCTGTTTTGCCTTTTTTCATGTTACAATATATCATCATCTGAAATAAAACACTGAAATATGGCTTTGAATCTCAGATTTTAATTGTGAGTTTTGGACCCAACTGTATGATTTATATTTAAAAACATTGCCACCATCCCACAAGAGTGCAAAAGAAAACAGGATGAATAGTCACAATACACAAACTGTACTAAACCAATACTGGTAATTGATCTTACTCAAACCTGTGCACTCCTGTTATATGAGTTCTATGTCTCATATCATATGTATCTGTTTCTGCTCTGCTCCGTTCATCTGCTTCTGCTTCATCTCTCTTCTGGTTCTGTCCAGTACGCCCCTGAGAAGGTGCAGAAGATACTTGTTGGGAACAAGTCTGATGAAGAACAGAAGAGACAAGTAGCTACAGAACAGGGAGATAAGGTAAATAAATAATACTTCCTCACTGGATCTTTCATTCATACTGCCATTTATTCCACATTTACTCATTTGTGAGATCTTCAAAACCTCTTCAAACATCTTAATCATCTTTTTTGCTCCAGCTTGCCAAGGCTTATGGAATGGACTTTTTTGAGACAAGTGCCTTTACCAACCACAACATTACAGAGGTACAATGCTGGCCGCATGCATTTTTCTTTTCAGTATTTCTGTATTTGATCGGTTTTGTTCTTTTTTTTAGATATTTGAAGAAGGCATAAACAAGTTGTTCATGCAACCATCTGATCATTTTGTTTGCATATTTTTATTGTCTGCAGCTATTTAGGGTTAACATTTGTCCTTCTATTACAGTCTTTCACCCGATTGGCTGAATTAGTCTTACAAGCCAATAAGAAGGATCTTGATTTGTTGGGAGGATCCATGAATGAGGAGTTAAATCTGGCTGTTTTGGAAGAGCAGGAAGGATTGTTTAATGGTAGAGACAACACCAATAAGTCCTGCTGGTGCTGAGGACATGAAGTGACATTTTTCAGTTGATTTCCATATTTATGTTGCATTTACATTTTTGAATATTTTTTCAGTTTAAAAAAGGCGATCAAAAGGGCACTTCAGTAACAGTCACTCTTAAGTTATCTTATATATATATATATATATATATATATATATATAAGAACAGGTTTATTTAAGTGTGAGGAAGCCTTGACAAGATGCTTTATTTATCATGGTTTTGTGGCTGAAACATCCATGTTAACATGTAATATTCATTCATTTGTTATGCTATGGGACTTCATGTGAATATTTCCAGATCTGGCTTTCTATAAAATTCTTTAAAGCCTTGAATGCACCTACTTGACCTTCATTGAATGCTCTTTCAAGGTAATACATTTATTCCTGAGTGATGAATTGATGAAGCTAGAGTTTCTCATGTCAGTGTAACAATATAAGCTTCCTTTCTGTAAAAACATTGTCACTAAACTTGCTGCTTACCAGTTCTGGTCCACTGTGATTGCAAATGAATGCAAGGGATTTTATCTCATTAATCTGAGGTTATTGTACTAACATATTATCATTTACTGTGGTATTTATACCAATATTAAATCAAGCTCTTTTTGTTATTAATAATCACTATTTAGCTGATTAGAATAGTTGGAATGTTTCAACTTTTACTCTATAAAGGATTCTTGAAAAGTTTAACTTTTATCACAGCACACCAAACAATATTTTTTATCTCACCCATCCAAACTTGTATGAAATGTATCCAGAATGAACTGTTGTGATTCCCAATGCAATGAAATGGGTTGTATTGCTAATGATTCAATGTATATATTACACTATTGAAGCATTTATATGTTCTAGTGGTATTGTACTAATGTTGATTTAAACGAACTCTTGAATAATGCTGATATGTTTACCTGTGCTATCTGAGAACTTAGATTAGAGAATTAGAGAAATTTAAATACGTATGTGGTTATTTATTAAACTGTAATGTTGTGATTCTGTTTACGGGGGTCAAATATTTACGAATAAACATTTAATTATGAAAAGTTTTTGTTTATTGAAATTGTGGTACTAAATTACATTGGATATATAGACAGAATAATTGTGTGATTTCAGGATTTTGGAGATCTTAACAAATCTCCGTAAGTGCAACACAACAAGTCAACACTAGGAGGCAGTTGTGCAAAGCTAAAATCCATGAACGGAAATGTTGTTGCTCATGATGAAACCATAGGTTAAACAAACGGGGGGGACAACTGGTTATAAGAATGTGTTTGTGGTTTTATGTAATTGCTCATAACTATCCTTCAGCAGTTGTAAAGTATTGATAATGAAGTCATTTATTTTGCCCAATTTTATCAAGGTCATTATGTTTTCTTTTAGAACCGATATATATGTATGCGGTGTTAAGTGTCCTTCAAAAATACTTTGAAACAAAATATTCTGCTTGTACATCTTTGTAGCAAAGTAGATCTCTCCATACGCAGCTGGGTGAAGTCTGGACAGAGAGAGCACTGATTTAATTAGCAAATGTCATGCCATGTGCTCATGTTTGTAAGCAAGTCACGCACATGTATATGGATACAATTGCAAATATATTACAAAATAAAAAAATCTCAAATGTAAACAAATAACTACATTCCCTATAAAATACTTTCTTCTGTATGAAAACAAAAGATGATGTATTGGTAACATTAGTTAATCACATTAGTAAGTTAAAAACAATGAAAAATATTTTTGAAATGTTTTACTAATAGATTATTAAAATTAAAGTTGTAATTTTTTATATTATTTAATATTACCTGAGCTAACAAACTAACAATGAAAATTTGTATTTTTATTGATGATCAAAACGATTAATAAATAGGCTACAGCAAAAATGAATTGGTCATTGTTAATTAATGCATTAACTAAAGTCAAAGACCGGCTTGTTACCAATTTATGTTGTCTGTACTGTATCTTCTATTGTATTATAAGAAAGAAAGTCTTACAGGTTCAGAACAACATGGGGGTAAATAATGATATGCAGAATTTTCAATACATCACATGCATACATATCTATTCACAAAACGAGAGGATTTCTTCATTAATAATGTTGGAGTGCTGAGTCTGTTTTTTGCACACACATACACATGTATATGTGTATATACCTAGCTCTGGTACTTGCCATTTATACAATGTGCACTGTGTGCAGAGGACGCATTTGTAAGGCTATTTAGTAAATTTATTTAGGTGTCACAGTGTGTTCTCACAGATGACTCCATGTGTCGTCTCTAAGAGAGTGCCAAGTGGAAGAGCTCTAGCGTCTCTAATGAAAAGTATGAGCTGATTTATAATAGATCACTAGTTGCATGAGGGACACAAACACATGATCAAGTTTTAAAAAATGAAGGACTAACTTGGATAACGTATGATGGTTATCATGTAAGAACTGCCAAAGTTGGGAGATTACATGAGAACACATTTGGCTCACATTTTTTGCTTTAATCCTGCTATTGTCATTAGTCTCACTTTTGAGTTAAACAAGATTTAATCTTTTTTTCTTCCTCTCCATTGTCAGCATTCAGAGTTTTGGAATCTGGGATCAAGCTGATTACGAAAGAGGAGAAAAACAGCCCTCAGCTCCGCTCAGTTTTCCTTTCCTAGATAATCCTGTCATGCCATAACCAAACACTTCCATGCAATTGGCTCATTTAATCATTGATTTGCTCATAACAAAAACTTACATTGAGTGAAATAAACCAATGTGTCCTTAGGACAGACGAGAGGAGAGAGAGAGAAACAAGATGTGCTTTAGTATTATTTTTGGTGTGCATACGCATGCAGTGGGGGCGTTTGGTGTGCAGGGGGGGTGGGGGGGGGGTCCAGCTTCAGGACACTTCTGCTAAGCACTGTGTTGTCATCCTCCCACCTCGCCACACTGTGCTTTCACACCAGAGTGAGTCACGCTGGCTCTCTGAGCTCTGGAGGTGCGCAATGTGGAATGCTAAGCACCCTGAGAGAACTTCACAGAATTCAGACTCTTTCTTCTCTGGCTTCTCATCTCTCCTTTGTACTTGCTTGGAGATGTTGAAAAATGCTGAGAGAAAGCTGCTTGATCTTTGTTTCCATATGTAGAACTAAATGTACATTTGGTTTTGTCTTGGTTTATCTTCCTGTTTTAGGCTGATTTCTATCTATCTATCTATCTATCTATCTATCTATCTATCTATCTATCTATCTATCTATCTATCTATCTATCTATCCATCCATCCATCCATCCATCCATCCATCCATCCATCCATCCATCCATATGCAGAACTAAATGTACATTTAGTGTTGTCTTGGTTTACCAGACACACACACACACACACACACACACACACACACACACACACACACACACACACACACACACACACACACACACACACACACACACACATGTAGTGTTTCCATGTTTTATGGGGACTTTCCATAGACATAATGATTTTTATACTGTACAAACTGTATATTCTATTCCCTTACACTAACCCTACCCCTAAACCTACCCATCACAGAAAACTTCTGAGTTTTTACATTTTCAAAAAACATCACTTAGTATATAAGCTGTTTTCCTCATGGGGACCAAAAAATGTCCCCACACGAACAAGGATTTCAGATATTGCCATCCTTGCCATAAGGTAGGGTTTACCAGGCCACACACACACACACACACACACACACACACACACACACACACACACACACACACACACACACACACACACACACACACACACACACACACACACACACACACACACACACACACACACACACACACCTCACACTTATTTGACACTTTAATATTCTGTGTGTATATATACATATATATATATACAGCATATATATATATATATATATATATATATATATACCGTATATATATGTGTGTGTGTGTGTGTATAATTTTAATATTATTTATTATGAAAATGTATTTATTTCTACATAATCTAAACATATTATAGGAGTCAGTTGTGAAGCAGTCAGGGAATGGCCTTAGGATATTGATTCAGGCAACAGGAGAAACATTTAGCATGCGTATCTCCACTTTCATACCCCACACTATATTGTGTGCACCTTTCACCTATGAAAAGATAATTATGATTTCTTAATGAGATTGCATTCATCAACTTGCATTAGGACTTATTAATGCTTCTCTGAGGGAAATGCTAATAAAGTCTTGAAACGCATAGTGAATATAACTGACTGCCATTAATCTCTCTCTGTGGGCACTTGGTAATTACTTTGCTGATTCCATCAATACAATAACAAAAATATGAATAATAACAACATGGGCTAACTTAATTGTATGCTAAATTATGTTAATCGCTTAGAGTAACTAGTGCATCAGCCATTTTGAAGGCCTCAAAAGCTCTCTGCTCTGTTCTTCTCATTGGGCCACACAAAGACCCTGTGTGCTCAGCAACAACTTGTCACCTTTCTGCATGTCATTCTGTATTAGTGTATCTGCATTGCTTGAGTGGGACTAAATGAATGGGACTATTCTTCCTGTTTCCCTGGCATCCCTGAAAAGACATTCCTATGTGAGGTCACACATGCAATTGTGTGGTCAACATGTAGGGGGCGTCAAGTATTGATCACTCAAACAGGACAAAGGCATTCCTAAATAATTTAGAAGGAATGGGCGGATGTTAACAACCTGGTTGACATGATGAATTTTGTTTTTGAACAGATGATAATATGTGAAAATTTAGCAACTGTGTTATTTATTAAAAAGAGCATGTTGCTTGTTAATAGTTTTTTTCTTTCTTAAAAAAAGTATTCATGGAATCTAGCACTCAATTTAAATAGATTAACCTCCACATGCGCTCAATGAGGACATTACTTTTTGGATGTACCCTTAATTTTTCTTGGATTTAAATATCTTCTGTCAAATATGGACAGTGAGTTCTGCAGTGTAGTAGCTTGACTAAAATCTGCATTACAGTGTTTATTAAATATTTTTTTTTACCAAAATTAATTCATTTTCATGCAAACAAGTTGTTGGGGCAACAAACTACATATTTTAATGATGAAATCTGTTTACTTACACTCCTCTGCAGTTCAATTTGATGTGATAACTCAATTTTCTTTAGGAATAGTTATGAGACACACGAGTAAACATGCAGCATGAGTAACTATATTGGAACTATATTCACATGAAATCCCACACAAAACTGTCACCTTTAAAGTACCAGTATTAATCAAAGTGTTAATCATTATGCTTAGAATTAAGCATGCCACATATAGTACTAACCAACTTACACGACACCGGTTTAGTAATGCACATATTGGAGAGGTCAACCCTACTCTTGTCAAAGACAATACCAGTCGCGTGATCACCGTGCAGCACATAAATTGTGCTGTTGCTAGGGCAACGCTGTCCATAGGGGGCCCATTCCCACAGATACAAATCACGCTCCTCTCTCCTCTCAGCTATCGCGAGAGTCCAGTAAGCGAAGCGTAGCAGCAGCTCGCAGTGACCTCATCAGCAGCTGCAGTGCGAGGCGGAGCAGCAACTTTTGTATGAACTTAGAAGTTGAATATCGAAGACGCTGGGGCCAACGGTGCTGCTGCTGGAGTAGATACAAAAATACGCTGCAAAATCTCCCGCGTCAAACGGTAAAACAGCAGGAATAACGGCTGCACACAGACTGCACTTCGCTGGCGATTATTACGAGGCGGAGAGCAGAAGCTTGTGTCGGACTTTTATCGGAAGGTTTTGTGGGAGAAGAGACCGCACGAGAGCAGCGAGAGGTGGAGAGGGAAGAAGGTGAGTTCATAACATGTCTGTGATTTAATTGTCCATGCCAACTCCCAACAGTGCTTATATGTTTGTAAATGGGGCCACGGAGGTGTTTATTCGGAGGAATGCTCCTCTGTAATCTCTAAAATGCCCGCGTTTTGTCCCTGGAGCGAGTTCCGACGGTTAACGGATGATGATCTCTACTACTCACCTGATTATCAGGGGAAAATCAGAATCGATCTGATAGTTGCAGTGAAGGCGATCCTATTTTGATAGATGAAGATGATAGCAGGCAGAATAGAAATATATACATGTCGTCCGCTGTGTCGTGATTATTTGGTCTCAATTTGATAAACAAGATGATGTAGGGTAAATATGGTGAGGTTATATTATAGAGAAGAGTTTTGGTCTTAACTCCAGATGTGAGAAGAACAGGAGCACAGCCGTTCACCAGTGACAGACGAACAACTTCTTAAAGATTGATTATAATCATTACTGCATCAGTCATGGCGAGAATTTAATCAAATGGTACGCAACTTATGAAAAGACTTGATTCTGACTCCTCTGGTTTTTTATTATTAGTCAGGAGTTGCTTGAAGGTTGAAGGATATACTTTGTAAAACTTGAATCCTTACAAATGAGCACGTGTGTTTCAGTTAATATCGTCAAGTAAATGTCAGGGAATTTTAAAGTGCAATTTCCGTGCATGTATAAAGTCATATAAATTAATACAAGTTTCAGTAATATAATTTTTTCCCTAGCCATACCAATTTCCATTTCTTCAGGTAGAAAACATTTTTCCCCGTATGGAATTCATTTGAAAAATCCCTTATATATAAATGAAAATTAACCCTTATACACAAATAATTTTGAGAACAAAGGCTGTCTACCTAGAGCAGCATTGTGTACATCACAGGCTCTTTCCAGACACTAATATCTATATAATCTGCTGCATTAGCTGCAAATCAGATCAGGTGTCCAACCGGAAGAGTCATTGTGCTGTAGATCACATTGCATTTATTATGCATAACAATTATGTCACGTCAAAATTGTGAGGTCTGTTGTTGTAGGTTGACTAAATGGCCCTTCCTTCAGTTTTCTCCCTGTAAGGGCTTCACTGATTTGTCATTTGCATGTCTTTTCTTCATTGTGTGGGTGGTGTGTGCTAACTGTGTATTGGCCAAGCTCTAAATGCAGTTCATGAGGGGGTGGATTTGAAGAGCTGGTCCCTGATTGAAGTGCTTTCTGGCATTCCCTTTTTAACTTTATATATATGGAAGATGCCACGGATGTGTTATGATCTTAACATCATAAGATCTTAAAAAATTATCAAGGAAGAACTTTGCATGGTATCATAACGTCCCTGAGATGTTGATGTTACCGTGTCCTTTGACAGAAGTGCCACTGTTTTTGTTTAGTCTTGAGTCAATCTGACCACTTTTAGACTTTTCCAGCTGACCCCCTTCAGACTTGCACTTTGTTTTTGCTTGATCACCCGTTGAACAGCACGGATCCCATTATTCCTTTTTGTTATATAGAAATAACATATTACATATCTTTAGATGTAAAAAATGCTGCATTTATGAGTTGATTTTGATAAAGTCAGTAGCAAGCAGAAATTGCCCTGCTGTGTGTAACTTAGTTAGATTTAATGTTTTCTTCCCCCGGCCTCTATCTAAGAATGCCAAGGATGCAGTTATCTGCAGGCAGTGTCGCATTTCCAATATTAAGTAGCCTATTGAAAGGGAGTGTGTAGGTGGACACGCACTGGTTGTGAAACATGTAGAAAAGGAAATGTGCAAGGGGGAAAAATACACTTGGGTGGATGATTGGCACCAGAGGGATTATCAAGAGTTTTTCACATGTAGAGTGCTCCAGATTCTATAGATCCCGACTAGATTAAGTTTTTTATCATTGCCACAGGCTTAACAAATCATATGCAAGTTTGTGCATTTATCAGCTTCACCTGTTGCTCTCTATATACCGTTGCTATGGAAGTTTGGTTAATTATGTCTGTTGTTAGGTTATGTAAGTATACTATCCAAGATTTTGCAGGAGACAACCTTCGAATCTAATTCTGTAACCGGTCTGCACTCTGCATCAGATGTAATTCGTCAGATAATATCTAATAGTCCTACTTTTTAATGCTAATCATGTCCATTGGTATATACGTATGTAACTTTTATAAGTAAGGTACAGTGGCTCATCCCTGGGTTTGTCCAGTCTTAAGGGCAGTGCGTTCACACAAAGGACGATAATTTTACCAATAATGATAAAGATGTAGCTAGGGCTGGGCGATAAATCGATTTTATCGATTAACTCGAATGTGTAGTTTACGCCGATTTGTTTTTATGAAAATCGGTTTTCTCTTTAACAACCGCCGATGCTCACATCTGGGCTCCCTTAGTTCCGACCGATATCAGCGCTTGCCATGATAGAGATACACAAACAACATGGCAAATGAGCAAGATCGCGGTAGCAGAAGCACACCCGCCGAAAACATTTAGGCTACAAGCTGAATCTGCAGGGCTGCCAACTCTCACGTGTTCACTGTGAGAGACGCACTTTTTAGACGCTTTCACGCCACACATCCATTTTCTCACGCAGAGAAAAAAAGGGCAAGCAAAGAGGACACTGGTACCAACAGACAAGACAGAGCAGGTTACTATCGATATGAAACAGATTCTCAGCTCTCAGATTCTGTCAATTTTATTACAAAATTCAAACAATAAACACCGTTTTGGCGCTTGTAAATGTGACGTGAAAGAACGCTGACAGATCTCAGTTCAAGCGGCACGTGAATCGATCATCTGTTACTCTTTGATAAAGTTACTAACTTACCGAAATGTAATTAAATCGATCGATCACTGTTTTTCAACCGCGGAAAGATCTCCATAAAACAGCTGGAGAACAAAATGTCACATAACGTTACGTTTACCTCAGGATGGCTTTTAATGACCCATAGCACGCATGTTAGTTGGACTTAAAATAATTGCTATAGAGAGGAGTATTTTGCTAAATATGATAACTATACTACACATTTATAATATTTTTACCTATATTATTAAAATAGTATAAGGTTGTTATTATAAAAAAATGCATTATATTTAATTTGAGTTAGTTTTAACCTTTAATAATACCAACTGACAGGGCTCTCTGTATGTTTACACCATTAGGTGATTTTTTTTTTTTAAATTGAGAACAATTAACACTTTAACGTATCTACTGTACCTATTTATCCAAAGGAATTTATATTGAATCAAGATCAGAATCAAATTGAAGTTGAAATTGTGAAATTTGTGTTAAGCAATAATAAAAACAGTAGCATACCAGTAAACTTAATAAAATTATGTTTAGTTACCAAATAATTTAATGCTAGTTTTTTGTTTTTTTACACATCCACCCGTTTTATTTTATGTTACATTTTCATCGTTTTCAAAGACAGGGCCTGTCCTCTTGTCTTTTTGGCTTGTTGTTTCTGATTGCACTTTAATCGAGATCAAATCCCAGAAGGGAATATTAAAACAAAATAAAGTTAAAACTTGTTTTGAACAATTTTTCTTTGTCATCTGCAGATTGATTTTAAGTAGGGAGAGAAAAAAATCGATTTAAATCGTAAATCGGATTTTTTGTGAAAAAATCTGGGATTTTTTTTTTAGGCCATATCGCCCAGCCCTAGATGTAGCCTAGTTCTAAAAATCGTTCTAAATGTAAAAGAATAGAATAATTCACAATACAACTAGCCTATAACGATTATGGCACAGAGAAATTATATCGTTGGAATCACTTTCAGAACGATTATTTTCCAGATGATGAATGATAAACACATTGGCAGCCAATCAGAATCCATTCTGCTTTAACAAGCTCAAGGACAAATCTCCAGCGCTCACTTACAATAAACAGAACGATATCGTCCGCTTGATATAGCCTAGTTATCGCTATAGTTATCTTTATAGTTATCATTCTGGGTGTGAACGGGCCTTTACGTTATCTGTAGCTATTATTGCTCGCAATCCAAATGCACATTGCTTTGAACATGTTATTCAATATTTAGTTTACACAAAAATGAAAATTCTGTTGAAGACTTTTGTTAATATTTGTAAATCAAATGATGATGCGTTTAAATTTTTCATCCATTGAAAGTCCATACAACCAAAATTTGCACAGCCACTTTATGAACAGATTTAATTTATGCTTTTATTCACATATAAACACATATAACTGCTCAATTCATGCAGTGTCTTTTTGATGTGTGAAAGTTTTGGTTGTGTGGACTTTCAACGGATGGACAAAAATGATGAGTCAATATCAACATATCTTAATTGGTCTTGACTTCTGTAGATATTGGTTTAGAACAGAATGAAGATGAGTAAATGATTACAGATTTTTTATTCGAGAGCAGATGGAGATGAAATCCGAATAAGTGACCACAGGTGACAATGACAGAAGCATTGTGACTCACAAACAAGGAAAGAAAATGACCTTTTCCCACCCATATTTCTATATTTAATCCAGAAAGTTCCACTGTTGCTGCATTAACCTCGAAATTATGACCTACCCTTAAAAAGGCTAATTTTTCCCCCCTTGTGTAAATCAGCCACTGGTGGTTTCAACCAGTACTAATTTCCAGCATATTGTTCTGCCACCTCATTTAATCTCCCATCTTCCTGGAAGCAGCAGCTGTTGATGCTGATCTGATGAATGGCAAAGAAACAGTTGAAGGTTCAGAATGTATCCGCATTATCGCTGATATTCCCACCAACTGTCTTGCCATCTGCCTAACGGCGCTTGTGTTTCGTGCAGGAGAGCAGAGATTCAGCTTCTTGCGATAGAGAGGATGGGTGTTAACATGGCACCCAAATGCTGAAATTAGTATTGAAGGCACCCATCTTACTTTGGGACTCAATAATTACAGTCCTGTCTCCTCTACCACTTTGGGCTCCATCTTAATGCAGGCTGTAGCCTCAGATTTATGCAGCCATTAGTCATGAAGACAGTCTGTGGAAAATTGGAGGTGAGAAATGAGAGCTGAGGAATTTTCGATGCAGGATTCTTACTATGTTTTTGATTCATGCAGTTTATTAGTGACTCTCAGTATTGAGGCTTTTTTAAGTTTTTTTTTTTTCTTTTAAAAAATAAACCAAAAACCTAATGCCTTATTGCTTTTAGTGTAAATTGGCAGACCGAAACCTTTAGTCATTATTGCGTGGATGCGTTATCAGTATACAGTGGTGATTTCACCTTTCTATGAAAGCGTATATGATGGTAGATTTTTTAGAGATGTCTTGAACAAACATCTTTAGCAGCATCCCTTCTCCACTTTCATGATGAAATCACTGCATTTAATAAATGGAAGCTTTTCAGTGTCATATTTTCCCAGCCTTCCATGATTCTTTTTGATCTATTTAAAACCTAATCGCATTTTGAACACAGTGTCTTTTGGAGCAAGTTATTTGTACAGCATCCACTTCCCTTAGTCATAATGCGGTATCCTAGTAACAGCTTTGCGGTTTGGTTTATTGGTCAGCTAGTTTAACTATTCTTTGGAATCTGTTGTAATGATGTGGAATGTGCTCAGGCAGAGCCTATGTATTAGATTCGTCTCTGTGCGGCTTACATCCACGCTGTAATAGTTTTGAAAACCATTAAGTCAGTATATTCACAAATGACATAATCAATCACTGGCTGCAGACTAGCTAAGAGAGGGGATGGATAATCCAGAACATTCATTGATAAGGATTTGATGGCGGTGTACGTAGCATTCCAAATGTTTAAAATCATGTGTAGCTGAAATTAGTAAAACCATTATTTTGTTTGATTATTTATATTGTTACATTATGCCACATGCATACAATTTGTGATATTTTAGGCAGTTTAAAATAAACGGGGTGAGGCAGTTTTATTAAGAGCCTTATTATATACTGAATGGGACCCACTTCTTGTTGTTCAGTACCTGTTTTGCTGCTTTTCCTAAATCCAGTTGGGCTCTGGATTGACTGCAGCATATCCGGGTTCAATTGTAAGCATGGAGAAGTGGAGCTTTGGAGCTTGGCTTCCCCACTTCAGGGGGAATTGGTTTAAATTAGATTTTTAATCCCAGATTCGGATGTTTGGAGAGAAAAATGTGCACAAACTGTACCACCAGGACAGGAGTACAACAGTTTGTCAATGGGGTACAATTGCATGTTTTTTTTTCTTTTTCTGGCTGTGTGTATATTTATGAGTCCTGATCAGGGGAAACAATAGCAGACTCTGTTGACCTCACCTTGCAGTTTTTTCTTCTTCTTCACAAAATAGATGCAGGTCCACTTGTGTTTTGATTTGATTTAGGTTACTAAGATTTACTTAAGAACTCATTCACACACCATTATGCAAGCTTATTTTATTTAGTGGTTATCTGCTTCTAATGATCTCCAGCCTATTGTGATATTGTTACTGCCCACTTTCAGCTTTAGTGTTTATGTGAATGATAAATCTGTGGTTAAAGATGTAGCTGTGCTAAATTGACTTATAAACTTTTTGTCGGCAGCAGTCTATTTTCTGTGATTTTTCTTGTTCTTTGTTGTGTGTGTGTGTGTGTGTGTGGACATTGCTCTTTATCTTTGATATGCGGATATCAGCAGAACTTCTGGCTGACCCAGTGAGCTCTTCCTGGCTCTCTTGAAGTGAATGTATTGCCAGGAAATAGAATATCTCCATGTGAAATCAATTCAATGTCATATGTAACATTGCTTTCGTGGCAGTCTGGTAGCAACATGGCAATTCTTTAGCAAAAAAAAGAATAAGAATATAGTAAAACCAAAGAATATAGTTCTGATGTGCATCAAAAGATTGTTAAGCATCACAAAATAGAAAGTGGCTGTAAGAAAATAGCTAAAGAATTGAAAATCCCCATTTTGACCATTAGGGCAATAACTAAGAAGTTACAATCAACTAAAGATGTTATGAATCTGCCAGGAAGAGGATGTGTGTCTATATTGCCTTAATGCACGATGAGGAGAGATTGAGTGGCCAGAGACTCTTCAAGGATCACAGATGGAGAATTAGAGAGATTACTTGAGTCTTGGGGTCAGAAAGCCTATTTTAAAAAAAATCATACAACCCCTGCATCACCACATGTTGTTTGGGAGGGTTTAAAGAGAAATCCTCCTCGCTTGTCCAAAGACAAACTCCAGCATATTAGGGGTGGAATGGTACATGTATTCGAAATAGGTATGGGCGGTATATCGAGTTTGTACAATATATCTATTTTTTTCCCCCCCCACGATATGGAATGAGGCAATACCGTTTATATCGATACAGTAGTTTGATACGAGCACATCTGTAAAATAGTGGAGTACGCAGTGTGAGCTCCTGCGGTGAAAGAACAGTACAATTTGTCCTAAACATGACACAAGCTTATTAAGCGCTTCAAAATAACTGGTAAGATAGTTAACAAGTTTAAAGCAGCTTGCCCTGTCAGATGCTCGGACAGATAGCCTACTGTTAGTGACTGAAAGATAAATACTGGCACTGTTTAATGCGTTTGAGACGTGGTGCCATCCTCAGTGCTTAACTTACATTTCACAGGTATATTGTCCATCTGTAAATGTTCAAACAAATCAAACAAATATGTCCATTTCACTGTCAGGAGAGGACGAGCTTCTGCAAATGAATCTCCGCTAAAATTCAAGTGAATGAGCGCCGCCGCGCGCATGCGCGCCAAACAGACGAGCACAATAAAACAGTAGCGCAATAATTCTGACTAAAATACATATTACTAAAATATTTGTTGTTGGAGACAATAAATGTGCCATATGTGGAATTTTAAACCTAAAAGTATATTTTTATGAAAGTGACCATTATAATGGGGTAATCAAATGCAGGCTAATATAATTAGTTTGTGCTTTTGTTTTTATTTTCATTTTTAGTTTAGCCTTTAGTCATTTTTAAAAACAAAAGCATTATTTTTGTTTTTAGTTTGTAATGTTACAATGTTAGAATGTAATGTGATTTTAACCACCTTTTTGCACATAATATATTGCATAGCCTACATTACATTCCCTATTTGTTTCCATATCCTTCAATATCAACATTGTTTGGATATCATTAGGGCTGGGTTCCGATTCAAATTTCAAGAATCGATTCTATTCCGATTCTCAAGATCTTGAATCGATTATCATTATTCGATTCGATCCGATCTGATCCGATCTTCGAGATTTAGATAAGTGTTTTAGAAAAAAGCATTTTTTCCAGCTGTTACCTGAATTACAGGACTAGTTATGCAACATATTGATACTATTATTATAGACATTTAACTGCAAATTAATGGAGTATTGATGGTTGTAAAGAACAATCCCCCTTCCAGAGTGTTGATACAACTGCTTTCACAAAGTTGCACTGGTCTAGACGACAGAGGACGCAGAGGTATTTCAGCAGCAGTAGGCTACTAGGGCTACCGCAATCTTGTAGTAGGCCTACCGCGCTACTGACAAGTCAACCGCAGAGGATTGCAAGTAACCGCAGCAACCGCGATATTCACGTTTTTTTATAAGGCTATACCCTTCTTGTTTTGAACTTCATGCATGTGTATTGAATGTTAAACAAGTTCATAATGATAACAAACAAGACTGTTTATCGTGGTGATGTGTAGCCTACAGAGGCTTTGCCCAGACAGTGAATGAGAGAGATCGGCAGAGCGCGTGCGATTACCTGCGTCTGTCTTTGAAGTCATGTGTATTCGTGAAAATTCGTATTGCCGTGTCAAAGGAAAGCGAAATATTTGTCGTATCATCCTTCTAACTTTCACGTCACAGGTATTTACCATTAATGCGTGTCAGCAGCAGCGCTGGTCAGCATTCCACAGCGCGAGGAGGCCGCGGGAAAATAAAATCAGCGAGTCACGCATTGAATCAATGCATTATTGGTCTCTAATAAGTGAAGCATCAGCTTCAGCGTTACCCATGCGACGCATTGCTGCTCAGCTGAGCCTTGAAAAGTGGAACTCAAAGTTAAAAATAATTAACACATTGTTTCATTACATGTCTTTTAATGAATCAGCTTTTTTGAACGTGTTCGTTGAATGAACGGTTTAATGACTCACTCAAAGCCTGTTGTCGTAACAATGTGCGCGCTGAGTGAAAGCCTTTCAATGCGCATACAGGGATCTCCCAGTCGCGGCAAGTTAAAGTTCACGGGGAAAATGTAAGCCTATTATTAAATCGATCCTCTGAGTTACAGATCGATCTTTAGAAATTAATATCAAAATCGATTCAGAATTGGTGAATCGATTTTTTTCAACACAGCCCTAGATATCATTGAGCAGGATGTGAAATAATTTTTTGTTAAAATAAATACATTTTCTTTAGCCAAATAGAAAAACGTAGAAAGTACCGAGATATATATCGTATATCGCCATTTAACCAAAAAATACCGAGATATGATTTTTTGCCCATATCGCCCAGCCCTAATTCGAAATGAACCGAATCGGTACGGGCGTCACAGTTCTGTGCATGAATTAACACGGAGAATACACGGTATAAAAATAAATAAAACTCGTGTGCAAATTAATTAATGTAATGCGGTACTACTGTTAGATACGCGGGTCCTTTAGGGACACCTAATCTGTTGCCCTGCTAGGTTTGTTTACTTCAGCCTGCCTGCGCGGCGCAAGCCTCCGCTGACCGCGCGCGCGCCTTCCCAAATGGATGAGGCATTTATACTTCGCGCTCGCCGGTGTACTATTCTTTGAAACGACTCGGTGTAATTGTCCTCTAAATCATCAGGAATCAGCCGTGAGAAGTAAGGTACACTCGTGAATGTTTATTTTAGTACTTTAGTACTCTACTAACACTTTAGGACACCCAAACCACACTACTAAAGAATCGTGTAAAGCAGTAAACCAGATTATTCCTTGTGACATTAGAAAAAAAATGGATATGAGAACGTAACCTACAACTAAATTAACGTTATCTTACATATTTTCTAAACATGTTTATTTAGTTTTGTGAACCTTTTTATAAAACATGGCCATTTATTTTTATTTAAAGGGCTTATGTCTGCTATTGTTGGCTCATTTTGTTAATGTAAGCAACTAATTTAGACGCAAGAACTGGGTGTAAAAAATAATAAAATAAAAAGAATTTCTGCATTTTTGTTTTGCTTTTCCCTCTATTGTACCGAACTTGTACCGAACCGTGATGTCTGAACCGAGTTATGAACCGAACCGTGACTTCTGTGTACCGTTCCACCCCTACAGCATATTCAGTTGTCAGAATGACTGGAACTTTAAACGGCACAGGGTTCTGTGGTTAGATTAAACTAAAAAAAGAGCTTTTTGGCAGCAGACACGCTAGATGGGTTTGGCGCGCACAAGGATAAAAAGTACCCCATGTGTACAATTTAATGTACCGTTGGATCTTTAATGTTGTGGGCATATTTTTCTGCTGGAGGTCCTGGACTTCTTGTTCAGATACATGGGATCGGGGATTCTAGAGCTGCACGATTATGACAAAAATCATAATTGCCGATTATTCCCTTGAAATTGTAATTGCGATTATCACAATTTACATTGAATATATATAGGCATATTATAATACATGTTTACACAAAAATTGTTAACACACACAAGTATTGTCCCCCTTTACTTAACATACACATAAATTGTAAGAATGACTTACATTAAGACTATGCAAATCAATGAAATGGCAGTCCCAAACTAGTTTTTGTTAATAGAATGTTGATATGAGCCACCACAGTCATTTAAAAATATAAAAAATAACACAAAGTGAAAATAAAGTGGCATTTTTGGGTTATGGAAACAACACCCCATGGTAAAAACACAATACTAACAAGAACTGTTAATGAAACTGCTCCTGGTGAATAGAATGAAAATCATACCTCCATGCAAATCCTTCTCAGCTAACACGTGATTTATTGGTATTTTACTTTTATTCCGTGACTTACTAATTTACATTGTAACTACGTTGCATGCTCATAGTTTCTTTTGCACTTCATACAGTAAAGCGATACACTACGCGCGCCGCCGCATTTGCGCGTGCAATTGAAGAGTGCGCGCTACGAGCACAGTATAACGGCTGACAGGACAGTAGGCTAAAGTCCGTTTTTCTGAGGTGAAAGACTTTTTATTTCAGCGTATACTTATGTCACTGCCTGGTATGTCATATTGTTCTGGGTTTCTGAAGTAGCCGTGATTCGCCTCTCATAACTTAATTATGCTCTAAACACACACACAGAGTGGATTTTCTTTTGTAATCGCGGCTTTGAACGATTACGTAATCGTGGCATCCGTAATTCGATTAATTGTAGAGCCCTAGTGGATTCTATCAAATATCAACAGAAAAAAAATCAAAACCTGACGGCTTCTGTTAGAAATCTTATAATGGGCCATGTTTGGATTTTCCATCTGGACAACGATCCAAAACAAATATCAAAATCAACACAAAAATGTGTTACAGTGCACAAAATGAAGCTTCTGCCATGACCGTCCCAATTCCCTGACCTGATGAGTTGAGTGAAAAACTCATTTATTTCATAATGTGATTTTCCGCTCCACTTTCAATTCTTTTACTTCAATGAAAGGTATAATTTTTACAGTTTTTTGAATGAAAGATCAAAAGGATAAACAATGCAGATTTATTTTTTACAGCCAGTTTTGATCATATTTACCAGGGGTGCCATTAATTCTGACCATGACTGTACATTTTTAAAGGATAAAAATTTCACAGAATTACAGACTCTAGACATTACAAGTTTTTAGAAGCACTACTGTATATGTAAAATTAGTTAAAGGTTTTGTGAAGGGTGAATGCTTCTAATAATAATATATATTTAAATATACTTGAACCTAGGGCTGGCCCCTTCTAAAGATTTTTCTAGTCGCACGTTTATATATTTTTTTAATTACTTAAATATATACGGAAGATAATACTAATCCATAATGAGCATTTAATATAGTTGTAAAATAGCCTATTCCACGCTCAAGCGCTGCATAAAGCTAGCAGCAAAGCACAGGAAAAAGTAATGATTATGAATGTAAAAAGTTGGCAGAAAGCGCATCCTGTATGTTTTCATTATTTTACAAAGGCACAACGTTTTCTTGTTACTGTGAGTTTATACAAAGAAAAGTTTCGAATAATGTATTACTCTTATCTGTATGACCCACAATTTTGTATTTTAAATGATTTCCGCTGTTGTCAGTAAAAAATGCAAGTAATCATGCCACCACCTAAAAGTTATAAAGCGCATATACTTTAGCTTCCACACTCGGCACAAACACCAGTCCTTTCAGAAAAATGCGTAGTTTATTTGTGATTGTTGCGGGCAAAAATCCTTGATTATGCGGTACGTTTTCTTAAAAAATGCGATGGAATATGCGGGATATTTATGCAATGAAATTGCGGGAAATGTCAAAAACTGGTTTGATGAAAAAGAGAAAAATAAAAGTGATTCCCCCCACACTCTGTTCTCACTAGGCTACTATCTTAATGTAAAGAGTCACTTCTTATTACTTCCTATGATAAACAAGCATACTACATCACAGAAAGTGCTGGGAATATTTAAATTCTCATCTTGTTTTATTTCAGACCTTAATAAACACATGGCTCAAACATACAAAACATTGAGTCAAACAAGTTCTGTAGCTTTACAAAAGGAATATGCTACAACTTCTGTAAAAATTAATAAATAAAATATTAAAAATAAAATGTGTGTTTCCTGTTTTACAGCTTTTCGATGATGTTCATGTCGCGTATTTACGTCACTTCATAACGTTCCCATGGCAACAGGGGAAAATGGCTGCTCTTGTGTGAAGTAAACGCAGCATTTTCCACCTTTCTGCTAAGATGTATGTGACTTTTTTGCAACGAAAATGCGGGGATTATGAAATCATGCAAGCCCTGCATATTTTGCGAGGAAATCGGCCTTAGTGTAATTTATGCGGCGAAAGTGTGGCGTATTTGACACGTGGATATGCGCTTAATAATAGCGCACATTTATCTAGGTTAACATTAGAGCGAGCGGTAGGCTTGCTGCGATAGGCTGTTACCGGTGTTACACTGTGTTAAGCCGCATACCGATTACATCACTTGCCCACCGCAGGACAGCCCCCCACCGTCATTTAGATTTTTATTTTAGTAATAAAATCATTGAGTTCAGTTAGAAAACAGACACTACACTACAAATAAAAACTAAACGCGTCTTCTCAATTCAGCTTGAGCTGAACGAGAGTCGCAGGCTGCACAGGTCAGCAGCAAGAGTCAGATTTCATTTATGAGTATGGTGTATGCCCTGCTTATTCGTTTTGTTAATAAAGTCATCTTCCTTTTGTTAGTTCTATGTTATAGCCTAAGCGAGTTTGTCGTTGTACTGTTTTGTTGTGTTTTTCATTAAGAATAATAATGAACCCACCATTCAAGCAATTGACGCCCCCAAATTGTTGCTAATTTGAATGTAAAATGCGCATGGGTATTCACAAAATATTTTTAAAGCAAGGTGGAAAAGAGGCCCCAATGTTCATCAAATCAATGTCCAATCAATAAGTTTCCGATGGCAATCTGTTGCCGATGGCAATCTGATTTTATGAAGTTTTTATTTTTGTTGCATTTGGAACCATTTTAAACCAGCAGGAAATATGCTGTGCTGTTTTTAAAAGGTGTGAGTAGAGGGCCATGGGTGAGGCTGACAATGTGGAATGAGTGAGAGGGATCTGGACTCAATAGAGGTGAGGTCATCCATTTGAGCTTTATAGCAAAGGCCAGCAAACACAGGATTCAGGAACAATCAAATGTGTATGCCCCAGTACCCTCTGCATCCCCTGCCAAACTTTCGTGTGTGTGTGAATTTAAGTTCTCTGTGACTCAAGCAAACATTGTCACCAGGAAGTGAAGGTTAATGATTATTTAGGTAAAGAGAAATGAAACGCTATGCATCTTTTTTTTGTCAAACCCATGTTAGTTCTAACTTGGACATGCTGTTTACAGATGTTCCCATATTACTGAGAGCGAGAATGTAGGTTTTAGCTGGGTTAGTCCAATTTTAAACAGTTTACTGTATACTTTGGTTATTTTTATTAAGAACACAGACTATCTGTGGATAATGCAGCCATGTTCATGAAAAATGTTTCCCCCTTAAATGGGTCTTACTATGCTTTTTCTCTTTTTCAACTTTAGTTAGCCTAGTGTGTAATGTTGCTGTTTGAGCATAAAAAGATCTTCAAGGTTACAAAGCTCAAAGCCCACTCCAAAGGGAGATATTATATTTAACAGAGTCCACTTTCCAGGAACTACAATGAACCACTCGTTTGGACTACAACACGTTTTTCCGGGCTTTATGAAGTCATAATGTTCCTCGTTTAAATAATCCCCACCCACGGAATAGGCAGGAGGTGTGGATGAACTATTGCTATGTCAAAGAGACGCTGTTTTTTCCCCAAAACTCATTTGTTTGACCTTCCTAATAGGGATGCTCCGATCAGGATTTTTGCAGCCGATACCGATAGCCGATTTTTTGTCATGCTGATCGGCCGATACCGATCCCGATACCGATGCTTAATATAAGACAGAGATAAATGCAAACAAAATGGAGAAGTCTGATGCAGCCCACAAGGTTAAATTAAACATTGTCCAATAGTAAACTTTGGAGGACAACATAAACATACCTAAAATAGAGAAGTCTTATTTAACTTAAACCTTGTCCAAAACAAGTCTGAGCAGGACAAAAATTTAATAAATAAATAATTTAAACTCCTAAAAGAACAAATTGGAGAAGTTTGATGCTACTCATTAGAAGGGGTGGGCATTTCAAGCAAAAATAATATTCGAAGATCGCTGGGTATTATTCGAAAATCGCACCCCTCCCCCATATGCACGCACACATGCATGTATAGGCCACACACGAGAAAAGCGGAGTGATCTGACGTTTAAATATAACTTAAAAACGCAAATATTTCATATTTGTTTTATATAATATAATGTTCTTTTTTAAATTTCATCTATGGTGATATGAAAAAGGAACCGCATGAGATAAGGTAAGATAGGATCATAAGATGCCCAATATATCAAGAGACATTTGGAATGGGTTAGACATGATTTTGACCACTTAAGTTTTGTTTTGTAGAAAGCCATTCTTAAAGTTAATTTCGTTTTGTTAAAATTTTAACTTAATTTCAATCAATGTTTCACCAATTGGCTGGATTTAATAAATAAGAAGCGAAATGCAGCAGACAATATAATAGGACACGGAGGCACCCGCGCGTGAACTGGAGCGCGTCTCATAATTGAACTGAAACTCAGCGTATAAGCTACTTTGCCTCACAGACCTGAGAACGTGTAGAAAGCTTGAAATGCTTTTTTTTTTTTTAAACAACAACATTCAAATCGATAAGAAATGGGGTACTCTCTGCTTATGTAGGCTAATGGCTCTGATCCGTATGAAGTGTGCATTTCTCTCTATAGGCGCGTTCACTACATGCGAAGATGGCGTCAACATCGCCAACTGTATCTTTGCAGCCAGAAAACACTAGTTTATTAATAAACAATTAAAATGTATCATGCTACATAAACATTAATTTTGCCGGTTCTTTGTGGCAAGCTTTATGCATGCGCTTGATATAAGGAATATAGGTATCGTAAAATTACGATAACAGTCATTATGGTTTAGTATTTTCTCCCATATATTTCAGTAATTAAATTAATATAAATATGTGATTAGACTAATGATTTAAATGAACTACTACTAGTCAACTAGAAAAAACTTTAGTCGTGCACGGTCAGCAAAATTTATTTCACATATTTCCTAACCAGCGCGTCACTGCGGGCGTTCTGAGCGAGCGGCGCTGTGTGGACTGAGCGAGCGAATACTCTTCAGAAAGGCGATCTCTCTGGAGGACAATGCTCCTCCACGTGAGATTCCTTTGAAACATACATGGCAAATAGCTCATTTTTTTCATTGTTTCTCGACACATCATAGTAATTCCACACAGGCGATGACATGACTGCCAAATCATTTAAGTCCCCACGCATCATGTACCTTCTCACGTTTTGACGTCATCAAATTGAGATCGGTTTGTGAGATCGGCCAAGTTTAGTGAGTACCGATCGAGTCATAAAATGTGAGTATCGGCCGATACCGATCTCTGGCCGATCGATCGGAGCATCCCTACTTCCTAAGGCTGATGAACTTAGAATTAGTGATCGACCGATGTATCGGTCTACCGATATTTTTCCCGATATTTAAGCATTTTCCCATAATCGGGTATCGGTTTTGTAATATCGGATTCGCCGATAAACGGCGCCATCTTGTGGCCGTTTTGAGAATTCCGCCATTGCAGCCCGCGTCTGAGGAGATCAGTCAACAGCAACTCTGTGCACAGGTAAAATATATGTTCGACTTACTTTGCTTTAATTATTCAACTTTATTTAACATAACAGACATGCAGAAATGAGATTTGAGACATAAATTCCTGATATAGTATATTTATGCAGCTTGGTTCTAACGAATTGAGACGAACTCATGGAGTCACGTAGTGTAATCCGTCATGTCCTGCCCCAATAAAGACGTAACTTTACATTAATTAAATAAAACAGACATGAATGAGTGCGTGTTGAAAATAAAAGCGCTGAATTTAATTCTCTATCTGTTGTATTTGCTCATCATTAGTCTCGAAAAAAAAGTTTGTTCATATTGCTGAGCACTCACTGGGTTGATGATCAGGAATGCTCAAGCACGGCCACTGAATGAAACTTTTGACAAGATTATCTTGTTTAAACACCGTAGATTATATGATAATTTACTACATAGCAATTATTTCGCTAATAAACATCTAAATATACCGCTTTGTGGAAATTAATTATTTATTATTTGCACGTGCGATCGCGTTGAGTAGCCTAAGTTATATTTCTTTGTAAATGCATAGACAAACGGCATTTTGTCAGAAAGGATTTCATGATATAGACTGACAAAACTATTATTAATAATTAATAACATACTAGTTGGAAAATGCAATTATGTATATGCTGTTTTGTTTGTTACTTTCCTGACAATGTTGCATTCCAGCTAATATTATTCAGTGAATTAATATTACCCAGTGAATTATTCCTCACTCTTAGTTTAAACCTATTAAACGGCACATAAACCTTCTAAAACTGTTTAAAATGAAATACATTACTGCAAAGGTGATATGACTCCCGTCAATTATTTTCTCCATATGAAAACATTAGACTTTTAACATTTATTTTGCCTATTGTTAACATTGTTGCTGCTGATGCTTATAAATTAATTGTATAATTTAGATATAAATTATATAATGTAATAATATAAATGTTTTTATTGTAATTTGATTTATTTACCATTTTTGAAAACAAACGAAGCAGGCTTACAGGGCACAATGTTGAAAGACTCTGTTTTCTACACTACAACTAGTTCTGCTTAACTGGGAGTATTAAGTTACACTATAAAATAGCTATGCAAAAATAAAATTCAGGTAATTTAGATTCCTAAAGTTTTTTTTGTTTTGTATGCAAGGAGGGAGTGATTTTTATAAATAAAATGGTTTGTTCAGTTAATTTGTGTTGTAATAATTGTGTCAAAAACAGAAGTATAACAGTAAATAAAGATCGGTTCTGCATATCGGTTATCGGGCGCATAAACATGCAAATAATCAGTATCGGTATCGGTTATAAAAAATCAATATCGGTCGATCACTACTTAGAATGGGTAAAATTTATTTTAAACACTGTTCCTGAACATTATAATCCCGATGTTTGTCTGTGCGCTGCACATTTTACGAAGAACAGCTTCCAGTTTCCACTTTGGTGGGACATTCTGTTGTTTGTGGATAACAACTTGTAAGTAGGCTTTCTATGATAGTCGATGTTGACTGTGTTACCGGTGTTCAGAAGCAACACTGGTTACATCACTTGCCAACCACGGCACCGGTGGGCAAGTGATTATAAAAATCACTTTATTATATATATAAAAAAACAATTTAGTTCAGTTAGAGAATAGACACTACAATTAAAAACTGAACGGTGTCTGCTTAATAAATCCTGAGCTGAACGAGAGTAGCAGAACAGATCAGCAGCAGGAGTCAGATTTTATTTATCACGACAGTGAGGAGCTGACGATGATGGCGGAGTATTTGGTGTCAATGCGAAATGTAAAAGCGTCTATATAAGCGAATTTGTCGTTGTTCTGTTTTTTGTGTGTGTTTTTCATCAGGAAAAATAGGTTAATGGTTAATGATTTGAAAGCGAAACTAAAACACGACCGCACGTGTCAACGGGCACGGAGCGAGCAGAACAGAGCACTGCTCCGGACCATTATGAATGCACGTGCTGATGCTCGCATTTTACTTTCCCCTTTAAATTAGCAATTTAGGGTTCCCCCTGCGGGAAAATTTCTTCAGTCACATCCCTACTTGTAAGTATGTCTTATTATTTGTAGTTGCGTTTTCTAAGCAGTTTTATGTTGTTGAACTTGCTACTAGGGATGGGCATTCGATTAAATTTTCTTAGTCGATCGTCGTGAGAATTAACAATCGACTATCGATTAATCATTAATATTTTTATATACAAATTCATTATTTAACTTTTTATAAATTAAAAATGCAATGAAAATACAAAAATACAGCGAGTTTTTCCTCGATTAGATCTTTATTACAAGATGATCAACTTGTGGCAGTAAAACTGGACGTTCGATTAGGCTAAACTTGAAGATATATGCGCTGCGGTGCTCGAAAGCAACGGAACCTGCAGCTGCGAGTTGGCGTTCTTAAACAGAGACCCTCGTTTGTTCCAAAATAATAAATAATAAAAATATCATGTTAAACAATAACTTAACCAAAAACATAATAATACTTAGATCTGACAGGTTTTGTCAAAATGTAACTCAAAACTATCCAAGAACGGAGTCGAGAAAGAGGGTGAGAGAGATTAGCCTACCTACTGTAACAATCAATTAGGCTAGGCTACTTAACAAAGCCTCATAAAAAATAACTAGTAACTCACATACAACTTCTACACTAGTCTACTGATTTTTGTTGAGAAAGATAAGCATGTTGATGACATGATCTGGGGTCAGACGCGACCGCAACCTGACCGTCAAGTCTCGTTTACACTTTCGCCTGGCTCTGCAGCGCGAGTCTCCGCAGACTGCGCGCGCACCTCCCCAAACAGACGAGGCGTTTATACTCGACGCGCTCGCCTGTGAAACACCGAATACCGCAATGGCGTCATTTTTGCCGCACTCACCTTCGTGCTCGTGCAGACGCGTCGAGTGTAAACAAGGCTTCAGTCCAGCCGCTGAAAACACCCGCTCTGAGGGGACTGACGTTGCCGGGATGCACAGGTACCTCCGCACTAACTTGACCAGCCAGGGGAACACGTTCCCTTTCCACTCACACTACGCAACGCAGCAGCATTAGTTTAATGATAATCGATAACAAATTAACGTGATCGACGAAACTCTTAATGATCAATAATTGATCGTCAATTAATCATGCCCATCCCTACTTGCTACACTCGCCTGCTAGCCAACATTAGTGTTGATATAGTGTTGTTTACTAGCCTATAGCTTTTGTAAGCTCTCACTTTTGTAAGGCTGTTCACCACCCCTTTGGAAAATTAACCATGTTTTTGTGATTGATTACTGTTTGTATAGTTTTCTGACAAATATCATTATTAAATGGTGGATAACATCATACCTATAATGTACAAGAAAATCATACCTCTCTGAAACGTCTTGTGAAATCCGTGCTTGCAAAGTCTGTGCATTAAATCCGTTCTGGATGCTTCTCTTGTTTGTTAACATTGTCAGGGTCTGAATCTGGTTTGAAATTGCCACCATCCCTTATATTTACACTAGAGCAGGGATACATTTACACATGGGCAGGACATTTCCCGAATACACGCTGCCAATCACAGCACACTGGGCCAGCTAACCAATCATAGCACATTTCGTATTTTGGAAGGATGGGTTTCATCGAAACTGGAACTAAACAACGCGTCAGGAGAGACTGTGAAGAAAAGAGCAGTAATAATAGGGGTGTGACGGTTATAACCGCGAGACCGACGGTTATAAATGAACACCGTCATTAGAACTCTATAACCGCCAAAACCGTGTTATAAAAAATTTGTTTACAAACATTTTTTTATCATAGAGAATGTTTAAATACTAATATCAGCTTACGAGGGAAATGGAGGCGGAGTTAGTGGTAGGGGTGGGCGATATAGCCTCAAAATTCTATCACAATATTTCATGAATATTTGCGATAATGATATTTATGACGATATAGACATTTTTTTTGTTGTTGTTGAAAATTTTCTTATGTTTATCTCGCCTAAATGTTTGCTCACTCATTGCCTTTTTACAATGTGGTAATTTTGTTGTTAAGAGTTTACACAACACAAGGAAGCTTGATTTCAATCTTTGAATTAAATGTTAAATGTGTGTAGGTCTAACACCAGTATTCAGAAATACTACAGAAACATAATAAAGTAATCAAATGTAAAATAACACATAGTCTTTTAGTTCTGTTTCCTGATTAAATTAAATACATAGGCTAATAATTCTCATTCATTACAATTAAAGCTATCTTTTGTTGTTTTTACGACAACATTAATGACAGACGCATTGCCTATGGCTGCTGTCACTTTTACAGCTAGTGCACGGATCCATTGCTGTTTTCATTATACTGTCTGTCACACTGTCACATGCGTTTTATACATAACCGACTGTGTTTATGAGTATACTTACCAAGACCGGAAGTTTTACACAATTTTGTGTTTTTCCCCTCATTAAAGCGATATAATCCGCGAAGAATAACTTTAGTTTCTCGCGAGCTCTACTCTATGTATGAACGCAGTGCAACTCTCTCAGAGAGTGCGCGAGTAGCTTAGTGGATAGTTACGATGCACTGATGGCTAGATTGTGCAAGAGACCATTCAGCGCTCCTAAACGCGCGTGAGAGAAGACGCGCGTCGGCAGCCCCGCTGAACACTCAAGCTGTTTGTGAAATTGCTAAATCGTCATCGGAGGCTGACAGGCTGCTTTCGCGCTCAGACAGGTGTTGTTGTTCTGCGTGCTAGGGAACGTAAATGTGCCATACGTCATCGCGTCGCTATATCATTGATATCGCGATATGACACTTTTTTTATCATGTAAAAATGTATACCGGTATTATCGTGGACGGTATGATATGGCACACCCCTAGTTAGTGGTGCTTCGGAGGCTGCTGCAGGAGATGATTCGTGAGAGGTCTGTGCCCCTTTACTGATTAGAGTGCGCGCTGACACGGAGTAAAGCCTTGTTCATACTAAAGCGCGAAGATGCAAGCGGCAAAAATTACGCGTTGGGTGGGCAGGACCGGCAAGACCCCATTTCGCTTGGCTGTGTGCACGGCTTTTTTTTGTAACAGCGCGTGTGGCGCCGCATCCGAGGTTGATCGACTTCGAGCCGAATCTGCCCGAGCGTGTACGTCTCACCGCACCGGCACCGAGTTTGCACGTCTAAATTGCAACGTTCATTGCAACGTTTTCTTTTGTTAAGGATTTGTTTACTGTGTGTGATTCATTTAATGGAAAGCACATTCACTTCTAGTTGTCTTGCTGTTAAAGGTACAATATGCAGGATTTTTGCAGTAAAATATCCAAAAACCACTAGGCCAATGTTATATATTTTGTTTTGTTGATTACTTGCAATATACCAAATGTTTCCAACTATTTGTAAATCCTGAGAAAATTGTGATTTTAACCAAGGAAACGTCAATGGCGTCATATCCGTGTTAGCCTCGGTTTCTGCCAGGTTTGCGCTCGCACTGCATTAGTAACCATGGCGACAGACGTGGACAACCGGGTTATTGCCGTTATGCCTAGCAAGACGTTCACGCTGTTGTTGTTTTGTTTAAACATTATGGACCATGGCAAGCAGACTTTGAGACAAAAAGAGGACTAAAACGAAGATCAACATCTTTCGAGATGCCGAGAGCTCCACGTCCGCGACTAATTTCGACTTGACAGACGCGATGTGTTGCATGTACTTTATTAGACAGGTGAGCAAATGTACATAAAACTAATCAATGTTATTTAGTTCAACATGATGAAATGTTAGAATATGATCTGTATGTTATTATTCTAATGTTGATCTAGCCCACTGCTAGTCTCATACAGCCAACAAACAACCTAACTAACAACATTCAACACACTCAAATGCTGTTTAGTGTGATAGTGTAACTGTTAGAGCAAGTGAAACAGCGCTGCGTCATTGTCATCGTTATTGTCAACAGCGCTGCGTTTAATTCGTCTAATAAACTGACCTGTGTGAGTATTAATTCAGCACTTGCGTGTAGTTCGGTAGAATGAAATGTCCTTATTCCATTATATCCGCGGGACTCGCGTTGCGTGTGGCGCTGGTATAGGTCTAGCAATCGCGCACTGCTTCACACCACAGTCATGTTAAAAACATCAATGTATTCACTCATCCATAAAAGATCCATCAGCTTGACGACAAGATCCATTCTTACGCTTAATGTGGAATATACGTCATCAATATACGCCTTTGTTATTGTAAGAGGTTAGCGACCCCTGGTGGTGAAAATTCCTGCATATTGTATCTTTAATTTTAAATAAACGTAGAGCAACTAGCTAATCAGTGTCTGCTCGTTTATACAAACTAAGTTGTCCTATAACAGACGAACGTCGCAACGCACCCCCCTCCCCCCCCAGACGAGGGTTATGTTACGAACCGTCACATTTGACTCACGTCATCACCGATTCTGAAAACGGCACACCCCTAAAATGTAAAATATGTGAGAGAATTTTTTTTTCACAATCAAGCATTTTCTAGTACACCCCAAAAACAAAATCAAGACTTTGTAAAAGGGCATAATTGGACCTCTTTAAGTAATTCCTCTGGTATTTTATTTTAGGAGCGTCTGTTTTTCCATTGTCATTCAGATATTTTGAAAACTGTGATTCACTCTGATGACAGGCTGCTTTTTGTGCACACTCATTCAAAACAAGTGGGCCGTTTTCATTCGGCTCCAGTGAATGATTTGAACCTGCTTTGATCAGAGCATTGGAAAGGTGTCTAGAAAGCTGATATTTTGGAAAAGCACACTTTCACATCTTGTGATCAGCTCTTATGATTGTGATCCCTGCTGCTTCTAGTGTATCTTCAAAGAAGATCTGTCATGCAAACAGTTTTGCCCAGTACCTGAACCATGAAACAATTCCCTAAAAGAGCCACTTATGGAGTAATTGCTAGGAACATGGCTGTAAGGCATGCTAAAGTCATTGAGCACTTAAACTCATTGTTTGCATCTGTCATTGTTAAAGGCAACAACGATTTGAGAACAATACAGTTATGCAATGGAACAGTAGATTACAATAGTTTGTTCTATCCAAATGGCAACCTCCCCGTCTCTCTCTTGAAACCAACACGGAAGTGACTTAAACTGCAATTCATCGACTGGCCGCTTGAGGCTGGATGCAAAAGTGAGTCAAATCTGTATCTCCCCCATTTTAAAATGCCCAACTTTACAGCAGAAAAAAATATGTTTGAAGCTGGTGCAAAAAGTGGTTTTGGTCTATATATTTAATTTTGTCATTCATGATAACTATGAGGGGGGTTATTTATTTTTTATAACTCATCCGTTTAAATTTTATTAAGCCTTAATGTTCTGCATAATTAAGGGAGTGGCTATTTGTGTGACAGATGGATTGCCGCTGCTGTCACTACTAGCCGTTTGTCTGCTGTCTGTTAGCCATCATGTTACTACCTCAGCTAATTCCAGCCTCTGAACTTTTTTCGGGATTATTTCATACAATTTAATACACGCATTATACCTTCGCACACGCCTTTGTATTCTGTCATTGTCGAGTATCGAGAGAACAACCAGCGCTGTTTTCCTCTGTGTACATGCACCCATAGATGTCTAACAATTTTCGTTGCTTTTTGGTGTTTTCAGATGTAAAAACGTTTATAGATATAGATGCTACACTCATTCTGCGGTACCGTTGCTCTCATGGAACAAAGAGACTAGTAGATATGCTTATTTACCGTCAGATGAAATCCTGTAGGTGCCAGTGCTTTCTCTCCGTCCATGCAATAAATGCACATCCTTAAATGAGCGCGGAGTTCTAGCACATTTACTTGAACTTCTTAGGTAAGATCTATGTTTTGACCCATTTGAGAGGCGGCCAAAATCAGAATTTAAAATGGACTAAATAAAGCTCTCTACGAACTTGACGTGCTGGCTGACATGTATGCTCATGAATCACAAGCTCATAGCAATATTGTAAGTTACTGCATAATAAATTTTTAACTAGTATAATAATACAGCATCACAATACACATACTCTCACTTTTAACTATTATAGTATTTCTAAGAGCAAAAACATGAACATTAAATATTGGTTTTACTTCGTCAGCTGTCACTTTAGCGCGAGGCCCTGTGAGGTTGCACACTTGGCACAGCGCATATAGCATTAGCTCCTAAGCCTGAGCAAACTCGATCATGTTGAGCTAGGCGGCCGCGGTTGCAGGGAGGGACGCGAGGTCAAGATGGCGACGGCTGACTCCGTCCACTTTAGGCTTCAGAAATGCTCTTCAGAAACCTACGGGTGACGTCACAGACACTAAGTCCATATTTTTTTTTACAGTCTATGGTTCTATCTAATAAAAAAGCCTAACAATTTTTTGGTAACACTTTATTTTAAGTTGACGTAGTTACACGTTACTTACTACATGTACTTGCTATAGTAATAACAGTAAATGATGCATACTTACAAGTAACTAACCCTAAACCAAACCCTAACCGTAACTATAGTAAGTACATGGAGACAAGGCAAGTTTATTTATATAGCACGTTTCATACACTATGGTAATTCAAAGTGCTTTACACAGAAAGGAATTAAAATACTCACAAAATAAAAGCAAGGAAAATTAAAACGGTTATAAAAGGAATTAAATGAGATATAAAGATTATACAGTTATAAAAGGAATTAAAGAGTAAAAAGACGGTACATGGATAAACTTCTCATCTGGCAAAACATCTTTTTTTAATTTCTTTCACATACAACTTTCTCATCTGGCAAAACACCGGTGTATCATATTTTTCACAGCTCCCAGTTTTACTCTGAGATTTGGTGTTCTGTGGTGTTCTTTCGGCTCTAGGGCTGCATGACTTGGGGAAAATGTCATATTGCGATTATTGAGATCAATATTGCGTCTGCGATATGCGATTATGAAATAATTAACAAATGGTTTCATGAGTCAACTTGCTTGGTTCTCAAGGAAAATGCGCACACAGATTAGTGATAATGCTGAAATGTGTATTTCTCAACTCAAACTAGCAACAACAACTAAATGCACAGTGTTTTCAAATTAAAATAATATTTTACAAAATTAATGACATCTTTGTATTACTGCAAACTTATTGTCTCAATAGTACAATATTATAAATTAAATGGAACAATAAATAAGAACATTTGTAAACTCATGAAAATAAGATATTTTGAAGATTCTGTCCAGACAAACAGGGACATTTAAGCAGGATGTGTATTGTGATTGTCAAAACATGTGGTAACCAAACAGATTTTTGTTAAGTTTAGTGACAGCTTGTTACAATGTTTACATGGTACAATGAATGGTAGGCTACTGTTTTTATTATTGCTTGACACAAATTTCACGAGTTCAATTCAAATCTTGTGATTTGATTCCGATCTTGATGTGAACTCACAGATACTGTAACATCATATATAAGTTTCTGTGAGGATACATGCATTCCTACCAGGACATTCTTATCATTCACTAATGATAAACCATGGTTTACTGGGAAACTCAAACACCTTCGTCATGCCAAAGAGGATGCTTACAGAAGTTGGGATAAAACTTGTATAACCAGGCCAGAAACAGACTGACAAAGGAGATCAGAGTTGCTAAAAGAAGCTACTCTGAAAAACTGAAAAACCAGTTTTCATCCAACGACCCATTATCAGTCTGGAATGGCCTGAGGAACGTCACCAACTACAAGTCACCATGCCCCCGATCTGTGAATAATCAACAACTGGCTGACGATTTAAATTCATTTTATTGCAGGTTTGAAAAGCCCTCATTCACACCACACACCGGCTCTAACCTGCATTTCACACATTCACCATCACCTCATGCACCTCCTGCCATCCAACCTGAGCTTAAGGTCTGTGTGGAGGACGTGAGCCGAGTCTTCAAAAAACAGAAGACTAGGAAAGCCTCAGGCCCAGACGGCATCTCATCTGCTTGTTTAAAAGCCTGTGCTGACCAACTGGCCCCGGTCTTCACACAGATCTTCAACAGATCATTGGAGCAGTGTGAAGTTCCCTGCTGCTTCAAACGCTCCACTATCATTCCGGTCCTCAAAAAACCCGAAATCACTGGACTTAATGACTACAGACCTGTCGCTCTCACGTCTGTGGTCATGAAGTCGTTTGAAAGACTGGTGTTGGCCCACCTGAAGGACATCACTGGACCCCTGCTGGATCCGTTTCAGTTTGCTTACAGAGCAAACAGGTCTGTGGATGATGCAGTCAACATGGGACTGCATTATATCCCGCAACATCTCGACAGACCTGGGACTTATGCAAGGATCCTCTTTGTGGACTTCAGTTCAGACTTCAATACCATCATGCCTGATCTTCTCACAGCCAAACTGACCCAGCTCTCCATACCATCCTCGATCTGTCAGTGGATCTCCAGCTTCCTGACGGACCGACAGCAGCGAGTGAGACTGGGGAAACACACATCCAAGACACTCACAATCAGCACCGTAGCCCCCCAAGGGTGCGTTCTCTCCCCACTGCTCTTCTCCCTGTACACTAATGACTGCACTTCTAAAGACCCCTCTGTCAAGCTCCTGAAATTTGCCGACGACACCACTGTCATCGGTCTCATCTGGAACGGTGACGAGTCTGCTTACAGACTGGAGGTTGAACAGCTGGCTGTCTGGTGCAGTTACAACAACCTTGAGCTGAACACGCTCAAAACAGTGGAGATGATCGTGGACTTCAGGAGGAACAGCTCAGCACTCCCCCCACTCACCATCATGAACAGCACTGTGGAAGCAGTGGAGTCATTCAGGTTCCTGGGCACTACCATCTCTCAGGATCTGAAGTGGGACAATCACATTGACTCCATTGTAAAAAAATCCCAGCAGAGACTGTACTTCCTTCGCCAGCTGAGGAAGTTCAACTTGCCACAGGAGCTGCTGATTCAGTTCTACTCAGCTGTCATCGAGTCTGTCTTATGCACATCCATCACTGTCTGGTTTGGTTCAGCTACCAAATTAGACATCAGGAGACTACAACGGACAGTCCGTACTGCGGAGAGGATTATTGGTGCCCCTCTGCCAAACCTCCAGGACCTGTACTCTTCCAGAGTGAGGAAGAGAGCAGGTAAAATCATCACAGACTCCACTCAGCCTGGTCACCACCTGTTTGAACGGTTACCGTCAAGACGGCGACTCAGATCACTGGCCACAAGAACATCTCGGCACAGGAACAATTTCTTCCAACTGGCCATTTCCCTTCTGAACAGTTAACACACCTCCCAAGGCATATGCCTTTAAAGAGTAACTAAACACTAAAACAACTTTTTTAAGTTACTTATCTGTAAGAATGGAGCTTCATAAATGCTGTTCATTGATTCAAGTACATTTTTTGACATTTGGGCATAAAGTGTTACTTTTCAAATATATGGTGTAAAAACGTCTGAGTGCTGCCCTCTTCAGGTTAAACGGAAAGCTCCTGCAGTAGGGGTACTCTCTGACGTAGAATACTCTCTGACGTCACTCTGTCACGCCCTTGGTGTGAGCTCACCACGCCCTTGGCAGCCCCTGGTATAAAAGCATCTGGTTCCGTTCCGTCAAAACTACTGTAGCGAGTCAGGAGTTGGAATTACGAGTATTGAAAACGGATAGATATATATTAGCACATAGTTAGCATAGCATTTATATAGTTATTTAGATTATTTCGTGTAGCCTAGGTAGTTAATCTCGCCTATCGCTCCAGTGTGCAACCTGCATTTTACGTGGGATTGCTTCTCCAACGCAATGGAGGTGGAAATGGGCTTCTCCACACAGCTCGCGCTGCCAAAAGCTGCTCTTCCTGCATGAACTCCTCCACCGCAGCGGCGTCATGATGTGAGTGAGCATATATTTTTAATCACAATTTATGTTCCTTCTTATTAGGCTAAAGTTAATCCTCTGGTGTCGACAAATGCGCCGGCGCGATTTGCTGATTATTTTTTTCACATAGCAGCAAAATATAATGAACGTAATAGTAATAATAATCCTGGAAAAAAATACCTCAAAATGACTGAATATTAGAATAATAATCGGATGCCGATCGCGATGCGGGAGTTAAGAACGCAGTTTGAGCTGGTGTCCACAGACAATTCACCCTCCTCCACTTCAGTTGAAGGTGGGGGAGAAAAGTTCGACTTCAAATGACCGCTCTGTTGCAAAGCTACTAGCGTCACTCCATTTTAGCTAGTTTGACAGCAGCTGTCACTGCGGGTCTCAGGTGCACGCCCCCCCCCCCGCTCAGCCCCGCCCTCGGTTCATCACCTCTATCTCCGCTGGGGTCTGCCCACTTTTCCAGCATTTTTCAAATATTGCCAGTGGGTGGAGTCAGGCTTTGACCAGGGGTTTAGTTACCCTTTAAGTGCAATACTCCCACTGTTTAGTGCAATATCCTACAACTCAGGTGATACTTATACTTATATTTAGATTTATTTATTATAATATTCAAAACACTGTAAATATGTTCATAATCTGTAAATCTGGAAATGTCTATTCTGACTAAAACTAACTGTGATACTTTTATTCTCATATATTTATATTTTTATTCTTTATTATAATTTGTAGTATTATGTTTCATGTTTCTTGTTGTATTTGTATAGTCCACTGGTAGCCTCAGCACCAAAACAAATTCCTTGTGTGTGCAAGCACACTTGGCAATAAAGCTCTTTCTGATTCTGATTCTGATTCAATATCGATTCATTTGGATAAATATTAGGTACAGTAGATGTAGTTTAATTTTTCTCTAGAAAAAAAATCTCACCTAATGCTGTAAAGATACAGAGAGCCCTGTCAGCTGGTATTATTATTAAAGGTTAAAAGTAACAACTCAAATTAAATGTTTTTTGCTTGGCTATAATGACCATGTTAAAATATTTTAATTATATAAGTAAAAATATAATAAATATTTGATAGTGCATAGATATTTAGCAAAATACTCCCCTCTATAAATATAATTTGTCTAGCTATCTAACGTGCTATCAAATGGCTTTCCTGAGGTAAATGTAACGTTATGTGACATTGTTCTCCAGCCATTTTATTGATCTCTTTCCGCGGTTAAAAAACACTGATTGATTATTATGTATGAGGTATAAACATTTCGGTAAGTTGTACTTTATCTTTCAACACACTTATTGTTCAGTTGTGTTTATTTACTATTAACTAGTAAAGAGTAAGAGATGTTCGGTTCACGACCACGATCTGTGCGTCACATTTACAAGCGCCAAAACGCTATTGTTTGAATTTCATGATAAAATTGACAGAATCTGAGAGCTGAGAATTTGTTCTTACCAAAAGTAACCTGCTCTGTCTATTCTGTCGGTGTCAGTGTCCTCTTTCCTTCGTGATTTTTTTTCTCTGCGTGAGAGCGTGTGAAAAGTGTCAATTGCGTGAGTCTCACGCTGAATGAGTGAAAGTTGGCAGCCCTGCTCTCTCTGCTCAGTGTCAGTTATCTTCTAGCCAAAATATTGCCATATAACAGAGGTATTATTTTTTTCTGGCCACCAGTTCAGTGTCCGTCTGCTCGGCATTCATCTTCACCTGTTCTCCGCGCTGCAGACCGGAAAGAGTCACGGCGTGAGGATACGCGCCACACGTGCCACTGCCTAAACTGAAACTGACAGAATTTTTTTAATACCCGACCAGCTATTCTAAAGTTTTTCCAGGAACTGAAAATGGGTCCAGTTGAGATTTACAAATGAACATCTGATGCAAAAGTAAGCTGTAGACAGGAGCAAACTGCTATAATCGCCAGTCAGTTAAAACTCAGAGCAGTGATTGATCAAATGTAATTTGTTTACCTCCCTTGGGTGATTGTAAGTGTGTTTACTCTCTGTTGAATACATTTACTCTGTGGCTTTGTTGCTTTTTTGCCCTAGAGTTGTGAACAGATGTGTTTGTGTATCTGACTAGGCCTATGTGGTGGTTACGGTAATTCAGTAACCACAGACGGCAATAAACGAGATCTCACAGGCAACTCATTGTCTGCTGCAAGGGTGAAGCCTTCAGGAAAGTTTTGTTTGGGCAAATGAAAGTTTTGTTTTTGTTTTTGACCTATATAAGATTGTATTCTAATAAATAAGCCACCAAATTTTTTGATAATTCTCGATTATCAAAAATCAATTAAATGAGGATAAGACCGAGATGATTTTATTTGGAAATAAGGGCTGTGTGGACGATGACTGCCTGGGGTTCTTTCCTGGGAAAAAATTGTCTAGCGTGAGAAACCTTGGTGTCATTTTTGACTCTGAGCTTAAATTTGACCGGCAAATCAATGCTGTCGTTAAGAATAATTTTTTCCATCTTAGATCAATTTCTAAATTGAAATCTATCCTTTCTTTTGACGATATGGAGAAGGTTGTTCATGCCTTTGTGTCATCCCGTTTGGATTATTGTAATGAATTGTATCTGGGTGTGAGTCAGGCTTCTCTCTTCCGCTTGCAGCTCGTTCAGAACTCAGCTGCCAGACTTTTAACGGGCACTAAGAAGAGAGAGCACATTACTCCGGTTTTAATTAAATTACATTGGTTACCCATACGATACAGAATTCAATACAAAGCTTTGTTGTATGTTTTTAAGTCTCTGCATGGCCTAGCACCTGAGTATGTTACTGATTTAATCAGCCGCTTTCAATCAAGTAGATCTCTGCGCTCTAATGATCAATTGCTTCTCATGGTTCCGCGATCCCGTTTAAAATGTAAAGGTGATCGGACATTCTCTGTTGCAGCTCCTAGGCTCTGGAATGACCTTCCTCTGTCTGTAAAAACTTGTCCTTCATTGGGTGCTTTTCAAAGTGCGCTCAAAAATTACTTGTTCTCTTTAGCATTTGACAATGCTTTGTAAGTTTTTATGTCATATGTTTGCATTGTTTTTATGTCTTTGTTTTTACTTTTTTCTTTTATACCTTCTGTACAGCACTTTGGTTCCACTTGTGGTGTTGAAAGTGCTCTATAAATAAAGTTGAGTTGAGTTGATTGATTTTCAATATCACAGCAAAATCTACTAGCCTAACTAATATAAATTCAAACATTATTGAAGACAAGTGAGTCTTCTTCAGTAATAAAAGAACAAATAAACCAATTACAAGTAACTGCTCAAATAAATACAACAGAACAAAGATACAAATGAAATAAACAGTGCTCTGCTCAGATAACTCTAACAGTATTCAGGTTCAGAAATTGAATAATCAAACGTAAAATAACATTGCATAGTCTTCACTTATTTAAATATAGATTAATCCTTGTTAAAGCTAAAAAGTTCAGTCAAGAGCAGTAAGTGATTTTATTTCTTTGTTTGATTAATATTAATAATAAAGACAGGAGCAGGAATATTAGGCTGCTGTCACTTTAAGACCAAATGCCTAGACTGAATACAGTATATTACACATGTTTTAATTCTCAACTGTTTAGATTCATAAGATATAGGCTAATTGACTGTTAAAGAGGATACTCTTCAGGATGGGGATTTTGACAATTTTATGTGAAATTTGTCAGTTCAAGCATAAAGACGTGAAAGAGAACTCTGTACTCTGGTATTCTATAGTACTAGCATGCTGTTACATATACACTTCGGATATGTGCACACACAATACATCTCACACATGCAAGTACCAATATAAGTTCTTTCGTGTCTTCTTGCACCAGTGTTAATTTCGTTGACGAAAATAACGATGAAAATTATTCGTCAACAACATTTTTTCACGGACGAAAACGAGACGATAACTAAATAAAACCTAGTTTTGAATGACAAAGACTATGGCGAAAATCTATTGACATTTTCGTCAACGAATAAAAACTAGACGAAAATGTTAGATAGTGACGATTTGGGAAGCGATCCGTCAGAACTGATGTCCTGCGTGTGTGGTAGATGCGCACATTTGTAGGCTACTGTAACGTGATCTACCCCGCGGTCATAAAACGTTAAAAAATGTGAACGTCTGGGAGAATGAGTAGAGCAGACATATAGATCTCTGAATAAGAGTGACGATGCAAAAAAGAGCTCTATTCGGTGCGGTTTTCTTTGCGCACACACCTAACCCGAAGCGTGCAGTCATGCACAATACACCTACAGCGCGCGAGTAGGCTACTGAATTGAGCTCTCTTTCGTGTCTGAATGGAGAAATACACAACAGTATGTCTAAATGTCCTTTTTGGAGAGTATTCATGTAAACTATGCTGGTTATGTCTTAAACTGTGAGTGTGTCGGATGTGCATCAGTGCAATTGTATCCGCATGTCATTGGACATGATCCGACGTCTTAAAGTGACAGTGGCAATAAACCTAATGCGGTCCGTGGCCTTAATTTTGATCAAGCAACAAAAGAAAAAGAGAAAAGCATTCACTGTTTGTTAATAGCTTTAATAAGGATTAATTATATTTAATTCATACAAATAAATATGTCTGCTTGAAAGAATAAAGAATGATGTGTAAGTAGTTATAAGGAATGAATATATCATTCATTGTAAAGAAGACTGTGTTGTACTTTAGGAAAAGTGGTTTTATTTCATTTTAAGATATTTTTTAAGTAACAGCAGTTAAATCTGTATTGCATGTTCAAACTAAAAAATCATTCATATTAATAGGTTAATAGATGTTTTCTCCGGGAGTATATGGGTTTGGAAATTTCAGAGAAATTCTAAATTAATGCATTACAATTGAACTAAACCCATTATATTTTAGTCGACTAAATCTACTGTAGATTTAGTCGACTAAAATGTTATTGTATTTCGTCGACTAAAACTAGACTAAAACTAAAACAATTCAGATGACTAAAATATGACTAAAACTAAATGGCATTTTAGTCAAAAGACTAAGACTAAAACTAAATCAAAATTTGCTGACAAAATTAACACTGTCTTGCACTTAAATATTTAGACTGACAAGGCTGAAAAATTAGTACAGATGATAAACTTTCGTGACGATGCAGCACTGGCCTGATCGGGCAAGTGACAGTTCCGTCAACTGTCCCGAGTATTGTTCACTCTGGCCCCGGGCCATCGGGAAGTCCATATTGTCGAGCCCTGACCCAGTATCTTACGAGCAGTACAACATATGGAGATTAAACATATGAAAAATTTGAAAAATATGTGGGGAATTTTAGTAAAAACAAGGATAATTTGAATGATTAAACTACAAGTAGAGGATTGACTATCACTGCAGTGGCTCACTTTTGAGAGAAACAGATTACCATGGAAACTTGTGTTGTACATGTCAGGTGCTCCTGGGCAGGTTAAGTACAGGTTTAGCTCAGCTGACCATTCCTGCATTTAGATTTATTTTGTACTACTCCTCAGTATAGAAATGAATCTTTATATATAAGCTAGTTCTTGCAATACGGCAATCTGTGTTTTCCTTCATATTTGATCTAAGATGCTGAGAAATTAACATGAGACATTCCTCTCTGGATTAAAATTCTCCCTCTCTTTGAACTCCTGGCATCATTCCGATCTCATCACTCTCTCACAATGGCAGTCTGTTCACACAAAGTTGAAATCAACATGTCACCTGGTAGGGCTGTAAATAAATGAGTTCATTCAGTTCCTAAAATCTGGAATTTAAGTATTACAGGCTGGGCTCCAGACTAACTTTTCCACTGGTTGCACTGGTGCTATCAACTTTCTCAGTTGGTCGCACGAGCACATGATTAGGTCACACATTATTTTTTTATTTTTTTTGCTATAACATAGAGCTGGACGCTATGGCCAAATTTTATATCACGATATATTTCTTAATTTCGGTCCATACGATATAATTCCGATATCGATATGAACAATATAAAAGCCTCAGAAAAACTGCCGAGAACACCCACAACAGATGTCTTTACCTACAATCTTCTGAAAAATGAATTTGCCAAGTCTATGAAACCCTGCTGGAGTCTTTTGGTACTGCACCATAACAAACTACATGAACCAATAAAATAACCCATCATAACAATAACATTCTCTTCTCAATACCTGCTACAAGACTATGAAAGCATATGGGTAGCAATATTCAATTTGAAATGTAATATGCAAAATGACAATGCAATATGTAAAATGGCAATGCATTTCTGTCTTTAAATTTACATTTGCCATTACATTTTTGCAACGTTTGGTGCAAAATTAAAATTCAATTTTATAATTTACATTTGCCATTTAATACACTAGTTTTAATATGCTAATTGAATACATATTTTAACGTTTTATAAGTTGCAAAATTTAAATGTATTACAGATATGATTGATATGACAGATATGATGATATGTTAACATGTTCAAGCAAAAACTATTGCAAAATGATAATTTAAATGTTATTTTTCTTAATTGCATTTACTCTCACAGTTAAGACACTTGCGATTGCATTTTCATTAAATGTCCCGCAATTAGGGCTGGATGATTAATCGAAAAATAATCGAAACCGAAATTCAGAGCCTAGAACCGACGTAATTTTACCATGTCGGTTATTTCGTTTTTTTAATCCTATTAATATTTCCGCCCACTGTGTGTTAATGTACTTTCCCCTTAAAACATATTGCCGTGTCTAGTCACGTAACTCCGCCCCGTCCAGTCTGCGACATCGAAGCAACATGAGCCCCTTTCACACAGCGCGTTGATCCTGGGAAATTGCCAGAACAAACACCTTCTGTGTGAACGCAAACACGACCCCGGGATTGATGCCAGGTTGGGGACATAGTAACATTGCCGTGTTCAGTCCCGGAACGCGCGCTGTGTGAACAAAAGCCATAATCAATGCCGTGTCGTAATGATGGCGCTAAGCCGGGATCGTTCGCCAACGTGAAACGGTTCGTAATGCGCTAGTTTATGATAGAATCAGAGAAAAAAAATGCACAAGCGTGGTTTCTCGAGAGAAATCGCAGCTCATAAGCAAACTATAGACGCCGCTGGGACATGTCACGTGTCTTTGCGGGTTGTGTGTGTCTGTGTGAACGCACTCTCTTGATTCCGGAAAATCACTGGCAGTATGAATTGAACCAAAGTCAAACGAACCCGGGTCAAATCCCGGGCCACTTTATCCGTGTATTTTCCGGAATCTCTGTTTTGAAAGGGAACTCAAACACTGAGTCAACTCAGCAACAGGAGGCGCTTGTACCAAAGAAACACGCGAAAAAAGAGAGAGACTGACAAACGCCCAGCAACACGTGCCTCCACTCCACAAAGCAGGTTTCGATAACACAAGCATTTACAAATGCTACACAATATGAAAAGGATTAGTTTTTTAGTTTTATACAAGTTATATTTTACTTTTAAGATGGCAATATTTACAATAATTTATTTTGTTTACAAAAAGAACTATTTTCTACATTTTTAGGAAACTTTCTTTTTACATTAGAACTTAATTAATTTTTTATAAGACTTTTTTATTTCAAGCATTGTATGCTTTGTTTGATTCAATTGTTTGAAATATTTAATAAGTAAGCATTAAAAGCTATCTGTGTATTTCCTTATTTTAGAATCACAAAGATAGGATTATGCATTCTTTCATAAAAAAAAAAAAACGTGAACATATTTACAGTATAAGCCTTGCCAGTGACACATGAGAAAGAATTTATTTTAAATAATCGTTCAATACTCGTAATCGAGGTAACTTGTTCGATTAATCGCGATTATGATTTTAGCCAAAATCGTCCAGCCCTACCAGCAATGAATGTAGCAAAAATTCAATGCATTCCGAGCCGATCACGACCCCTCCCGCCCTGTCAATCACTGCGTTAAGTTTCGGTTTCTTAGATATTACAATCATATGTATTGGTCATTCTGAGGTCACTCAGCATCCCCACATGCTCCAAATTCATGCAAAAAGTCTATTTTGTTTGTGCTTCGTTTGTGCCGGTTAAAGTTGTTTTTTGTCACTCTCCGGCACATTTTAAAGCACGCTGAAACACCACTGAATTTATACCACTGAATTAGTCTTTCCTCTCTTATCAACTATTTCGTCTGCTTTCTCCTCACTTGTGGAAGCTCGTTCAGTCACATTTGTATTGCGGTCAGGGGCGCTCATTCTGTAGCTGAAACTTGCTGCGTTGGAGATCAGCCTACAGCATACTGTGCTGAGCACTGGCTGCGTGTCTGTGGTGTACGTCATCACGAAAGTAGCCAATTGTGTTCTGCTTGAAAAAAAAAAATATTGCGATATATATTGATATTGAATTATTGTCCAGCCCTACTACAACATAGGATTAATCAATGCATGCTGATGAATCGTTGTCTCAATCTTTTCATTTTTAAATGGCTTAATTCCTAAATTTCATGATTTCCTAATGGACTATATATGCACAGTTACTTCCTGGTTTTCGATAAGCCAGCTCGGGCATTTCCGGTGAACACTACTCAGTGTACATCCACACAAAACCATCAATGATTGACTTTTTTAATGTTGTATTTATATTTTAATGGCGTTATCACACTTGCCTAAATTTGCCAATAAAGCAGTTTTATTGATTGCAATAAAGACTTAAAGCTAATGTGAATGTTGGAATAAGAAACGCGATGCCTGTAATTGGACATGCACACGCAAAAATTTTTAAGCACTTCAAATGTTATTTTTAATATGATGACCGAAAAATATAAATAGTAACTATAAATTACTATTTAAGTAACTATATTCTGATTCTAAACTAAGTATTACAATATTGATGCTGTTAAAGCTACCTTAGGACATTGAAGATACCAACACACCTGAAAACCGGAGGTTTTCCAGCTGTCTTATATGGAAGTTTTAAAGAACACTCCTTGCATATAGTCCATTGGCGCGTTTGCTCTTTAGCGGCTAATAAACATAAGTGCATGCGTCTTGCGGAAGAACATTGTAGCCGGAGCTACTTCTCTCTGGTAATGTCTATGACGAGTCACGCAGGTACTGTGCTACTCCGCAGCGGAGCCGAGCCGACCCCGGTCTAAAATAGTCAGAATATAAACACTTATTATAGGCATACCGTAGTAATTCAGGATAAGACAAAAACACGGTTTGGAAAATGGATTCATGATGTACTCAATCATTATATAAATTTTGTTCATTTTGAACACAAAAAGTTACAGACTGCAGCAGTTACGGATACAACGGCGTTCTGTTGCACACGTGCAAATTTAACTGAGTGCATGACCATGCACTCGCTCAAATGCGACCACATCATATTCTAACTCATACATTCTCAAAAAATGGTCACAGTATGGAACCCGTACCTCGTCTCCACACACACACACACACACACACACACACACACACACACACACACACACACACACACACACACACACACACACACACACACACATTATGTAAACACAAACTTTTATGTTAGATGCGATTAATTGATTTGACAGCACTAATATATACAAGTTGTCATTGCTGCTCAGTTCTGACCTTTGTACTGGAACGCCGTCAACTTGGGTGTGACGTCGTCATTCTCAGCTACGACATTCCTCCTCTGATGTAAAGGGAACACAGCATAATTCATAGTTTTTACTTGCTAAAACAATTTTAGAGTAAAATTACATATGTGTTTGTAAAACCATTTAAAAATTTTTTTTTTTTTTATTCATATATAAAAATGTAAGGTAATATACTGTTAACCAATTATAAGGTTTTTACCTGAAGCATTTTTTTCCCTGTAAAAAAACACTTTTTAGGCTTAAGGATTTGAACAAACCAACAACCATAAATATTAATCTTAGCAAGCCATGAATGATAGAAATTTTGCAGCTTGAGATGTCTAGACCAGAGGGTGGCACTATTCTTTTTATGTGATCAAACTTTCACTCACTAAGAGACTAATATTGTCATGTATTTGCTAGGTGAACCAGGCGAAGATTGTGTTTATAATATGGCCTATTAAACGGCTTTTTTAAGTGCCTGATGTAAAAGCACTAGAGGTGTAATGATGTTTAAACCGAACCGAAAAACTGTGGCGTACCGAACGTGCCCAGTCCTAGCCCATTGTTGAGGTCGACCTCACTTTACCTTATGTCACAACTAATTTTTCTTCCTTGACATTTGATTAATTGGTAATTGGGGTTGTAACTGTGCATGTATTCGTCCTGCGATTCTTCATGTTTTATGCGTACAAGACGAATACAGTGTTGTAGCCTAACCACCAATAATCGCAATAAGCTCCACATTTTGTTAATGTGAAAATATAAAATTTAAAACTTACTGAAACGTATTATGTAATCGCTAAATCAGTTTCAATGGCGGAAAGACATCAATAAAACAGCTTCTAAACAATATGCCATGTTACGACTCTTTCGCTAAATATATGCACTATATTAGCCTTTATTCATTATATTTTACTTGACCTGTGATGTCTTGATTATTTAATGCATGTTTAAAATATCTCATGAAAATGACATAAATTATTATTTTTACACAATGAATTGGAGTAAAAATATATAGGCCTAATAAAATTTAGAAGTTAATGCAAAAACTGCCTTATGTGCAGTTTACATGTTTGCATACAATTGTTAATTTGAGAGTTGATTATTATATCTAAAAATATATAGCAACTGAATTTAGGCTAGTTGTAGGCTCTGTTGTTAATCTTTAATATTATAGTAATGTGCAAGTAAGGGCTGCCTATGCACTCTCAGAAAAAAAAGGTACAAAAGCTGTCACTGGGGCCCTTCAAAAGGGTTCTAATGTGTACCATTTAGGTAATAAGCACACTTTTGGTACCAAGATGTACCTTTGAGGGACTAATATGCACTCTTTAGGTACAAAGGTGTACCCTTTGAAATGGTACTGCCACAGTGACAGCTTTTTACCTTTTTTTTCTGAGATTGTATAGTTTAGAGCATTAGCAGAGATGGGCCTAATATTTTTATTCTTAAGGAACTTTTATTTATAACTGAATTAATTTAAAGACGGAGACACAGTTAGTTCAGTAAACCACTGTAAAAAAGGTACGCACCGAACCGTCAGTTCTGTTCATCATTACACCCCAAAAAGGACTGTACAAAACTGAATAGGTCTGTGGGATAACATCTGTGACAAACGTTTAAAACGGTTTCTTGTTCGCTGGCTTGATCCCCAATTTCACAACACCTGCCTGAATGTTGCTCAGGTGGGGTGAAAACTGCGAGGCAGCATCCTCTGTTTGTCTTGTTGCCGTAGAAACAAGGATGAAGCGGCGGTAACGGCCTTGCTGCGTGATGATGGTAATTAGCAGTAATTTTCTCCTGTGTGCTTGCAACATTCCTCTGATCTCAATAGACAGTGCTAGAGGAGAAAATGTCTGTTGCTGAGCCTTCTGTAGAATCTGTTGAAACGATCAGGGAACTTGGAGGAACGTGAACTCTCTTCCTCGTATGACGTGTGGTGTAATGATGCCGATGAGTATTTCTCCAAGCAAGGCAATTATAACATATAGAAATTTCAGGTAGAGAAAATGCATGCTTGGCCATCACTTGGTTATTTTTAACTCTATGCGGTGATTCAATCTCATTTATGCTCTTTCACTTTTTGAAAGAGTGTAGGAAATGCATTAGTGGAAAAAGAAGCAGCGCCCAAGACTTCTCACCTAGACACACACACTCTGAGCCGTTTAAGTGCAGCTACCCTGCTGCTCTCTGAACTTCACTAAAATCGACCGGGGCTTGAAAACACAATATTAAAAGACCATATGTGCTACTATAGCCCTAATGATAGCTTGACATCTGAGAGCAGGAATGATGTAACAGTCTTTATAAAACAGATGGATGTTGGTTGATCAATACGGTCTTGCTAAAATACATGATATAGATCATTGATATTAAGTTCACCTAGCTACTGTAAATCACTGCACAACACCAACTGTACTCACTTAAAAAAGTTGTGTTAAAAACGACCCAACAGCTAACCCAATGGTGGGTTGATATAGCACCGACCTATTGTTGGGTTATTTTAACCCAATAAATTAGGTAACTAGTTTTATCCAATAAATTGGGTTACAAAAAACTAATCTGTTGGGTTATTTGGCCAAAATGCTTTAATCAACCTATTATTAATATTAATTATAATTACTATTATTGCCATGTAAATAAATAACTCACAACTTAAGTATATTAACGATGCTTTATTTACATTCAATTAGACATTGCATTCAAAAGTAATTGTTGCAATTGTTTTGATGTACTTACCTACAGTAAAGGTAAGAAATTGTTTCAATAAATAAAATAAAAAAAGTAATGCAATTATAAACTGCCTCATAAGGCACAGAATATTAATGTTAAAATTAATTTAGAGTTATGTTTTAAGTTCTAAGAAACATGGAGCACAAAAACACAAATAAACAGTTGTAGTCAAGTCACCTTTATTTATATAGCGCTTTTTACAATACAAATTGTTTCAAAGCAGCTTTACAGAGATAACAGGAAAGTAAAGTTGTAATAGTATTGTTAAATTCAAAATTAAATGTTAAATGTCCCCAACTAAGCAAGCCAAAAGCCAATGGCGAATAAAGGCAAAAAAAGGCGACAGTGGCATGGAACCAAAACTCCATCAGGTGAACGAGTGGAGAAAAAAACCTTGGGAGAACCCAGGCTCAGTCAGGGGGCCATTCCTCCTTTGGCCAACAAACGAACAGTGTATGATTATCATTTAGGCGGCATAGTAGGTCAGAAGTCAGATTGGATCAGAACTTTCACAATATTTATTCAGTTCATCTGGTTAGTGGTCGGAGTCATCACGCCGGTATGGAGATGAGTTTGTTGAGGTGTCCATGAGGCCTTCACAGTGTTGATGAGGCTGGCACTTCAGGGATGCGTTGTCATCGTGTCCATCTGATGGTCCTTCCTCAGATCTGGATACGGCCTGGATCTGGCAGTTTGCGGTAAACCTTGTGATAAACAGAGAGACTAATATTAGCGTAGACGCCATCCTTCTTATGATGTACTAAGTATGTACCCGACAGGCTGATTATGACCCCGACGTGAAGCGGAGCTTGAATCAGCCTGAAGGGGTTGTATTCGCTATAACAATCGCCTCGCAATATCCTGCTTATTACATGGCTACCTACCAAATAAATCAATAATTTGACACAAAATATTGATTTAAAAAGGAGTTTATTGATTTAAAAACGATTGTATTGCTTCCGCTAAAGAAAATAGTCTGTTCCGTATCTACGGTTAGAATCCTGCGTCCATGGCAACGCTCTGTTTTTCATGGCAACGGTGTGTTATACTTAGCAGTGGTCTGTTATCAAGAAATAACACATCACATTCTACATTAAATTCAACCAAGCCATGTAATAAGGTGCAGTAACAATGAAAGTATGGACATCTGTTTATCAATATAAATATATATTATTATATTTTTTATTATTTATATTATTATAATTATAATATAGAGCTTCTGCAATTGCCATGTATTGTGGTAAATGACCTACATTTAAAATGTCCTTTTACTACTATGTGTAATTTAAAAAGTAATAAGTTAAAGTTTATTATAAAGGAATAAAGTCTCAACCAACCGTCATTTTAGTTAATGGGCATGTGGCGATCTGAAAAGTGTTATTTAACTCAACTGACTATTGTAATAACTTATCTTATTGAGTAGTTATCTTTTTTAACTTTTAATCTTTATAGAGTTGTCTAGATAAAACTTTTTTTTTTTTAAGGAGGGATCTAAAGCAATGAAAAAAAAGCACACAATGAGTGGCGTCCCGTCCGGCCGCATTTTCTTTAGGTCCGAAAAAAAGGACATGTCCGGGAAAAAGAGGACGTATGGTCACCGTAGTTTAACACTTTGTAGTATTTTAAATTCACACTGTAGTTGGGATAGCCCCATAGTGTTTATATCTATGGGATAGCCCAAGTAAACATTAGCGCTACAATGTAGGCCTTTATATAACACAGCATACCTTCTTCCTGTAAGTGACTGCGATACTGGATGGATGGACCAGGCTTCCGCTGCGTCTTGAAGCCGAGCGCGCCGGTTAATATCTGAAAATATTAGGGATGGGGCCGATCCGATCCAGTATCGGTATCGGCTCCGATACTGCCATTTTTGCCGGATCGGGTATCGGTCAGACGAGGCCGATCTAAATGCGATATTGTGTGTTTACTATTGTGTTAATGTTAAGCCCCACAAAAGCATTATAAAGCACCATTACGTGTTCGTGCACTATATTATAAGTGTTCTGAAGCCATTCTATAGTACAATGTGAGATAGAAATGAATATTTAAGTAATTAAATTCAAGATCACGTAAACTTTTCCCTCCGCTGCGGCTGTCAATCATTCTCCATTCAGCATTCAACAGCGCGGCGCGTTCGGTTATGACGGTCAACTCGATGAAAGTCTCCAAGATGATTCAATGTTACTATTAGTATACTTGATCTGTAGATAAAGCTCTATGGTTTCAGATAAAATGATTATCTTGCTGGACTTGCTGTACCTTAATCATGCTACTTTTTACCGTGTGTCTGTTAGATCACAACACTGGAGAGCACTATAATTGTTCTTCACAGTAACTGAAATTTAAAACTGTTAAAAGAAAAGGCTGAATAAACTATTGCGTAGATAGATACTGTATAATACACTACGCATCAATATGTCTTTCCTTTGTGCTTGGAACTTTTCAATGCAGACTCGAAGCGGTGCGCAGTGAGTCTGTGTTGCTTCAAGCGCATCATTCTGCGCTTGGGATGCGCATAAGCACTTTGTGCCGCATTGTATTGGAGTCTTTCATAATCATATCATAATACTTTTGCGCAATGAAAGATTATTAAATGTCGCATCTATCATATGTTGCTGCCTCAATAAACAGCTGTGCTATACATATAAAAAATGTCTTAATTTTATAGTAGCTAGACTATGTATATACAATAATTGATCTTTTTGATTTTTGTTATCTTTTTTTTCATTAATGTATTTTACAACAATACAAACAGCAATGTGTAACGTTTTACCAGATTTAGTGCTGGTGCCTACACTTATTGTCTCTTATTTGTTCCCCGCTAAATAATGTTTTTTTCACTATGTTCAGATTTGATACAATTATTGTGCACTCGTGATTTTTCTAGACTAAATTTCTAATTTCTAGAGTTCTAATCTAGTGTATAATATAATTTTTGTCATAGGTTATGGTATTTTTTTTTTTTATTTGTTGTTTTTCTTTATAATGAAGTTGTCTGTATTAAGTAGATTGTGTTTAACAGTTTTTACCAGTTCAGCACAGAGTTCTAGAAATTCTACTTGATTTAAAAAAAAACTGCGCTGGTATCGGATCCGTATTAGTCGATACTCAGAATATTTGGTATGGGATTGGATCGGTTCAGAAATATGGTATCGTTGCATCCCTAAATGTAATAAATATTGAAATGACAATCAATTTGAAACACTTACAGTTGCATATTTATTTTCAGAATGGGATTTTTCCTGTTAATCCTGTTTTTCTGACTTCCTTTTCTAACCTTATACTTACCTCAAGTTGCCTTTTGGGACATATGCATACATGCGTACATATCATACTTGCCTGTTGAGAGGAGTTTATTGCAACATCATATAAAATCAACAATTATAATAATAATAATATTAAAGCAAACACAGCTCTGGTATCGGAATAGTATCGGTATCGGCCGATATCCAAATTCAGGTATCGGGATCGGATCGGAAGTGAAAAAATGCGGATCGGTGCATCCCTAGAAAATATTAATAACTTTCCCAAAAAGTATTGGAAAGAACATAGAAAGTTAGGAAGAGTATCACAACCGAGTAGGCTACTAAGAAATTGGCTGGCTATATGGCCATATTGGTGTCGTTAGTCACAGATAGCGGACAAAAAGCAGTCATACAGGGGAGATATAAACATAAAAATAATTGGCCGAACATTTAGAACGAAAAACGGCAATAATACTATGTAAGAGCTTAAAGTCATGTTATAACGAAAAAAAAATAAAATAACATAGGCTACAATATGCATACTGTGTAGTGTAATATTAACTCACCCGTGTAACGTTATCTTCTGTAAGCTGTGGTGGTCAACCGTTGAAATTTGAATTTCAACCTAACGGGCTGCGTTGTTATAGAAACAACCCAATAAATGTGTCGAATAACCCAACAGATCGACCCACTATTTTTAACCCAGCTATTGGGTACACAAAATAACCCAACGTTTTTTAGAGTGTATCAATGATTAAAATTTTTGTCATTTACTCAAATTCATGTTGTTCCAAACCTGTATGACTTTTATTTATTTCTTTTCTTTTCTTTGCAGAATCCAAAAGAAAATATTTATAAAAATGTTTGACTGTTTATGCAATAAAAGTCTGTGGTAGACATGCTGGTATGCCGTAATAAGAATTATCACTATAATGAACAAGAACATGGTCAATATTGTTATCACGGGTACTTCAAAATACTGTGAATAATGATTTATTACGAATCATTCCGATTTTTCGAAATTTTCCAAACTTTTCCCATGAACCGTTTAAAATGCACCGGTGTATGCAGCGTCAAATTGCCAGGCGCGCACTGATGTTAACAAGCCAGAAACGCATGGCGGAATGAGTAAAGGAGACTCGCTGCATGAAAATGCACATTCACTCTCTGACAGATACAAAAATGCAGCAGTTACCCCGGTAACCCGTAAACAAAGCAGGTGCACTACTGAACAGTATTTAAATTCAGCCATTCAGATTTTTGAATTCGCAATGGTTTTCATTACAGCACTTGATACTTAAAGACTTGAGGCTATTTATTTTCAAACTTAAACATTTTCATATTTTAATGTGGACTACAACATGCCTGAGATATTGTTTGAATATGTTCTGATTCTTCATTGCTCAGTCACACTGCGCCAGAAGGCCTACCACACACCAGCTTACTGGTGGAGAGGAGACCGTGATGAAGCCAATCAGTATATGGGGATGATTAGGAGGCCATGATGGACAGAGGCCAAGGGGCAAATTTGGCCAGGATGCTGGGGTTAAACCCCTACTCTTTCCTACTTGGATTTTTAATGACCACAGAGAGTCAGGACCTCGGTTTAATGTCTCATCCGAAGGAGGGTGCTCTTTGACAGTATAGTGTCCCCGTCACTATACTGGGGCGTTAGGACCCACACAGACCACATGATGAGCGCCCCCTGCTGGCTTCACTAACACCTCTTCCAGCAGCAACCTGGTTTTTCTCAGGAGGTCGCCCATCCAGGTACTAACCAGGCTCAGCCCTGCTTCGCTTCAGTGGACAACCAGTCTTGGGCTTGAACTAATCATAGTTCATGTTAATTTCAACATTTAATAACACATTTTAAAAGCAAAAGTAGTAAATGTATTATTATTTAATGGACCTGAGCTAATATAAATTAAAAGTTCTATTTTTTAAACTATTGTTAACAAAAATTAATAACATCTGTAACAAATGTAGCTATTGTTCATATCTAAATGCATTAACTAACGTTAACTAATGAGACCTTTATTGTAAAGTGTTTTTTATTGTTCCTTAATTCTTTTGCACTTTAATCTGTTTGAAACATTTGTTTACTTAATACATTTGTGTATTGCTTTTTTTGTATTTAAATGTTCAGTTCTTTTTGTTATAAGAAAAAATTATTAAACCTGTTATAGTATGACGACACTTTTTTTTGCAACTTATTTCAATATCGTGATAATACCATATACCGTGATAAAAGCTTCAGCAATTATCGCAACATGAAAATTTTATACTGTCACATGCCTAGTCAGTAGTGTCCAAAACCATATTGGACCGGACCTTTTTATTGTATGGACAAGCAAACACTAAGACATTTTTCAAAATATCTTCTTATGTGATGCACTGAAAGAAAATACAGGTTTGGAATAACATGAGGGTGACAGAGTTGACTAAATTATCACAACAGCAAAACAGCTAAGTGTTTTTGCATTCTCAAATCACCCACTTTTCACAATCCAATCAATTCCCAATGGTTACAATCAAGTCCTGGCCTATTCTTTGTCATGACTTACTCCTTTCCGAAATTAAAAACAATATTGGCAAATGGCAATTCACATTCACGTTCAAAAAATGCTGTTAGTTTGAGTGGTCTGACATGTTGATATCTGGCTTCACCAATGGCATGACTTTTGGGCAGGATCCTTTGATGGGGCATTTTTGTCAGGTGACTGTGATTTGAGTGGGCGGTGTTTGCGCTTAACTGGTAATGGGGTGGGATGGGGGGATCATGCTATGATCAATCATTATTGTTGCAGTTTCGTGCTGTTAGTGCAATACAATTGGGATACTTTACCTTTAAATCCCGCTTTCTCTAAAATGGATGTCCTCAGCAGCATAGTCACTTCGTCAACATCTCTCCTGCCAAGTCAGCTCACGGAAACAGCCATCTATTCAGATGAATTTCTTGTTCCTTGAGGCAGGATTTGCAGCATGCTTCTGAGCTGCCTCGTGTTCCTTCACTGTAGAGATGTATTGAGAAGTCCCTGCCCCCGCAGTTAATTGTTTTGTTTGGGATGGAGCAGCCCAGATGTCTGTAGTCAAGGAATGGCTTGACCCTTTCTTAAGATGTTAGCTGCATGGATGAAGGCATTTGAGAAAGGGCTTAGCAGCAGGCCTTTCTTCAGTTTTTTTGGAGAGACAAAGCCGTACATCTGTCAAAGAATCACATGGCTTGTGCCCCGTGGACTGGCACTGCACTCCGAAGAGGGATTACCCACGAGACCAACTACAACTTTTCTCACAATCATTAAACATGGAGTTGTCAGTCTCATTTTAATTGCCTTAGAAACGGGAGGAAACAGATCATGTCAATTGAAGGTTTTAATATTCATCTTGCCTACACCAATAAATATAAAAGTATTAGCATTGCTGGTATTATGTGGTCTGAATTCTGTATTTTATTAGCCTCGTATTTTTTATTTTTTTGCTTTTTCCTCTCAGAATAATGCTGTGCATACAAATGTAGAGAAGTTAAAGGTGGGGTATGCGATTTGCAAAACGGCCGGCAGATTTTGAAAAAACACAACTCATAAGGTCCTACCTACTTCTCCTCCAACGCTGGCTCTGACTCCACCCATTCGAAAAACATGGACGCGCAATCAAGCACGAGCGAAAACTCAGATGCCCATACATAAATACAATTGCTCGCATCAGCTTCCTCCCCAAACAGGTTGTTTAGCTTGCTAGTTCTACATATGGCTGGGTTATAACGTTAGAACAGCTACAATTCTCGTGCGCATATCGTCAGTAAAGACAGTTCCCTGATTAGTAGTAAATACTGTAAGTTAATCGGCTTCTCACCTGTCAAGCAGAAAATTGCCACAGCCGCATCTGTTGGTAGTCCTTCCTGGTCCTTCAGTTGCCGCCAACGTTGAAAAGCATCGCCTAGAATGACCCTTGTTTTAGACCTTTCGGCCGTTTTGTTCGCAATTGCTCTCTCGAAAATAGATTTCCTTTTCTGTGATGGTGTCTTGTCTGACATTCTCCAAACGGAAGCAACTTTACCTTCTCCTTCTCTCTCTCTCTCTGTACCGGGGCGACTTGCATTTCCTGTGACTGGGTCACGAGCTTTGAGTATGCGCACGAATGGGACACGCGCGTGAGATGCGTAAAAGGAGTATGGAGGGGGGCGGGGGGCATGGTAAGACCGTTTGAGTGACGCATTCTCTGTCCAATGATTCTAGACAGTCTTGTTTCTTGTGACAGTCAATGATTGGCTGGAGTTTTTCGAGTCCTGCCCGTTCCACAGATGATTAAATTGCTTAATTTTCATTTCAGTTCTTCTAATTTACAGCCAGCAAGTGGGTCAGGAATAGGATTTCAAGTGATTTTGAAAAAATGGTCAAAAAAGAAAATCACATACCCCACCTTTAAAGCAAGCAATATATTAAAATGAGGATCTCTGCTGAAGATGTCAATGATACCCTGAGAATGCATATAATAGTGAACCATTTTTGAGTGTGATGTAATTGTCACTCAAATGGTGGCAATTGAAAAAAAAGTTGCTTAATATATTAATATAATGCGTACATTTTGATCTATATTGTATTGATTAATCAGATCCTCGGATTTTTATTTTATTATGTTTTTATATCTGTGTATTCCATTGCGTCAACTTGTTCTATAATGAAGCAGTTCATGATCAATCATAAACGTAAGAAAGAAATTGAAATTGACCTGCAGACATGCTGAGTCTGTCACACAATTGGCAAAGTTTCAATCACAATCCAATTATGATAATGTGATGCATCACAATGTATTGAATCGTTACATGTATCACAGTGTATACTGTATCATGAGGTAGTTGGTAGGCCTGTCACGATAACAAATTTTGCTGGACGATAAATTATCCAAGAAATTATTGCGATAAACGATAACATTGATCATAAACGATAATATTGTCGTTCTGAGACCATTTTCATCTAAAATGATGATAATGGCATAATAATGCAGGTACACCTTTTCAGACATCAATAAACTTTTATTTCTAAAGACTATTTAAATGAAAAAAAAGCAAAAACAATAAAAGCAATGGACTCTGTCTCTGTTAACAAAAAATGCACATGTGTGACTTCCGTTCACACTGAGAATCATATGCATCGAATACTGTATGAGCAAGCGTCTCATATGAGTATTTGCACTAGTTTGTGTGTGTGTGTGCTCGCGTCTCATATGAGTATGTGCGCGGACAGTTTGTGTGTGTGTGCTCCGTCTCATTGAATTTGTGCGTGTGTTTGCGCTCGCGTCTCATATGAGTGTGCGCGAGTTTGTGTGTTTGCGCGCGTCTCATATGTGCGTGGGAGAGAGAGAGAGAGAGGGAGAGAGAGAGAGAGAGAGAGAGAGAGAGAGAGAGAGAGAGAGAGAGAGAGAGAGAGAGAGAGAGAGAGAGAGAGAGAGAGAGAGAGAGAGAGAGAGAGAGAGAGAGAGAGAGAGAGAGAGAGAGAGAGAGAGAGAGAGAGAGAGAGAGAGAGAGAGAGAGAGAGAGAGAGAGAGAGAGAGAGAGAGAGAGAGAGAGAGAGAGAGAGAGAGAGAGAGAGAGAGAGAGAGAGAGAGAGAGAGAGAGAGAGAGAGAGAGAGGAGGAAAACAAGCATGCAAATGTAAATTATCGCGGCCGGAAAAATTATCGAGCTAATTTTTTTTACCGTGCGATTAATTGATTTATTGATTATCACGACAGGCCTAGTAGTTGGTGACTCAAACTGTTGTTGCCGTCCCCTGTTGTACTTTATAGGCTATTGCAAATTGACCATTTTATTGTTAAACAGATTTTTTCTCATTCTACTGACTGCATGCCAAGCTTATGAAAATGTGTGGTTTGTGTGCCTTACATATTTATGTAAATGAAAGGAAAAGCACTCTAGGTAGTGAACTCTCTAGTAATTGAGTGTCCCCAGGGCGCTGTGGCATCACCCCTGCAGCTCCACTTGTTTGTCACAGAGAACATCATGAAAACAATTGCAGCTGAGTAAAACAGCACCAGCAGCAGGACTTCAGGCCTGGATAAAGGCTGAGGTTTAATTAGGCCCAGTCCATGATAAGTTGAATGACCTATAGCTTTCATTAGCATGACTCTCCTTCTCCAGGTTCCTCAGGGGGTCTCCATCACATCGCAACGGTATTGACCACCACAGCACCTAGCCAAAATTCTAACATCATGCAAATGCATTATATGGCTGTTACCTTACACTCCGGATGCATCCAATTACACCACATCGGAAAACTATGGATGGTGAGCGCAAGAGTGCTTTAAGTGCAGTTGGAACATAAAGGATAACACCTGTCACCTTTGCTGCTATGCACAGGAAGAAAAGCTGGGGTTATGTATAATATCCGATGTTAGGAAATAATAAGATTTAAAGCTAATTATGTCTGTAGCTTTTAGATCTGTGGCTTAAAGTCGACCAACATTATTAAAATCAAATCACCTTTTAAGATGCTTATCCTGGAAAGAAAACCCTGCTAAACCTTTCTGGTAGGAGGGGTGGTGCAATATTTCAGTAGCTCCGTTTATAAAAGTGTACCTCTCTAATAGCAATAGTAAAATCTTGGCCTTGTGTGCATCTTTTGTATATGGAATGAGTCAAATTCCCTGATGAGCTGGAGGCCACTGTGGGAGTTGGAAGAACGCTGCTCCAGCATCTGCAGTCCACTTTGTTTTGTGTCTGAGCTGATTTATTCCTTACTGGCTAAGTCTCTCATTCACTGCTCTTCCAGATATAACAGCTTCCCCCTTAACACGCACAGTCAGTTCCCAGGCATGGAGTGTAAACCAGCTGAATGCCTGTTTGTCTTTTAATCCTCACCTTCACATGTGATAGATCAGTTCACCTCAAAGAAATTTCTCAAATGTCTTTTGGTGTTTGCATCCACTATTGAGTTAAAGGGATAGTTCATCAAAAAGTGAAAATTCATTTACTCAACTTCAAGAATGCCATACAGGGTAAATTATGACAAAATTATAAATTTTTTGAGTGAATTATCAGTTTAAAACCAAGGTAAATAACCAAAACTGACCTAAAGCACTGTAGGGCTGTACGATTAAGTGAAATGGAACCGCATGCGATTTGGCAAAGGCTGCGAATATTTTATGCGCAGCTTGTCAGTGCAGCACGGCTCTCTGATCAGTAATAAATGCTGCTCCATCTGAAAGCCAGAGGGCGCTCTCACGCAGACACTCCAAATATGCTTCGCCGCAGAAGTAGATAACGCACGTCATTCCAGGATATCCCTATCAGCATCATACTGTTGCTGTAGCTGAATGAACACAGGATTGAAACGCCATGATTGATTTATTAAATGTTGTCGTTTGTCGGAAAAGAGGTTCATAAATGCTTCTCGTGTTTGGAAAGATGTTTGTCGCGCGTTGCTTTTTCAAATGCACATTTTAAGCGACTCAAATTTGCAGCACTCAGATGGAGCAGCATTTACTACTTATTTCAGAGCTGTACGTCACAGACAAGCTGTGCATGAAAAAAATCGATTTAGCTAATTGCGATTATGAAATCGCAAAGGCTACGATTCTAAGCGCTATTTCATGTTAATTGTGCAGCCCTAGCACATAGTATACTTAAGTTTTCACATGGACTGGTTTCTCCAAGGTTTTTTTTTCTCCATTCTGTCAACTGATGGAGTTTGGGTTCTTTGCCACTGTTGCCTGTGGCTTGCTTAGTTGGAACACTTAATATTCAACAATATTATTGATCTGACTGTACTCACGCTGTTGTATGAGAACGGAACTGAGCTGGATGATGTTTTTTTTTTTTTTTTTGCAGAACTGCTTTATCAATGAAATAGTAAACAAATTTAATAAATGATGATATTTACAACATAACTAACTGAATAAACACTTAACTGACTTCAGCTGAACAGCAGACGAAATGCATAATTTTCCGGGTATACCTGTAAAGCTGCTTTGAAACAATCTGTATTGTATAAGCTTTGTGTCCATACTCGGAATGAAAATGCATTCTGGTAAGGACCATTTTGCCTAAAATATAGACTCCTGTACAGGTTGTAAGTGTTATAAAAAAAGCAAACTTTTTTTTGTTTGTTTTTTTAACTTTTGAAAGTGAACCCTTATTGATTATATCATTTTTGTATCATATGTTGCATTCTTTTCTCTCTTTCTTCTGTAAACAGACATGCGTGTCATTTTGTTTCTTACATTTTAGATTAAAAGCAAAGTGACAAAACATGAGTAAAACAATAAGGCTGCGGCCTTCTACTGACTCTGTGCCTAGATATACAAACATACAATATAAGTTGTAAATAAAACCGATAATTTTACAAGACAATAGTATTTCAGTTTTTATAAATTCATGTTTGATTCGATTTGTTGTTTCTTTGTAATGTATTTGTGAAATTGACCAGTTTCGGAGGAAAAAATTGTTTCGAAGTCACGTTCCCTGAACCAAATAATATAGTGTGAAATGACAGGACAGGAAGGTAAAATCATACTGTTGGAACAAGCAATAGGAAAAAAGAACAGAGCAAATATCTCAATTGGGAGAGCAGGACGAGAGCTGTATGGAAGAGAAGAGCTGCTCATCATGAGCCCTGCACTAATTAGCTTGGCATTTTAGCCTCCCCATGCAGGCCCAGCAAGGTATTGAGTGTACAGAGGTCCCATATCTGTGCTTCAACCACAGATCCTCAGTTGGATTTTATGTTAAATGCTTTGTTTTTTCTCCATAGCTAAGAGATTGTGCTGGAGTCAAGCGTGGGTATTAAAGTAATTTATATTTGGCACACTAAATTCATTTTTTTTTTAAACGTGCAATAAAAAGGTGTTGGTTTCATGCTGGGAACTTGATTCCTTTCCACCTTCTGGTATATTACAACTTAAAATAGTTTTGTGGGGCATTTCAGGGTTGTTTATGTAAGAGGTATTAAAAGGTGATAATTACTTCCATGGTTTTGGGCTTTTGTGTATCCTGTAGGAAAGTGTAAGGGTGAAAATGCCCCATTCTGTCTGGCGTTGTCTTGTCTTAATGCTTTGAGTCATCTTCTTATCATTACTCAGTCTGACGCATTATATAGGAATCTCCAGGAACTGTTGAATGTGCGAGACATCTTTGGTTGTTTTGAGTCCTATCGCTGATATTACTTGAAAGAACAAAACAGACGAACAGTCTGAATAACCTGCATTATTGAGTGCTGGCAGACATTTAGACCTCACCAAAGTCTGACAGCATGTAGAGTTTATCTTTTTTACGACTTGAGACTAATGCTAGGGACATATGGTGAACTTCTACAGTCATTAGGCCCCGAGCACCGATGGTGTGAGAGGACCCTATTGGAATTGCTCTGTTTATTATATATTCTGTTGTTGATGCATGACTGTAGGGAAGAGAGAACCTGACTGACATTATGTGCTTTGGGAGATGCACATATTAGTTTTCATGGCCTTTGCTGAATTGATCCATTGCATGGACTTGCCAGTATCATATCCTCTTTGTATTTTTATTCTCCTGGTTGCACAATTGTAGTCTTACAACACTATACCCCCTTTAAAAAATAAAGGTTCTTTATTGTCACTGTGAAAACCCTCTTTTAGAACTTTTTTGTAGTAGACTGGTATAGTATAGTCAGGGTTTGAAATTAACGCCCGCCAAATGTGGGTAAAAATCTACTGTGGTGGGTAACGCTGTCAAATCACTAGCCAATTTGGCGTATTACTTACGTTTACTTACTTTGCTGGGGAAGTTTGTGAAAGCCAAATCTGCGTAGACTTAGCGCAAATACTCAACTCGTGAGTCATCATGATTTATTAAGTACAGCGTATTGCACAGAATCTGCGCATATCTGGCTTACTTGAACACACACGTCACTACGCAACAAATAACGGTGCGCTTGTTCATTTGCATTGAAGCAATAGCGAAAATTAAAAAGCATTTGGTTAACAGAAAAGACAATCGATGCAGGTGCCAAACTAACAATACTTAAATATATATTTATTTATTCATTTTAGTATGTACTTGAAGTTCTGGTGCTTTTAACATTCCTGGTTATTTCAGTGTCTATATGATTCAGAGGTGCAGTATGGCATGTGGAATTTAGAGGTGGAACTGGAAACCTCCTGGTGGTCTGTCAAATAATATTGGATCCTCATGCACACTTTTCAAGCTTCTTTCTGTGTAATGGTTTTCAGATTTAATCTGACATGTTCAAAAGACAGGTTTGTTCAATCCCCAACATTGAGAGGAGCTTGAAAACCTGATGAAAATACTCTGAAAAAACAAATCCAACATCAGGGGCCAAAGAACACAAAGCCCCTTGGTACATGAACGCCATCCAAAGACTGAAATAAATAAATCCCAGACTGGAAGAATTTGACTTTTTTTTCTTTTTGAGAAGGGTTTGGCCGAGATGCTGTGAAAGCAGCTGTAGGATAGTGTGGTTTTGGCTCGACCGCTGTTATGGTTTTAACAGGGTTCTTCCTCTTTCCCCCCTGACACTGCTCGCCCTGCTCTGGAGGAATGCAGACAGGCCTACAGGGTGATCTGTCTCTAATGTGAGAGGCAGCTCTGCAGCTTTAGTGGCTTTCGCACCGGAGGAACCTTTTCGTAGTTCCTAGAACTATGGCAGAAGTACCCGGGTTTTGCCGTGTTCGCACCGCAGGATGTGATAGTCATAATGTATTACATTATTTAATAATTATAATTGTTATATTATTATATTGTTTATGTATTATATATATTATATTATAATTTTATATATATATTAGTTGTTTTTTTTGCCTGGAAAATAGTGCTGCACGATTAATCATATCGCAATCACAATGTCAAGCCTATGCGATTATTTATTTCATAAAATAGCAGCATTTTGCGTCATATAAAGGCATGTGTGGACATGACAACCCATTCTCTCTGACAGCTGTTTGCCCATTTTCTACACCACTAATAAAAAGAAGACCAGTCAGTTTCAGTTTAGGCAGTGGCACGTGTGGCGCGTATCCTCACGCCGTGACTCTTTCCCGTGTACAGCGCGGAGAACAGGTGAAGATGAATGCCGAGCAGACGAACACTGAACTGGTGGCCAGAAAAAATATTACCTCTGTTATATGGCAATATTTTGGCTATAAGATAACCGACACTGAGCAGAGAGAGCAGGGCTGCCAACTCTCTGCCAATCCCACCCACTGGTGCGTTAGTGAGATGAGAATGAGAGAGGAAAAATGGGCCTACAGGATCACAGGACCAAAAATGACATTACCTTCCAAAGGATTCTAATCCTAGTAAAGTGGTTATTTATTTTCAACTAGGTGAATGTCTCAGTAGAGCATTATTTGTTTGTTCAGTACATTTCACAGTGGATTCTTTGGTGAATCAGTCGCAAATTTCAGCGCAGGCTTTGCAAACAGACTTTTACCTTAAGATACAGCGTTGTCTACATTGCACAATGAATCTTTTATTTACATCCTGTTTGCGCTGTTAGTTATAATGAAAGCATTTGTGAGAGTGCAGAAGTCGAGTAGCACTGACAAGATCACTGGATTCATGTCTGTCATCAGCTACAATGCCCATCGCTGCAACCTTTCCCGCGGACTGCGCTTTACACGCAACATGTGAACGTGGATCCGTGCACTAGCTCTTAAAGTAAGAGTAGCCTAAAATGTGTCTGTATTTATTGTATATAAAACAACAAAAGATAGCATTAATTGTAAGGAATCAGGATTAATAGCCTATGTATTCAAATCATACAGGACTAAAACACTATTCCGTGTTATTTTACATTTGATTACTTTTTTCCGTTTCTAGCATTTCTGAATACTAGTGTTAGACCTAAACTTTTCTCTTTATTTCAAGTATTTATTTGTGCTACTTTTTTCAATTTAATTCAGAGATTGAAATCAAGCTTCCTTTTGTTGTGTAAACTAAAAAAAATTACCCCATTGTAAAAACACAAATACAATGAGTGAGCAAACATTTAGGTAAACGTATTTTTTAAAAATTGTCTAAAAAAAAAACTCCCCCCTCAAATTAAACCCCCCCCCCCCATAAGAATGACCTAAAGGGGGATTTCCCCCCTATTTTCCAAAACGAAATTCAGGCCCTGCTCTAGAATCCTGCTGTGTTGCTGCTGTTTCCATGAGAATCCTGCTAGCAACAGCATACAAAATCACTAATTCTGTACATGTGAGTATTTGTGTATGCATTTTTTTTCTTAACAGAACTGGAGATAACCACCTAGTGATTTAATAACTCTACAATACAGCACACTTTATCTAAAAAGAAACATATTTTTGAGAAATAACATCATCATTGATTTATAGTGCATCACTATAGCCCATAAGGTGCTATAATCTTCAACACAAGCAAAAAAGAAGCAAGATAGGAAGTACTCTGGCCAGTAACCATGGTGATCAATTCAGAAATGATGGCTCTTACAATCACAAAGCAGAGTTCCCTTGATTGGGCTATATTATATAATGTAATGTAATATATGAAATTATTCCACATTTTTAGAAGCCATAAATAAGTCCAGATGTTAAGAGAACTCATTAGTCATGGGCCCTGTTTTCACGAGAACGATTCCGGGTGAAAACGTAAAAATATTTTATCGGATGTGCCTTTCGTTTACACGACGACGGGGTTTTGGGGGCTTAAAAACGCAAAAAAGTGAAACCACCCTCCAGAGTGGAAATCTTAAAAACGCTCCACCGTCGCGTTCCCGTCTAAAGGGTGAAAACGCAAATCTGCTCACTGTGGCTCTCGTCGCGTACGCGTTTATCTCACAGGCATGCGCCAGTACAGGAAAATAACAACCAACATGTCGGATTATTTCCATACGTCTAGCAGATCTGATAAACGTACAAGAGTCTTTTCAGCAGTTGTACAAAATATTCTCAGATATTGGTGTTGTTGTGTGGCAGTGCTTCACATTGCCACCTAGCCGCCTGGAGTGCATACTACATAGAATTTCACACACTTTTGCATCACCATACGCTAGAGATCGACCGATGTATCGGTTTACCGATATTTTTCCCGATATTTAAGCATTTTCCCATAATCGGGTATCGGTTTTGTAATATCGGATTCGCCGATATACGGCGCCATCTTGTGGCCGTTTCGAGAATTACGCCATTGCAGCCCGCGTCTGAGGAGATCAGTCAACAGCAACTCTGTGCACAGGTAAAGTATATGTTCTACTTGCTTTCCTTTAATTATTCAACTTTATTTAACATAACAGACATGCAGAAATGAGATTTGAGACATAAATGCCTGATATAGGCCTAGTTTATTTATGCAGCTTGGTTCTAAAAAATTGAGACGAACTCGTCTCATGGAGTCACGTAAATTAGCTTAATCGTCGCGTCCTGCCCCAATAAAGACGTAACTTTACATGAATTAAATAAAACAGACATGAATGAGTATATGTTGAAAATAAAAGCGCTGAATTTACTTCTCTATCTGTTGTATTTGCTCACCATTAGTCTCGGAAAAAAAGTTCGTTCATATTGCTGAGCACTCACTGGGTTGATGATCAGGAATGCTCAACCCGTCCACTGAATGAAACTTTTGACAAGATTATCTTGTTTAAACACCCTAGATTATATTATCATTTACTACATAGCAATTATTTCGCTAATACACATCTAAATATACTGCTTTGTGGAAATTAATTATTTATTATCTGCACGCGCGATCGCGATTTAGTAACATACATTAGCCTAAGTTATAGTTCTGTGTAAATACATAGATGAACAACACTTTGTCAGAAAGCATTTCATGATCTAGACCGACAAAAATATAATTAATAATTAATAACATACTAGTTGGAAAATGCAATGATGTATATGCTGTTTTGTTTGTTACTTTCCTGACAATGTTATATTCCAGCTAATATTATTCAGTGAATTAATATTACCCAGGGAATTGTTCCTCACTCTTTAAACCTATTAAACGGCACATAAACTTCCTAAAACTGTTTAGAATGAATTACATTTCTGCAAAGGTGATATGACTCCCCTGTCAATTATTTTCTCCATATGAAAACATTAGACTTAACATTTATTTAGCCTATTGTTAACATTGTTGCTGCTGATGCTTATAAATTATATGTATAATTTAGATATAAATTATATAATGTAGTAATATAAATGTTTTTATTGTAATTTGAAGATTTAATTTAACATGAAAGACTGCTAACTTTCCACACTTTTTGTTTTGTTTTTTAAGATGACTGAAAGGAGGAAAAATCAAAGTGAAGTATGGACTTACTTCACTCAGTCAATAATAGCAGGGGTGGCAGTTTGCAAAGAATGCCAAATGAACGTAAGCATGGGGTCAAAATCTACTACAACAAAAAATACCTCCAACATGTGGAATCACTTAAAGATACAGAACTACTAGTTCTGAAGTTGGTGGGTCTAGCCTTGAAGGAGAGCTTCAGCAGTACGTTTCAGAACCAGTGATTGATAGGAGGATGGGCAAGCCACTTGAATGGTGGAAACAAAATGAGAAAAGGTTCCCCATTCCTGCTCGTCTGTCAAGAAAGTTCCTTTGCCCCCCACCGTCTTCGGTGCCCAGTGAGCGAGTCTTCAGTGAAGTGGGAGCCATTTATGAAAACAAACGAAGCAGGCTTACAGGGCAGAATGCTGAAAGACTCTGTTTTCTACATTACAACCTAGTTCTGCTTAACTGGGAGTATTAAGTTACATTTTGCAAAAAAAAACTCAGGTAATTTAGATTTTTTTCCGCCCAATATGTTTGAATAATTTTTGTGCTTTATTTTTTACCTCATCAAAGCTTTTATTTTTAAACAAAGACACTTAGTAACAGTGCACTTTATTTTTTGGAATCAGACCCTTCTATTTATTTGTGTATAAATATAAAGTTTATTTCTTTTGTATGCAAGAGGAGGGAGTGATTGTTTAAATAAAATGGTTTGTTCAGTTCATTTGTGTTGTAATAATTGTGTCAAAAAAAGAAGTATAACAGTAAATAAATATCGGTTCTGCATATCGGTTATCGGGCACATAAATATGCAAATAATCGGTATCGGTATCGGTTAAAAAAATCAATATCGGTCGATCACTACCATACGCACACGGATTACCCCCCCATGGCGCTCATCTAAACGCAGAATAAAAAGTGATAACGCAACGCCACTTTTGCGTTTTTTCTTCAGATCGCTTTAGTGTAAACATAGCCATAGAGTCACTCGACTGATCTTTAGTCAGAGTGTTCCATCTGCTGAGGCCTGAAGCAGATCTTGTGCTCTGAGATCTCACTGAGTGTGTGTGAAGACTGGTGCGCTAGCAGCCATTATCAAACACCCGTTCATTTCCTCTCTATTGTGTGCCTTTCTTTCCTGTGGACACTTTCAGCAGCTCGGACCACCCCTGTGACGCAAACGCACCAAAGAGCGTTACTGTGAGATATACACATACTGCTGTTTTTAGCTTTGTAAAAAATATTTTGCTGATGATGTTCATGAACAGTTAACCAGAGACTAATGATTAGCGCTTGTGTTCAGACCCCTTGAGTGGTGCCACTCAGGTGAAATTTCCAAAATCTGAAAAACCGTAAAGTGAATATATATAGAGATAGTAGGACCCTTTGCTTTCTGCAATGTGCAAAATGTGAAAATAATTGAGGAATTCGTTATAAAAATGGAATTTACAGTATAACCTGGAATTTGGCAAATTTTGGATGAATGAATAAAAAGTAGGGCCCTAAGATATGAAAATCAGAATGTAATGTTTGCATAACATTTTAAATGTACATTTACAGAACCCATTGTCTATTTTCTCCCTATTGTTTTTTTCTCTTCTCTCTCACTTTTCCCATCAAAAAAAAACTGCTTTATCATGTAACCATGGATACTGCTGCACTAACCAGAGAAACCTGTTTGGGGTGTTGTAACGCTTCCCACCATAAACAAATGCTAGTGATGATGGAAAGCCAACTTTTTATGTTTGCCTGGACCAGTCTTTTAGTTGCTTCCATCTCATTTTTCCTCACTGTGAATCCACAGGGAGCCCCATTCCAATCCCCCACACCACATCCAACACTTTACCACTTACTCGCCCACTAAATGCCAATCAGCCGCCCCATAGCTTTCTGCGGCTGACCGGTCTGTATCTGTGTACATGTCAAGCCGTACTGGAGAACAACACCAACAGGGGGAGGGACTCATTTGTCAGAGACCACATTACCTATAATGAGCCTCAAGCTGGGACAGATGTGGCTGGAGATCAGTTACATAAACACTGAGAGAGAAAAATTCCTTCAGGTTATGGGGGAATGTCTTGGAAAACCATTCAGTATTGGGTCAAAGAAGCTTACTGCACATTTAAAAAACTGTATTTTTGAGGGCCACTTTTGTGAAGAGTTTAACTGAAACCCTAATTAAACACCTGAACAAATAAATCAATGACTTTAGGATTACTATAGAAACTTCCAGGCAGTTGAATATTTATCAGGGTTGAAGCTAAACTGCAGGACAGTGGCCTACAGGGCCAAAGTTGCCGATCACTGATGTCAGGGATAATCCACGGCTAGCTGTGCATTAAAGGGGTCATGAACTGCACTTTTTTTTATTTCATAATGTTTCCTAAGGTGCCCTTTTAATGTTAGCATGATATTTACATAAAAAATTGTCAGAATTAAAAAAAAAATATGATGATTCTCTATCCTGATTTTAGCCTGATTTGAACGCTCTGTTGAAAGGTGCTTGTCTGCTGTGAGACTTATATGTAAATGTCCACTGCTATGATTGGCTAACATCTTTGTATATGAAATAAGTATTACATGTGTATATTACAACTCTTTCGAAAACTTTTACTTGTGTATTTACTACAGATGCTGAAATTAAATAATTGTGAAAAGTGTTGATTATAGCATTATATTTAGATGTAGGCTTGAGACATAATTTCTGAATTGATCACCATGGTTACTGGCCAGAGTACTTCCTATCCATTGCTTCTTTTTTGCTTGTGTTTAAGTATAGCACCTTATGGGCTATAGCGATGCACTATAAATCAATGATTGTTATTTCTCAAAAATAGGTTTCATTTTAGATAAAGTGTGCTGTATTGTAGAGTTATTAATTCACTAGTGGTTATCTCCAGTTCTGTTAAGAAAAAAAATACATACACACAAATACTCACATGTACAGAATTAGTGGATTTAATTTTGTATGCTGTTGCTAGCAGGATTTCTCATGGAAACAGCAGCAACACAGTAGTATTCTAGAGTGATTATTTTCTGTCTCATACAACATATTTCCCATGATACCAGTCTGTCAGCACCATTTGACCTGATGTGGAGGTGGTGATGCGGGAAGCACCCCGGTCATTGGAACTTTATCCTAATATAAAGCCTATTTATTTCTTATTAGTTCACTTTTTTATTATTATTATTTACTTATATTCATTTTATTTTTATTTATTTGTTTTTGATATGTATATTTAGAATGTTATAGGGTTAGTTCACCAAAAATGAAAATTTGTCATTTACTCACCCTCAATATGTTTCAAAACTCTATGAATTTCTTTCTTCTGCTGAACCACAAAAGATGTTTTGAGAAACAAAAAGATTTGGTTTTTTTTTAATGATTTGTTTACATTTATAATTTATGGTTAAATTGATGGTTCATTTTACTGATAGTGTCACATTGAATTTGCGGAAGAATAATTGAAACTATTTTATTTGGTCTAGTGCTTGATTAAAGGTAAGATATGTACGAATTTTGCATTAAAATATCCAAAAACCACTAGGCCAATGTTATATATTTTGTTTAGTTGATTACTTACAATATCCCAAATATTTCCAACTATTTGTAAATCGTGAGAAAATTGCGATTTCAACCAAGGAAACGGGACTTGTGAGCAGGGGTGAGGAGTCGCCAGTCAATGGCGTCATATCCGCGTTACCCTCGGTTTCCGCCAGTTTTGACCTCGCACTGCCATAGTAACCATGGCGACAGACGTGGACAATTGGGTTATGCCTAGCAGGACGCTCACGCTGTTGTTGTTTTGTTTAAAGATTATGGACCATGGCAAGCAGACTTTGAGACTAAAAAATGACTAAAACGAAGATCAACATCTTTCGAGATGCCGAGAGCTCCACATCCGCGACTAACTTCAACTTGACAAGAGACGCGAGAGTTGCATGTACTTTATTAGACAGGTGAGCAAATGTCAATAAAACTATCAATGTTATATATTTCAACATGATGAAATGTTAGAATATGATCTGTATGTTATTCTAATGTTGATCTAGCTTAGTTAGTCTCTCACAGCCAACACACAACCTAACTAACAACATTCAACACACTCAAATGCTGTTTAGTGTGATAGTGTAACTGTTAGAGCAAGTGAAACAGGGCTGCGTTACCTCAAGTTTAATTCGTCTAATAAACTGACCTGTGTGAGTATTAATTCAGCACATGCGTGTTGTTCGGTAGAATGAAATGTCCTTATTCCTTTATATCCGCGGGACTCGCGTTGCATGTGGCGCTGGTATAGGTCTAGCAATCGCGCCCTGCTTCACACCACATTCATGTTAAAAACATCAATGTATTCACTCATCCATAAAAGATCCATCAGCTTGACGACAAGATCCATACTTGCGCTTAATGTGGAATATACGTCATCAATATACGCCTTTGTTATTGTAAGAGGTTAGCGGCCCCTGGTGGCGAAAAATTCTTGCATATTGTACCTTTAAAGAACTGGGCTAGTGTTTAGAAAGGGTGTACTGGAGGTCTTAAACACGGCACGCGGTGGATGTGTGATATTGCTTTGGATAAGTAAGCAACTGCTAAATGACAATAGCTATTATCTAACTGTGTACCATTTGGTGAGACAACACTGAAATCTCCAAAACCATGGTGCAAGCATGAACTTGCCATGACTTTGTGAACCTGATTTGTCTGGTTACACTCCTGGTACAGCTCAAGCTGTTTAAATATCTCACAGGAATCTCAAATCATTGGAGGTCACACACAAATCAGAGCATGCTGTTTCTTCTGTCTTGGTTTTAAAGAAGCGCTTAGTTACAAGCATATTTGACCTGCCCACCTTAGAGCATTTAACCACCAAGCACAGTATCTTTTAGAACTGGAACATAGTTGCTTTTGAAAATGTATTTGAACTATTTTTAAGCAAGGAAATGTGGAGAGGTTGGTGAGTCACCCGTGAGTATTTTGCCATTTAAGCATGCCTTTAGAGTTTAATGACAGCAAATGGATTGTTTAAAATTTATTTTTAGTGAGCTGTTCCTTTCAAAGCTGAAAAGACGGAAGTCTCCAGCACATATCGAGACCCAAATCTTGAGTCTCCTAGCAGTTCAATTAAATGTGGATGTGCACAAACACTGTGTTTAAAGACCCCATGAAATTAGAATTGTGCTTTTGTATATTTTAGTCAATTTCTATTAGGTTTGAGTTTGAGGCCATCTAAATGCTAGTGTACTCCTAACGTTATGCATGTAGTGAGCATCATAGATCGTTTGGAGAACAATAGAGTGAAATCTTATTAGAAGCACTGTTGTGTATACATTCACAATGATTGGGGATGTGGGGTCACCAGAGATGCAGGAGTATTTATATAGACTGTCTTACATCATACTATATACACACACCATATAAAAATATACTATAAATAAATAAAATGGCTACAGTTATATATAAAATATGCAGCTTCTTTTGTGCTTAAAATATTAAGTGAAGTGAAATGTAGGTTACAGTTTGAGTTGAACTCGTATCCTATTCCGTTTACAACTAAAGGTGAATGTGGGGACCATTTTCTAACACTCTGGTGAAGGAAAGTCCTGTCTGTCCGTATAATAAATGTATTATTCCACTCATTACTTAAAGTTTAAACCTCCAGATATAAGATTTGCTTTAAAGTCCTCTATGCATCATTTTACTGTCAAGATTTATGCTTATGCTGATTCATTGTCATTTTTGATGAATGGACCTAGATTCTGGTCTCAAGGACCGCATCATGCTGTGATACTTTGAAAATTTAGCTGCAGGTAATTTTCTTGCCCTTCTTTGACATAATTCCTTCTGGACTGAATGTCTCTTTTTCAGTCGAATTTGGAAAAGTTCTCCTTTTTCTAAAAATCAGGGAATACAGCTATTTGCTCTTTAAAACACAAGACCTCAACGGCTTTTATTCACTCTTCTATCAAATCTTGATTAAATAATGGAGGACCAGTACTTTTGTTGAATCAAAGATCTTTGTTTCTTGAATAACATTTTGTGTTATCGAGAAAAGTAGGCGACGCTCATTTATCAAAATAAATGCAGAGAGCCAAATCGGTCCTGAAATCTCTGCGTTTACCTTTCACTCGTCAACTCGCAGCCACTTTGGTCTCCACCCACTCACTCTTACTTTCACACGAGCCCCACAGAGGGAAATTACAGGAGGCCAAAAGCAGGTGCACCCAGACGGTGTGATTTTAATAGCTTGTGGAGGTTTGATCCGGTGGGGTGGGGTGCAGGGCGGACCACAAGAGGCCCGAAGACAACGTTTTAGTGTCAGTTTAAAACGCTAGAATCCATTTATTGGATTTAAGGACACTTGGTCACCCTGTGTGAGCTCATAGGGTTGAGTAGTAAAAATCAAGGAAAATTGGAGGTAAAACCATGACAATGGCTCATGTTTTTAATAATTGCATAAAACAATGCATCGTAAAAAATCACTGGCAGCAACTGTTACATATGACAGGCTAGTGAAAATGTTGGAGTGCTGCATTAGTTACTGAGAAGGAAAAGATGAGGCTATTCATTGTGGTGCATCTCATCATGTGCTGGTACAGTCTTTATTAACATGATGGTTTTAGAGCATTGCATACGATTGTCACAGATATATTATGTTGTGTAAAAGATAACGTCTCTTTTTCCATCGTTCTGAAGAGAATGTCTGCAGTGTGCTATTGATGGCTTATTTCTTGTTATGAAGGACATGAAGGTTACAAGTGGAATGTAAGTTGATTGGCTAAAGAAAATAGACATACATAATTAAAATAATATTAAATAAATAAATTAATAAATAATAATAATTAAACTATTAAAATAATGAACAAATAATGACACTCATATAGGTTAATTGACCACAACTTTTATCGAGTGTGTAGCCTGGAGTATCAGTACCATCAATTTTATAAACTCTTTTCACTTACACAATTATTTGCAATATATGTGAAGATATTCTAATAAAAAACTGAGTGGAAATTGAATCGTGTTTCAAAGGACTTTTATTCTGAGATGGTGTCTCGGCTCATTCTCTCTGAACTCAGTGTGTGTTTACTCTCAGACCTCCAGGTTGATCCTGTTTTACTCTCAGAAACTTCCTCCATTTCCCCACCTGGGAGGATGAAGTCTGACAGCTCCTGTCAAAATCCTTCAGGCGGAGAGAAGCCATTGCTGTCTGACCCAGGCACAAAGATGCTTTTGTTATCTGAATCTTCCCACCAGAAGCATTAGGGGTTGTTCGCATCTATTTGGAGTACAACAAAATGGAGCAGAGTTCAGGGGTCTCAAAATGCTTTTGTTTTGAAGTTAAAATGTTTCTGAAGACCTTATGAAAGAGTTTAACAGCAGCTAAGGGATTAAGTAGATGCGAGAAAGAAAATTCAGCACAGAAATGGGTGTAAAAATGTTGTCAAATTGTGTCTTGAAAGCGCTGTAAATGTGCAGAGGGGAATGCAAGAGTGCATTCAGCGTGAATAGCCTCTTACAGCTTCAGGTGTCACTGTGAGTCAGAGGAGAGAAATGTCCCAGCAGTTCCCATGCTGTTATAATCGCAGTTTCTCCTCATCAGTTTCGGGACTGTGAAACGCCACAGATTTTTGGAGGTTTCAGAAATGTGCTGAGAATGGCTGTGCAGTTACATTTTCTTAAAGGAGTTTTAAAAATTGGATGATGATAATAATAAAATAATGACATTAGCTACTAGTTATAATGACTCACTGTTGCTTAGTTGTTGCTGATTCAGTTTTCAGCATTACATTTTCCCCCACATTTTTTGCTTGCCATTCTTCCTGTTCTAGGAAGGGGGAAAAGAAAACTTCCTTTGCTGTGCGAACGATACAAGCCACTCTGGCCAGCATACACTCCCAATGGATGAATGGTGATATTCGCTAAAGTCCAGGAAGCTTAATGACCTGCCCAGGCCTTAGACTGGAACAGCACAGTGAGATTCATTAACGGAGTTAGAAAAGGGACGAGAACTGTTTTCACACTATTCCTGTCTGCTCCACAGTCTCTGTTGCTGTGCGTAGACCTGCCATGTTCTAGACTTTATCTTGTATTTTGCCTACACTGTTAAATCTAATTTAAAATATAAGCTTATGGAAATCTGAGTTGCATAATCAGTACATATATTGGGTGATGTGAAATATGAACTCTTAAAAGCTGGAAATTTAAGTCGCTAATGTCTATATTCTAGTCTTCGGAGATTGTTTCCTGAAGCTAGAGGTGAACTTTATGGCTACTTAAGGTCTTATTCTGAGGATCTCTCAGAGAGCTGGTATTCTTTTGAGTGTGCTGTTCTGATCTTTATCAATGTCTGTACTTCTCAGGTCACATTTATGTAATTGTCTTGGACCTCTGTTAAATGGTTTTATTAGATTACGTAAGAATTTTCAGATTGAGGTTTTTAATTTTATGCAAAATGCACATGATCACATTAGGGTTGCACGGTATTGGGAACAAAACTGACATTGCAAAGCGATTTTTCTTTTTCTTTATATATTGCGATATGAAAAGTTTCACCAGATGAGTAGCTCTATTTGGAAAGAATTAATCATTCTATCTAGAATGATTGGTGTCATTTAGTAGGGAAGTAAATCTGCATAGATAAATACAATGGAACAAAGATACCTTTTTTTTATACAGTATCTATTTTTTTAAGTAACCTTTTTTAACATTATAAATGTCTTTACTGTCACTTTTGATTAATGTAATGCATCCTTGTTGAATAAAAGGAACTTATCCCAAACTTTTGAACACTATGTAATTTCTCATTATATTGACCACCCTGCATATGTCTATGTACACACGTAATACTGTTTAGTTTTTAAAATGCATATGAAATAAATAAACACTTATTTTACGTTTATAGCTTAGATAAGAAAAAAAAAGAGATTAAACCAGAAAATTTGCACTCTAATAAGCCAGTTGGTAAATTTGAGACTGGCAACAGTCAGGACCACTTCTGTCTACTGCGAGTCATTATGCATTTATCACCTACTTTTTATCCACAGCAGATTATTACGTCTTTAATAATAGTTTCTTTGTAGCAACTTGGTGTAAAGTACCAGCTCTAGGGCACAATGATTAAACAGCTGGATTGACATCACAGTGACTTTCTGAATCACCGTCTACTCAGTGTTGAACTTATAACCTGTGACATCTCATCTCTGTTCTTTTCTCTGGCAGAGTAGGCAGAAAAAAATTAATCTGGTGCAGTGAGGATTTTTCTACTCTGTTTTTCCGTCCCTCTCCTCTGCAGTGCCACAAATACCAACCAGCCAGAAGCTTGCGCTATGTGATCGTCAGCTCGTGCCTGAGATAAGATGGTCCGCCTCCCAGAAATGGAAGCAGGACACAGTTGTGTGTTTTGATGGCAGTGGCACGCAGGGCAGTATGGGAGCCAGATATCAGAAGCCCTGCTGCTCAATGCAAAGCCATTTTTGGATGTAATGACTCACTGATAGGCTTCCTCCTACATCAACCTGTGGTAGAGCAGGGAGCGCCCCAATTCATAGCTATATTCAGACAGATTTAAAAAAAATTATAGCAGTGGCAGAGCACCTCCACTTTTGCATCACCAGAGTGACTTCCGAACCTCCTTTTGGAGCTCAAATAGCACAAGACTGAAGTTTGTGGGGTTGTTTAGAAACTTAATGTTGTCGAAGCATTACTCCCACTCATCTTATATAAGCGATACAATTATCTTAACACCTCGACCAAATGCTTTCCTAGACTAATTTTGTAATTCAGCCAAATGCATTAACAATCCAGTCAACCTGGGAGACAAGCCCTGCCCCTTTTTATGAACACAATGAAACATCACATCTCTGTCCTTCTATTTTTTTCCTTCACTCTAGTTTTTTTTTCATGTGATTCTCCGAAAGGCTGGAATTATATGGTGTGTGGCTGTTTGACAGCCTCTCCTGTTAATTACACCACATAGTTCTCTTTTTCTTTTTCTTTCTCATGCTGTTTTCACCCTCTCTCTCTTTCTCTCAGCTATTTTGGTCTTTTCCTCCTACAATCCCTGTGACTGTGTTGCTAGGGACTGTCGGTGGAAATGTGGATGTTTTTCTTGTAGAGGGAGCCACGATATGTCTGGTTGACATGCTTACAGTTGACGACATGTACGGGGCCCTTGGGGCTGGTTGTGAGGAAAGCAGTGTTAATTTGTAACTGTTTTTGGGCCATTATTTTTTAGTGAAGGGCACTTTGTTTCATTATTTAAGTGTGGATTATACTAGGGCTGCAACAACTAATCGATAAAATCGATCATTATCGATAATGAAAATAATCAGCAATAAATGTGATTATAGATTAGTCACGTCTGTGCACTGTGCCCAGGAAAACATCAGCCTGTCATGTTGCTTTACAGTAGTGAATAACACATTTTTATGGACAAAACGCATATGGAAAATAGAGGACACCGAGTGAGCTGCTCTGGGAAAGGTACATGATCCAAGTTGTTCTAAACATGAGAATGTCTTATATTTATAAGTGCTTCAAACAAAAACATAAGTGTTTAGCGCTGCTTGGTCTGTTGCTCTTTGACAGATGCGTGTGCTGTTTAATGCCTCTGGCACGTGTTTTCCTCAGCTCATAACTTACATTTTATTGTTATATCCTTATCTGTTAGAACTTCCCACCGTGACTATTTCAATTTTGCATATTCCAACAAGAAGTGTCTTGTTACACTTCACATAGTTTAATGAACTAGCACCGGTGGGTGCAAAGATGGAGCGCAGTAGAATTAGAGCACAATTATGCAGATTATTATACACATTTTGCTAAAATATTTTTTGTTAGAAATTAAGGTAATTAATGTCATTATTAGTGTGTTCAGAGTCCGATGAGTGAATTTGTTTGTCATACCTTGTTTAAGTTAACATTTTAGTGTTTTTGTTTATTATCATTTTTAATGTAGTCGTTTTAATTTCTGCTGTAAAATAGTAAGCATTCATTTTTTTTTCGATTAAGAATGTAATGTTTGTATTTTAACCCTTTTTTAAATATTGTACAGCAGGGGTCACCAATCTCGGTCCTGGAGGGCCGATGTCCTGCAGGGTTTAGCTCCAACCAGGTCCAACACACCTGCCTGAAAGTTTCTATTATGCCTAGTGAGACCTTGATTAGCTGGTTCAGGTGTGTTTAATTGGGGTTGGAGCTAAACTCTGCAGGACAGCGGCCCTCCAGGACCGAGATTGGTGACCCATGTTGTACAGCATAGCCTACCTACATAGATACATTCAGTATATTTGTTTTCATAGGCTTTATATTACACATTTGGTGCTTTTTCACTGCATGGTATGGGTCACTTTTGGGGGATTTGCCACTGTGTACAGTACTTTTTTCTTAGTACCACATCGGTTGAGTTTTCAAACGAGCCGTACCGATAATAAAATGTAACTGCAATCACTGATTGGTCTGAGAGTATTGTCACTACCAGCGTCATTTGACTTGCGACACGAGACACCAAACCCGCTAGATTTGAATGGTGAGCAACAGCCACCGCTGTATCAGTTGTTCGCACAACTTTTTTAAACTACTTATTTTTAACGACAGTCATACGCAACTTGAAAAAAGAAATGGCTGTACCGGCTCAGTAGATGAGGTGGCGGCGCAACTATAACAAAGAGTCTATAATCCCATCCCCTTTGAAGCGATACTAAACTGCAGTGGAAAAGCTTCTCGAACCGAGTCATACCACGCAGTGGAAAAGCCCAATTGTTTGGAGGACAGTATTGGAAAGGATGTGGAATAACATTGTTTACAAATTTTTTTATTAAAATAAAATTTTAATTAAAAAATATTTTTAATATATAATAATTGTTAGATTTTTCATCAGATTAATCAACAAAAATAATGGACAGATTAATCGATTATGAAAATAATCGTTAGCTGCAGCCCTAGATTATACTTTTGTTATAAAACAGTATAAAGCATTTTGTAAAAGTGTAAAAAAAACACAACA